>NC_090265.1:1231354379-1231700213 GCF_040414725.1 Anabrus simplex | reverse complement strand
GCCAGGAAGGAAATGTTAGAATGAAACGTATACTGTAAGTCAAAGTTTTGCACAGCTTTCTACTTGTACCCTTAATACGTAGTGTGTTCTAGTTGAAGAGCAGGTGAGAAGGAATGCACTCTTTTGTATTGAGAAACATGTCTGTGTTCCACTAATGGGGACAATGCTGTTCCTGTCACAACAGTTGTAGTGCTCATCCTGCAGTTGAGTAACAGACACGGGATGACCGTCTCGGTAATGACGAGTAGACTGTCACAAACTATTTTTACTTGATCCCTTAGTCTACTCATGCCACAGTAGTCAGATGGGTGTAAGTTGCAATGTAGTTTACGGTAGGTCGGTTCAAATAACGTTTTCAATAAATTCACTCATATTTGAGCACATCTCGAGGATATTACGGGCTGCCTGGCCGAGGCGGTAAAGGCGTGCTCGGTTCGCCCGGAAGGACGTGAGTTCGAATCCCCGTCAGGAAGTCGTAAAATTTAAGAAACGAGATTTCCACTTCCGTCGGTGCATATGGCCCTGAGGTTCACTCAGTCTACACCAAAAATGAGTACCAGGTTAATTCCTGGCGTCAAAGGGGGCCGGGCGTAGTGGTAACCACTCTACCCCATCACGTGCCGAGGTTAACAATGGTGGAAGCCTTTCTTTACCTTCCACTCCTCCAAGGGCCTTCATGGCCTGAACGGAGGTGACTTTACTCGAGGATATTATCAATAACTTACATACATACATGTCCTCGGACACTGCCGGCACTAAAAGCCACACACGCCATTTCATTTCCATTTGCATCTAGCTCTGTGGGCTCGTTTAGATACACACCTCTTATCACGAATTCAGTCTAACCGACGTCGCCTTAATCTACCTCTACTTATCTTGCTCTCCCCGACCAAGTTCATTATCTTTCTAGGTAGCCTGTCCTCCTCCATTCACCTTACACAACCCCACCACCAAAGCCGGTTTATTCGTGCAGATTCGTCCATCGAATTTGTTCCTACCTAAGACTTTTTCTCCTCATTCTGGCTACCCTCCTGCCATTGTTGTCATACCTGTTTGTATTAGCAATCATTATCGGTACTCTAATGTCTAATGAACAGTTGATGCGTGCATTCTTCCCCGTTAATTATACAATATAGCTCATAGGCCTGTGCTGATTTACCATCTTGTAAATACGAAATTCCCGGTCAGGAAAGCCAAGAATAACGGCCTAGAGGAGTCGTCGTGCTGACCACATGATACCTCGTAATCTGCAGGCCTTCGAGCTAAGCAGCGGTCGCTTGGTAGGCCAAGGCCCTTGAGAGATGTAGCGCTATTGGGTTAGTTAGCTGTGAGCTTGCATCCGGGAGATAGTGGGTTCGAACCCCAGTGTCGGCAGCGCTGAAGATGGTTTTCCGTGGTTTCCCATTTTCACACCAGGAAAATGCTGTACCTTAATTAAGGCAACGGCCACTTCCTTCCCATTCCTAGGCCTTTCCTATCCCATCATCGTCATAAGACCTATCTGTGTCGGTGCGACGTAAAACAAATAATAATAATAATAATAATAATAATAATAATAATAATAATAATAATAATAATAATAATAATAATAATAATAATAATAATAGAATACGATCTTGGCTGCGGGAATGTAAGTCCTTCGAGGTGGAACAATGTGAGCGATTTGTGTATCTATCAATGTCAACGTTCTGCTCTTATTACCAAAATCTCAGGCTGTAGTTAACTGCAGTCTGCTCTATTCGTAACGAAATTTAGAACTCTACGTTTACTGATTAGAATACTAAGAGGATTTCTGCCGAATTAACACCTAATGTGTTCATAAAGGTTCATTTATATGCCAATATGAATGGTGAAAATAAGAAAAATCCTCTCAGTGACCTGATTTTTATTTACTTTTCTACATTTTGCTCTACATCGCACCGTGACGGATAGGTCTTATGGCGATGATGGGATAGGAAAGGGCAGGGACTGGGAAGGAAGCGACCGTGGCCCTAATTAAGGTATATCCCCAACATCTGCCTGGTGTGAAAATATGAAACCACAGAAAACCATCTTCAGGGCTGTCGACATTAAGGTTCGAATCCACTATTTCCTGAATGCAAGTTAGTAGGAACGTGATCCAAACCGCGCGGCCACTTGCTTGGTAGTGAGTGACCTGATTATATGAGTATCTAAGCACTTATGTAAATAAATAAATACATCTCATGTTCACCTTGTAGGCTATACGTACTTGCTTCGTTCAGAGGTAGATTATTAGCGAAGGAACTCTTTTTGTATATCTACAAGACGCACTTCTTTTGAAACGTACCTGCTTGCTTCCTTCCTTTTTAAAAGCTACTTTAGTTAATTTGACAAGAAGAAAAATAAACGTAAGAATAGCCACTTTGCGGCTCTTGAAGGAGGTGAACAAAACAACACACATTAGCTAAGCTCTTAGCGCATGGGTAAAGAAAACACTATGTGAGGCAAGCCTAAACAAACAGTGCATCCACGCGCTCTGGCCCTTGACTTTGCTCTCCACTCGACTTCTCTTTTGCACTAGGCTCTTCGCTGACACGCGTAAAAGAAGAAAGGGGGAGGGGGTTGAACCGCCTTTGTGGTCTTCTCAAACCCCTGACAACTGCCCTATATGGAGCTAAACAAACAAGTATTGAGATATGACACAGATGTTTCCATATTCACTATAGATCACGGAACATCTCAGTCTTCCGAGAAACCCATGTTTGTTTTGCTAACAATTCACGTAAAAGAGTATGTTAGATATATTCTGTTATTTTGACCACGCACATTCAAGTCCTTAAATTGTTGGAAATATAATTTAAAGGTGGAGGGAGATATGCCTACACGCATTAAGTATATCAATAAATAAAAAAATCTTGATTGCATAATTTAACAGATAGACTAAATGCATGTTGTATTTTCAGCATGAAGGCTGGTTGAATCACCAATACTGCTGTATCATCTACATACATATATAAAATAACATGTCCTGACTGACTGACTCATCATCGCCGAGCCAAAACTACTGAACATAATGACATTAAATTGCGGGAGGATTTTTGTATATTCCATCGCTAAGGGGGGTGGGGGTGAGAAGTTTACAGACGTAAAAATTAGTATTTGGAATTACCTTTAAAAATAAACACGTAGCTTTTGTTTTTGGAATATCCAATTAATTGGGGGGGGGGGGGTGAAAAGGGGTGACAAAGGGGGTGAATTTAAAAAAAAGACAATATCTACATTATATATCAGAAACGTAACATGTTAAAGGCGTGAAAATTGGTATTCGGAATCTCTTATAAAAATAAACATAGATAACATTTTTTGAAAATCCACTTAAGGGAAAATGAAAAAGGGGGATAATTTTTAAAACATATCTACAGTATATCTCAAAAACTTAACATGTTACAGACGTGAAAATTTGTATTTTTAAGAAACATGTAAATTTTGTTTTCGGGAAAAAACAATTAAAGGGGAGGGGGTAAAAGGACTGAGAAGTGGGTTGAATTCTTTTTATTAGGATACTGTTATCTTAAAACTGAATATGTTACAGACATGAAAATTGGTATTTGAAATCTCCTTTAAAAAAAAAGAAACGCGTATTTTTTGTTTTTAGAAAATCGACTTAAAGGGAAGGGGGTTGAAAGTTCGTAAAGAAGGAGTTGAATTCTGTTTATAAGGATACCTATATCTCAAAAACTGAAGATGTTACAGATCTGAAAATCGGTATATTGAATATTCTTTAAAAATGATAAACACGTATTTTTGTTTTGTTTTCGGAAACTCCAGTTAAGGGGGGGGGGGGTGGAAAAAGTGAAGAAGTAGTTGAATTCATTTTTAGAGGATACTTTTATCTCAGAAACAGAATATGTTAAAGACGTGAAGACTGGTATTTGGAATCTCCTTAAAAAAAAAAAAAACACGTATTTCTTTGTATGTCCGCCTCTGTGGTGTAGTGGTTAGTGTGATTAGCTGCCACCCCCGGAGGTCCGGGTTCGATTCCCGGCTCTGCCACGAAATTTGAAAAGTGGTACGAGGGCTGGAACGGGGTCCACTCAGCCTCGGGAGGTCAACTGAGTAGAGGTGGGTTCGATTCCCACCTCAGCCATCCTGGAAGTGGTTTTCCGTGGTTTCCCACTTCTCCTCCAGGCGAATGCCGGGATGGTACCTAACTTAAGGCCACGGCCGCTTCCTTCCCTCTTCCTTGCCTATTCCTTCCAATCTTCCCATCCCTCCACAAGGCCCCTGTTCAGCATAGCAGGTGAGGCCGCCTGGGCGAGCTACTGGTCATTCTCCCCAGTTGTATCCCCGACCAAGAGACTGAAGCTCCAGGACACTGCCCTTGAGGCGGTAGAGGTGGGATCCCTCGCTGAGTCCGAGGGAAAAGCCGAACCTGGAGGGTAAACAGATGATGATGATGATGATGATTTCTTTGTATTCGGAAAATCCCCTTAAAGGGGTGAAAAGAATTTTAAAAAGCGGGTGAATTTTTAAAATGAGTACCGGTATAATTACAGAATATCTCAAAAACTTAACATGTTACACACATTAAACTTGATATTGGGAAAGTCCTTTAAAAATACAGCAACACATATTTTTTTCGGAAAAGGCACTTAGGTGGCGGGGGGGGGGGGGGTGAAGGAGTGAAAAAGGGGCTGAGTTCTTTTTATGGGGATACTTATATCTCAAAGCTGAAGATGTTACAGGGCTGGAAATAGGTCTTTGGAACCTTCTTGAAATAAGACTGTTTCTCACATATACAGTTAGTTCTATGTCGCATGTTCATCTTAGCCCCAAAAGGTAATATCACAAACGTGGTTTACGAAGAGTTTCTGGGGTAAGTGGAACTGACTTTTTTCGGTGAGTTTTTATACTTTAGGGACTTCTAGACAATGTCGTAGTGCAGTACCAAGGAACGATTACTTTTATCAAATTACGAAATTCTCGCGAGCGAAGTGGCGGGTAATTGCTAGTCTGTCATAAGTAGACTAAGCGCCACTGAAGAGGAATACTAGGGAAATGAGAATTGTGATAGTTCCCCGTTGACTTTCCTCACTGAGTACTGTACTCACTTCACATATTGCTCCTGGATGTCTAAACTCTTTCTGCTCTTTGGTGGTTCAAAGTAACATGATAAAATGTATCTCTCAATACGCTTTGCTTTTGGTTGAAAGACACAAGTTGCCTCCGCAATAATGCACGGAATACATTAGGCTGGTATTCCGTTTTGTGTAGTTCGCTGAGCAAACACTTCCCTAGACCAGAATCGAGGAGGGATAATGGGATACATAAAATCAGTCTTCTGCTTATTTGTTTCTATCCGTGCGTTTAACCACCAGAAAACTCAAACCCTTTATATCCCTTCGGCTAACCACTAGCTGTCTCTGTGGATCAGTGGTAGAGTGTAGGCCTGCGGATCCCAAGATAGCGTGTTCAAACCCGGCAGATGCAGTCGGATTTTTGAAGGGCGAAAAAAGTCCATTCGACACTCCATGTCGTACGATGTCGGCATGTAAAAGATCTCTGGTGATACACTTGGTGTTTACCCTACAAAATTCATTAAAATCTCAGCCACAGACGCCGAAGAGAGTTCCGGTTTACTCGTGCTGCCATCTAGTAGGCCTAGAGTAAAACGAAACGTCAAAATTGACGATAAGACAGCCAGGTGGTGTCAAATTGAAATATCTGCATACGGTAGCTGAGGCCATACGATTATTATTATTATTATTATTATTATTATTATTATTATTATTATTATTATTACCACAGGAAACAGAAACCAGTTTGTAATTGAAATTGGCCCTTGGTCTTGGAATGATGGGAATAGTTCTCTTTTGTTTCCTTCTGATATTTCATCGTGGTATCAAGATATTGAACTCCTATTAGTCTGCAATGGTATGTAGGTGTATTTACCCCCTTAGTCTGCAACGGTAATATAAGTTTATATTTTTCTTTTCTTTTCATTCGTAAGAGTGTGAAAGCTGAGCGACATGGTCACTTTCTCTCACGAAGGCGACCGCAGTTTGAAACCCTTCAGTGCATGTGCAATTTTTAAAATGAAAATTCACGTTTCTATGGTTCAGTTTGTGCGTAGAACTATAAAGCTCACGACTGATTATAAAATGATTAACAGTCACTTAAAACTGTAAGCTTGATTTTGTCAACGTTTTAATTTATGTACTAAAATGTTAGGCTGTTTTGTCACATTCTGATCAATATTGTTGCCACTACCGCTGAGCTTAAATTATGAGTGCTGTTTCAGATGACTACCACATCCGAACAACTCTCTCTGTAAGTACTCTGCTACGAATGTGTTGGATAAAGAAATACACTTATAAATATCAGCTTAACAGGTCATAAATTCAAGAAGAACAAAAAGATGAACTGGGAACTGTGATCCAATTCTTCTAACACGTCGAGATCAATCCGATCTGTTATTTATCCAGGCCTGATTATAGTAATTAAACAGCATACATCGTACCCCTTGGCATGTTGATTCATATGCTCCGGTCCTACCCAGCTTCTGTCTCCGAGCTACGCTTGCTATAAGACACTTTTTCACACTAGGTGTAATAAATCACAAGCGAGAAGAAATCTTTGAGGTTATAAACTTGATCCATTGGGTATGCCTGGTTAGTAACAAGTCCTCTTTTACTGGGGAATGGGCGCGCGTGAGCTCACCATGTCGCGCAGCGGGAATTTACTCCACCCAAGTGCAGCGGAAGATTTCTCAGCAGCTATTGTCCTAGTGGCTTCTTCATGTCACAGCCTACACATTAAAATGATTACCCCGTCCAGTACAACAGTCAAATATGTGGATTTTCCTCTTCAAGGAAGAGCATCCTACGAGATCAACACGGACTGCTGTGTAGAGTGAAATTGCGATGATATGGATAGTTTAGAATTAAGGACTATCTTTTTGTCTGTCACCTAGAAGAATGAAATTATTGAGTGACGAAAAAGATACAGGGCCTATGTAACTTTTCCGCTACGCGGACAGACGTAGAATCACGGATAGTCGATGTTTTGGGGCTTAGTAGACGAGGAGGCGAGTGCAGATTTTTTGGTTCTTCCCCCTCTTAGTAGTTCCTTACGACATGCAGAGGATACTGATAATGAATGCATCCTTTCACTCCACTCATAGAGGAGATAAAGAGTTCCGATAAATCGAAATAAATAAATTTGTCTTCCTTCCGCAAGTTCAGAATTTTTTTTTCCCCCCGTTAAAATTGTTTGCTGTTGCTTTGTTTACAATAGAGATGGGGAGATTCTGAACGTGTGATTCATAATGAACGAATCATTGCACTGAACGATTGAATCACGATTCAGTGAACGAAATGAATCGACTCGCTTGTGAATCGAGAGATGGCAGCCGCAACTCGTTCCATGGTTCCTCGTTCCTCATTCGTTCTGATTCATATCGCTAAATCGGGTATCAATGACAACTTGTGAAGAACGACTCTGTTATTTTTTATTTAACCTGAACTCAAAGTCCGGTTCACAAGTCAAATACTCCTAAACTAACCTTACAGGAAAAAATATTTTCTTAAATAAGAAATTATCACGTTGTTTTAAGTCACACACTTCACGGAACTGTAATATACATTCAACTTCCAGCTCGTTGCGGAATGTTAGGTTAAGTTTACTTCAAGGTTTCCCGTTCTCGTGAACTACTCTGAACTAACGTGTGAGACATGGCCACAAAAACGTTCATATCTGCTATAAATTTCAAATTCGATTGTCGTATAGTTTCGAATGGTAGCTACTTAAGTTTACAAAGTATTAGTCGGGCAGTTGTATTGCATTTTTCGCCTATAACCTCTAAAAAGAAATGGTTCATCTGAGTCTATGGTTTCGTTTTCGGCTCTCCGTCACGTGGTAATCGAATGAACGAATCAAATGAACGAATCATTTTAGTGAATCGTTTCAAATGAATTGGTTCTTCTAAATGAATCAGATTCCCCATCTCTAGTTTACAATCTCTCTTTAAGTCTAATAGGTTCAACATCTGGCTAAATGGTTAGCGTGCTGGCCTTTGGTCACAGGGGTCCCGGGTTCGATTCCCGGCAGGGTCGGGAATGTTAACCGTCATTGGTTAATTTCACTGGCACTGGGGCTGGGTGTATGTGTCGTCTTCATCATCATTTCATTCATTTCATCATCACGACCCGCAGGTCACCTACGAGTGTCAAATCGAAAGACCTGCACCTGGCGAGCCGAACATGTCCTCGGACACTCCCGGCACTAAAAGCCATACGCCATTTCATTTCAACATCAATATCTTACAAAAGAAAAATGCCTTTCCGTCCACCAAATTAACGTCGTTCTTCCATCCATATGACGTACACTGGTTGCCTGGTTACGGTGTCGGTTTTTTATCTACAACAAACTGTCGACGCTAAATTGGTTACGCTAATTCCCGATAGACCCCAACACTATAAAACATATCCATGTTTAACAAAAGGCCAATCAGAAATGAAAAGACGGAAAATTTGTCTAGTTCTTGCAGACCTGGTGTCGGTAAAATATGTGACTTGACGGAAGGTGGGTAGTGGTGGTGATGGTGATTATTGTTTTAAGATGAGGTACAATTGGGCAACCAACCCGCAACCCCATCAGAGTTTGAAAGAATCGGAAGAAGAATAGGTTACTGTACAACTCTCCTGTCTTAACACCAGTTAGAGGAAAGAAAAAAGAAGAAGAGTAAGTGTACCGGCAAAAGAAAGGAAAGAACCGCGAAGGGTGTAAAAATGAAAGACTCCCTAGGGCTTGATAAACTAACATGATCGGGATCGGGAAAGAAGAACAAGGGTTGACCAAGAGAGTTCGGATAGGATACTTGAAAACGAGGAACGAGGAAGTGAAAATAATGCCGTATTCAGCTTGGGGACCAGTGGTCACCGACCCACGCTCCCAAGTCAAGAATCCTGGGGATTCTCCTTTGAGTCGTCTGCGAGGAAGAATCTGGCATTGTTGAAGGATTTTCCTTGCACTTTATGGATGATAATAACAAAATCAGAGTGACAATGAAAAGGACTTCTTTTTGCAATTCCGGGTACTTTTTCGAGAAATTCCTCTGTTTGGGATCCCCGAGGGAACTGTCGACGTCGGGTTCGATTCACGGGCAGTTCAGGAACCTATGGGCAAGAATGGGCTCACTCAGCCTCATGAGACCAACTGAGGAACTGTTTGATACGAGAGGTCAAGCAGTACAGCCGAGAAAGCCGTCACGATGTCCACGTGGCACCCCAGTATCTATTTTGCTATTTGCTTTACGTCGCATCGTCACAAATAGGTCTTATGGCGACGATGGGATATGAAAGGCCTAGGAGTGGGAAGGAAGCGGCCGTGGCCTGAATTAAGGTACAGCTCCAGCATTTACCTGGTGTGAAAATGGGAAACCACGGAAAACCATCTTCAGGGCTGCCGACAGTGGGGTTCGAACCCACTATCTCCCGGATGCAAGCTCACAGCTGCGCGACCCTAACCGCACGGCCAACTCGCCCGGTACCCCAGTATCTATTCGTTTACTGGTTGGGGATATCTGCATGGGAACTTCAAGCTTCCTGAGAATTCTAGTCTTTGAGATTTTGTTGTTTCACAGGACAGTAGATATACAGGCCTAATTCTGAATTTACCACCCTCTATCTGACCAATGGCGGAGGATATAGATGATGATGATGATGATGATGATTATTATTATTATTATTATTATTATTATTATTATTATTATTATTATTATTACATCTCCACCTGAAGAACTGGGAATATGACGGAAACATTCGGAAATTCGGAAGTTCTTGGGATGAGTTGCTGAGGAATGCCGAAGTGAAACGGTTAGAGGAGAAGGAGATGGGAAAGAAGGGTTGGTACTTCCTGTGTCTGCTATTAATGAATGAGAGCCCCACGCGTGGCCAGACTGTCGCCTGGGCTTCGCGGACTTCCGGGGCTTCTTCTTCCGCAACCCTTCTCGGCATCCCTGAGTGGCCCTTAGCATTTCTTGTGGGGCGCAGCAATCTTCACATCTGACAGTGGTATCGAAAGAAAACATTTCGGAAGTTAACCTCTGTGACTGACATCCTACCTAGCGACAAAGATGTCTCACTTGAAAGATACACAGACTCACAGTGACAAATGAGTGGGTGGGACTTACTGACTAATCACTTGGGGTAGTTTCGCGGTTAAATATCAAGGTCATCAGAACTCTTAATGTAAACTGTTAGAAAAGTAAAATCCGGTTTGGTTACACAGTTGGTTAGACGATCTCCTTCTGTGCTCAAGGTTGGGCTATCGAAACCCAGCGCAGTCGGTTGACATTTAAAAAGATTAAAATGTGAGAGACCTGTCTCAGCATTTATCCTGGCCCATTAAAAAGTCTTATTTCAGGGGAAAATTCTATACTCTGGTTTATTGTAGTTAAAGGTACGCTGAAAGTAATTAGCATTGAGAATTCTAAGAGAGAGAGAGAATCTTAGCAACAATTACACTTAGCTATCACGTCCGATCAGTAGTTAGCGTACTTCAGGCGTGGTTTACACGAAGTACACTAGAAGAAAATGCGACAATCGTACATCATTTCTTGTCTCATAGTTCTTTCCCAATAATTAGCACTGAAATACTCCCTCTGTGGACTAATGATAGAATGGGCCCGGCTCCTTGGCTGAATGGTCAGCGTAGTGGCCTTAGGTTCGGGGGTCCCCGGGTTCGATTTCCAGCTGGGTCATGGATTTTAACTTCGTATGGTTAACTGGGTGATTGTGTGCGTCTTAAATATATATATTCAATTCATCAAGTCAAGTCATAATTGATTAATAATACGATTATCACTACCAGCTGGCCAAATGGTGTACTGTATAACCAAAGGCAAAAAAAAAAAAAAAAAAAAAAGATAGGATGTCGGCTTTGCAAACGAACCCGCTGGAGGTAGTCCGATTTTTGGAGACAACTCACGAATAGGTCCCCCAGCATAGTTCCAATCTCTACCGCCTTATAGACGGCAGCTTTACTTCTAATTCCTAATCGAGGCAAGAGTGAAAATGATTGAAATGACGTATTATACAGGGATAGTTTTCCCGAAAACCCTAGTTATCTAATACGTTTTTATTCAAATTGATCACGAAATTCGATCCTAGTCCAGAACATCGGGTTCGAACCCTGAGGATGGTCATACAGTATTCTTAACTTGTTTCTACGGAAATACTCCTACTGCTGCTTTTATTTCTGGACGAAGTGAATTATCTACACTGTACAAATCATGCAGCTGTAAGATTGCTATCAGGAGATGGTGGGTTCGAACCCCACTATCGGCAGCTCTCGAGATACGCTTGTCCCTTACTATTCGGATATCACCAAGTTAGTATTTGAAGAAAATTGAGTTCAGCGCTCTTATCCACATTAGAGCAGAGGTTAATAATGAAAGCTTTCATCTTACATTTCTCCTGGACTTGAATTTGCTTTGCTTATTAGGTAAGGGGCGAAAATCATTACATTATCTGTTTGTTAAAATACTTCTCTTATTTTAAAAGTCATGTAAATAAACGGAGAAAACAAGCTTCTAGTTTCATGTTACAGTAACGAACACCAGAAAAGCCTGCGCATATCTTTTCGTTGTAAGATCCCGAAAGATTAGAATACTGGAATTTTATCGTACAACTTGTGCTTTATGGGAATGTTCTTGTAAAGCCGAGTGTCACATCCTAGTTGCTAGCAGCCTGGAGACTGATGCTGCCTCAGTGGCAGTATCGGGAAGCAATATCGTAAAACTTGTCGCACTTGACTGGTGTCACGACGGGCGACACACGATTCTGCAACTTACGTGTGCTCCAGAACTTCTGAACAAGGATATACGCCCCTTGGTAATGGGTAACTTGATGATGTATGGATACTTCAGGTCTTGGCGGTGAAAGCTAGCAAGACAAATGAAGATCTGTCCAGCACTTATTGACGCTGTTGAGATCCTTCGCAAGGTTCTTCGAAACAGTAAAACAACAATTCAAGACAATATTGAGACTACAATTATCATAAAATATTCTCTAAAATGAAACAAACAAATCCTATGGCACCAGCTCTGATGGGCTTTGACCTACTAAGTGACCGCTGGTAACCACGAAGACCTGCAGATTACGATGTTGTGCATGGTCAGTGTGACTAATTATCCCGGTCATTTGTCTTTCTAGAACGGGGCCGCCATCTCACCATCATATAGCTCCTCAATTGTTCTTACGTAGGCTGAGTGGACCTCGAACCAGCCCTCAAATCCAGATAAAAATCTCTTGACAGGACGGGATCGAATCCGGGACCCCGGGTAGGAGCTAGGCTCGCTACTCCTAGACCGTGAGACCGGCTAAAAATATTATGTTTCCATATTGAAATCATTTGTATGAATTGCATGACAATTGTTAACTTTTTATTAATACTTGTACGAACTCTAATATTACCGGTATTTTGTGAAATCAATCTGTTTATTTGTATCGTTTCGGCAAACCCATTTTACGTCAGATTAGCTAAATATAACACTTGTACAGTTAGTAAATAATTTGTTGTCACGAAAACCACTAACCGAACCTGTATAATGAATGGAATTCTGCCAAAAAAGGATATCAGAAAACGACATCGTATTAGTAAATGATTGTAGGCTATAGGTTCCGACATAAGAAAAAGAAAATTCGTAATGTTACGCGAGAGAGACGAGATTGAGGTGGCATAGTCACGTGGCCAGAGCTGACGCAGAATCAATCGCGACGCGAGCACTTACTCTCAGCCCAGATGAAGCACCTGAGGGAGGAAATGAGAGCTACAGGTGTTCAACTTGTCGACGCTGAAGACCGGAAAAAAAAAAACGGAGGGTGAAGTGCAAGAAGGCAGACCCCGCACAAGATAGGAAGAATGCCAGGAACAGAAGAAGAAGAAGAAGAAGAAGAAGAAGAAGAAGAAGAAGAAGACGTGACTGTTGGCATCATGATCATAGCCAGGGTATGTGGAACCCGAATCAGAGATACATGACTATTTGTTTCAAAGATTGTAGTATATTTACATTGGCGAGGAATGGAACCACAGCGGCCTTGCGACGATGCCACTCGAGTGCCACGCCCCCCGACATAATTTATATTCATTTTTTATGATAATATTTCTGGTTTTACGCCTCAGCCTTATTGTTTTCGAAGATGCTGAGAATCTGGAATTTTTGTCCCACTTGAGTTCTTTTGGGTGTCTATAAACCTACCGATCCAAGGCTGGTATATTTGAGCACCTTCATATACCACCAGACTGAGTCAGGGTCCAAGCTGCCAACTTATGCTCAGAAGGCCAGCTCTGTACCACCTAATCTACTCGGCCTGCTTTACTGTTCATTGTTGAAACCGGCGTCAGGTAATAGTAAATGTTATAGTTCTTGTTTCATTTTAGGGGTTTGGTATGTCTTCGTCAACAGCCTAGTGTTCCTAATGTGTGTGAAGTTCATCTGAAAACAATTGTGACTGTGTTTATAACTAATAAAAGGAGAACTGAAAATGTGGGGGCGTGGTCTCTTTGTTAGGTGCCATCTCAACTTTCGCCTGGAGTTGAATTACGAAACAACGCAAAAATCCATCTAGGATGACCAAGGGGAGGGTGTCTTCTCACAACAGTACCTCGTTTCATCCTATATACGACGATTTATAAGATTCGAGCTCAGGAAGCTAGAATTCTAACACCCTGACTTCTATAATATCACATAAGTTATGTTTATGATGAAATTAAGAACAGCTTTTTTGTTTGGTTTTTGTTTGCCGAAAAGTCAATCGTAACGTGGGTTCCTTCCTGCAAACACTTGGCATATATCTTACGAAGGAATAATTCAAAACAACGGAGCGTGAGTTCACCACCGTCTTCGGGGAAGTGTGATAGGGTAGTAGTTCCCAGTCCAATAATCCCGGGTTCTATTCTCGGCTATGTCACGAATTGAATACCAGTTACTACAATATGGAGTGCCTCCAGCCACAAGTAACTTAATTGCGACCATGAGTAAGTTAAAATCCCTCCTTCGACAGTTATAGCTATGTTTCCTTCCGTGGTTTCTCGACTCAGTTTCGGATCGGCTCATACGAACTCGGCATCTTGCCCAAAACTGCCCTTAACGCCAGTACACGAACTCCGCTACTATAGCAGCAGACATCTGATTTTCTCCTGGCCACTCCCCGCAACGCAATAATAAGCCACATAATAACGAGCTTTAATTGCAAGTACTTTTATTCTGTAACTGTAACATTAGGATGACGAAAAACTGTTTAAAGAAGAGGAAGTATATAATAACGAGCTTCACTTTTATTCAGAAGATTTTTTAATCTAACGGTAACATTTTGTACGAAACACATTTCAAAAAGTGTAATCTGTCTATTTTACTATTTTGTCATTGCACAAGTTTCTTCTCGATGTCTTTCTTCGGTTTTCTTGTCAGTTTTTGGTACGGAACCAGAGCCGACACTATTTGGCCGAATGTAAGTGTAAAATGTTCGGAATTACAGCTCTCCTTCTTCGAACATCTCCAACCCTGATCGCCAGTAGATTTCATTTTTCTGTAATGTCTGAATGTAAAGTTTTTATAAAGTAGGAGTGTCTGACCTCTTTCAATATACATTACTTTTGCACTGTTCTCCGTTTTCAGTATCACTATCCTCCACGTCTAGCAGCACTTTTCAGTTCCTTACTACTTTCTCAGCACTAGATTCACCACTACTATGCTCTTCTCTGCCACCAGGTTCAAGCTTAGCCGGACGCACCTGTCTTCCTACCTGAAGTGCAAGTTGCGGAATTCGGGTAAGGGGTTTAGTAGACACTTCTTCGCCCTTTTCTTGAATTGCGGAGTTCGTGTCCGTACCTTCGGACAAATGCTGGAATTGATCGTAAGGCGCCGAACCTTCTGTTATTTGGCATGTGAGGTAGCAACGTTTGAACATCCTGAATAAATTGATTAGCTTTCATCCCGTGAAGAAGCTGGCCCCCACCTCACGGAGCTATTACGCCCGCACAATGTAGAAATAATGAGGTGTGGAGACATCTGGAAAGTAATGAAAGATTAGGCTAGTTCTGGTTGTCATCCAGTGAGTATTGTGGTGGCCATGCGCACTTCCTGCGTTGTGTGGGGTAGTAAATGTTTGGCAATGAGCTATGCACATGCAATACAGTTACTCTTTCTCCCTGGCAGGCGCCTCAGACAAGCCCGCAGACAGACCTCTGTCGCCAACACCCTCTTCCCCAGAACAGTTCCTGTAACTTCAGGCGCCACTGCGAACTCCCTCACATTTACTGACACTTCACAGACGTCAATTATGATATCTCGCTACTGTTCTAGGTGATTATTGTATAGCAGAGTATTGGGAGGGATGCGAGTTCTGACCCCCATCAATAGACTTGTGATACAAGTAAGTTTGTAAAACGATATTCCCCGATTTTTCAGGGCACGGGAAGTACTGGCGGATTTCCTGACTGCAGATTTTACGCGATAATAATAATAATTAATTAATTTCGTGTAGCTATTCCTAGCCGGGTGCAGCCCTTGTAAGGCAGACCCTCCGATGAGGGTGGGTGGCATCTGCCATGTATAGGTAACTGCGTGTTATTTTGGTGGAGGATAGTGTTGTGTGTGATGTGTGAGTTTCAGGGATGTTGGGGACAGCACAAACACCCTGCCCCCGAGCCATTCTAATTAACCAATGAAGGTTAAAATCCCCGACCCAGCCGGTTATCGAACCCGGGACCCTCTGAACCGAAGGCCACTATAATAATAATAATAATAATAATCCGCAGTGTGTAGCTGTTAGCTTGTATTCGGGAGATAGTGGATTCAAACCTCACTGTCGACAACCCGGAATATAGTTTTCCATGGTTTCCTATTTTCACAGTAAGCAAATGCTTTCATACTTTAATTAAGACCACTGCCCTACACCATCGTCGCCACAAGTCCTGTCTGAATCTGTATGGCGTAAAATAAATAGCAAAAGTAGACTAATGATAATAGAACCTAATGAAAATTGAAAATTTACGGTCTGTTTCCAGTCATTCGACTGGGTCAGGAATGGAATGAATGAATCCCCCATCTAGCGGCGAGGTTAAGAAATATGCCGGCTGCCGTAGCCAGTCGCATCCCTCTGAGGCAATGATTAATTACTGACAGATGGAATACTATTGGAGAGTGTTGCTGGAATGAAAGATGGCAGGGAAAACCGGAGTACCCGGAGAAAAACCTGTCTCGACTCCGCTTTGTTTAGCACAAATCTCACATGTAGTGACCGGGAAGAGAACCACGGAACCCAGTGGTGAGAAGCCGGCGCGCTGCCACCTAAGTCACGGAGGCTAATAGGCCCTAATAATAATAATAATAATAATAATAATAATAATAATAATAATGTAGGTGATATGATTTGACACAATATGGGTGCTTGCGCGTCAATTCCGACGTCCTGTTTTACTCTGCGCGGCATGGCAGAGTAAACTAGATCGGTGTTTGGGGATCTATGGCTTAAGTTTAATTAATTTTGTCGGGTAAACGCCAAATGTATTTACCAGAGATTTTTTTTTTTACATCTTATGGCATAGAATGTCGAATAAAGTTTTGTGCACCTTTCCAAACTCCGACTACCTGTGCCGAGTTTGAAACTGCGATCTTGGGATCCGGTTTGCGCACAGCAGTTGAGATCACATCACTTATTATTATTATTATTATTATTATTATTATTATTATTATTATTATTATTGTCAACGAGGGAATCCGGTTGTATTTTGTTTAACCTGTGTGGCAGATATACTATTGTATTATACTTCTAAGGGATAACTACATTGTCTTTACTGGACTTCAGCTAAATATGTCAAGGATGTCGCTTGTGGTAGACCTCAGGAGACCCCTCCCACACTGGCGACGCTCTCCGGACAGCACTACATTAACTGGCTGTAGTCACGATAGGTGCACGCCGCGTACTTTTATAGCCATTATGGAAAGTAACCAAAATGACTCCAGTGTCCTTTTTATTTTACACATAAAGACTACTTTTATTGGCCTATACTGTTGGACACAACGGCTTTTCTACATATAATTTTTTTTTTTCTGCTCTTGGAAATAACAGCTTTAAAGCACCGAGATCATTATATTGTAGACTATACGAACACTCTGCTAGTTTCGCGTGACAGAAGTAGTCCTACACTTGAAGCGTAAAACTGATCGCTTCAAATTTGAGCATCGTTCGTTATGTAGTAGAATTGGAGTAGAGCTGGGACTAAAGTAATTAAGACCGAGCTCGATAGCTGTAGTCGCTTAAGTGCGGCCAGTATCCAGTAATCGGGAGATAGTGGGTTCGAGCCCCACTGTCGGCAGCCGAGAAGATGGTTTTCCGTGGTTTCCCATTTTCACACCAGGCAAATGCCGGGGCTGTACCTTAATTAAGGCCACGGACGCTTCCTTCCAATTCCTAGGCCTTTCCCATCCCACCGTCGCCATAAGACATAGGCTATCTGTGTCGGTGCGACGTAAAGCAAATAGCAAAAAAGTAATTAAGTAAAATGTTTGCACTATTGCGTATTTCTTTGGTGGTTGGTAGTGTGGTGTATTGAATGTAGATATGATGAGATCTGTACTAAGACGAAAACATACACCCAGCCCTTGAACCAGAGGAATTAACCACCGAGGAATCGAACCTGGAATCCTATGAGCCGAAGGCCACTACACTGGCCTCTCGCACAACGGGCCGGATAATAATAATAATAATAATAATAATAATAATAATAATAATAATAATAATAATAATATAATTTTCTTTGTCTTATGCGAGGTGTTCCTATGGTCGTAGGAGCCACCCTGGTTCATTTGTGGATTTTGGTCGTGAATTTAAGGATGGGTACCCTTTCTGGTGCCACGTGATTTTCCAGTCATATATCTAGCCAGGAATTGAATGGGATTCGAATCTAAGCCGTCTGTGTGGAAAGTCAGTATTTGCGAATTACCGTATTCTATTATTCTATGCCGTACGATGTCGTGTTACCGCATTAATCAGTCCTGCCAATAATAATAATAATAATAATAATAATAACAATAATAATAATAATAATAATAGTAATAATAATTCAATGACTTCTTGCTTATGGAAAACAAAAGATAAACATATTGCACGGGCATATATGACCCATCAAAATCATTGGCCTGCCAAGATGACTGCTGTTCTTCTTTTCTGCATATATTATAGTACGATAGGTCGGCTTATTACTTGGCTTTCATGTCCAGGTCCATTCTCATTCGTATCAGACAACTCCTTAGTTTGTCTCATGGGGCTGAATGAATCCTGTACATGCCCTCAGTTCAGCATTGAAATCCTTAAGATTGGCTGGAAATCGAACTCGAGGCCTGCGGCTAACGTGTAGTCTACCTTTACATCACGGGTAGAAACTTTTTGCTTATACAATTCTAATGCAATTTATTGATGCTAGATGGGTTTTGAACTTGTTTCTCTGTTTGGTTTGAAACATAAATTAGTTAAACTCTGAAGTCAACATCATAATATTTTCTCAGTCGAAACACTTACTGCTGGATTTACGTCACGAATTGTGCAAGACTTTAATATGTGTCGTGCATTGAATAAAGATTACTGCCATCACAACGGCAGAGGAGAATCATTGCGTTCAGCTATTTCTTCTTGAAAGCCTAAACTTAGAATCAGGCAGGCGTATTAGAGAAACAAGGAAGGAAGGAAGGAAGGAAGGAAGGAAGGTAGGAAGGAAGGAAGGAAGGAAGGAAGGAAGGAAGGAAGAAAAAGTAAGCAAAATAATCTTCACCGTCCTTCTCACCATTTTTCTCCCCCTCGCGCGGAACACAAAAACTGCGAACAAAAACCACATCCCGTTTTATTGCTAGTAATCACGTTCTGTGATGAAGGTAGAGTGTTATCATGGGAGAAGATCTGGTAAAAATATTGTTATGGCTTATGTACGTCGTAATACATAGCCTGGTCTGGGATATTTTACATAATGCCTGTATTGTGGTGAGGGTTACAAGCGCGGCTCTATACAGACATTTACGAAAATGTTATCAAACACCAAAACATAGAGGCAGAAGAAAGGAGAATAAGGGCCGGCCAGCCAGTGCGAGGCCAGGTTGCTGTGAAATATGAGAAACGTGGGTAACTGAAGTAGACATTTAACTAACACAAGGAAGAAATAAACCCTTTCATTCTAAATCCGTGTTTACAAAATGAAACGTATGAATTATAAGCACAGAATTATGTTCACATGGAAGTAACAACAGGAATGCCATCGGAAAATAACTGTTACATCTTCAGTAAAACATATCGTGTGTAATCCACAAAACCAAATAAATGTTTACGATTTATAATGCAAGCGTCAGCTTAAAAAATCTAAATACATAAATTAATAAAAACATACACACATACTGTAAATCATCACATATCTTCACTGTAGATATGTCTTTCAGCATTCAGTTTGCAAGCCTCTGTGAACTAATTAAACACCTCCACAATCCTCTCTTCGTAGCTAGCTGTATGGCCTTGTTTAGTTCCGCTCCTCTTATCATTAAATCATGAAAAACTTAATTTTATCACCATCGCCTTGATCTCCGGCTATTCCTCTTACCCTTTACTGCCAGTCCATTATTTTCCTAGCTAACCTAGCCTCCTCCATTCGCCTCACAGTCGCCTCAAAACTGCTTTCTATAAATGTAACTTTTTAGTTTTACGTGACTCTCGTTCTCGTGATAACCCTGGGATCTCTAGTTTTACGTCGAAATCGAATCACAGTGATATGTACTTTCATTTCAAGAATCTCATGCTTTTTCCGGATTTCGAACCACAGTGCAACTCAACTATGACACAAACTCCTCTCTACTAGCTGTTGTGGACTCGTATCGTCTTCTACAGATGTCTGCGGACTGTGGTATTCCATCATGGTACACCGACGTTCTTGACTAGGACCATTTCCTATATCAGATAAATCGTAATTTCAGCTCCTAAAATCTGTTCCAACCTTCAGTTCAGGATTTGACTCCATGGACGACTCAGAAACAGAACCTGAAATCCCTGAATAAGGCTCATTATCCCTAAACCACGGTGTCGATCATTTAAACATCAATCTTGCATTAAATCGAACCATTTATAAAATAAATTTAACAGGGTGATACAGTAAAAGCCTGCAATAAAGATGCGGCCGGTGAGTGGGGGGGGGGGGGGGGGGGGTGGGGGGGGGGGTGGAGATAGGGAACGTCGAATCTGAAAATTCAGCTTAAGAAGATACAGTCTCGAAGTGTATGTCTATTACTGTTTTCCGGATTGTTCAGAGCTAATATTTACGCCATTGTCATGCTTATATTGAGATTGATGACCGTCATTTTTAGCAACTGTTGTGAAGTACAAAATCGAACGTTAACACCGATTTGTCGATAAATGTGAACAATGTGAAAACAAAATTGAAATAATGCATGTAAAAATTAGCTGTAAATAATCTGAAATACAGTAATAGTGATAGACATGTTAAACACCCCATACCTCCTTTAGCTAACTCGGACGCAACCTCTGCCCCTCTTTCCTGCTTAATTTTTCTCGCTTCTATTGCAACATTTTGTATACTGAATCCAAGAACTGTAATATCCTCAGTAATCATAATCTTTATTAGCTCAATAATATCTCACTAGAAGACTATATTGAGCAGTCTGTTGATTTTGTACATGGAGTCGATTGTCAACCGTAACTAAATAAATAATACATTTTGTTTTCTTTTCATGGGCAGGCCAATGTGCTGGAAATAAAATACCATCGAAAATTCCACACGAAAAAGTTGGAGCAGCCTGGCAATTCACACGATATATCGTGTTGTGAAAACCTACCTTGATAATTATCGCCCATATGAATGCTTAAAACAGTTTAGGGAAATAATGAAGGCTCGGAATTTTATTACCAAGCCTTTTATTGCCTTTAATACCTTATTTTTTGGACGTACCTTATAAATCATTTGTATGGTACTTAAAACAAACTGGTGGTTAGTGTAGAATAATGTCGTACAATTAAAGTTCATACAATGAAGATGGTATCTTCATTACACTGTCAAAAAAGGAGAATTTAGGTTCTGAAATATATGAAGTCCACAGTTTTGTACTACCGAGAGAGTTGGCCGTGCGGTCAGGGGCACGCGGCTGTGAGCTTGCATCCGGGAGATAGTGGGTTCGAGCACCACTGTCGACAGCCCTGAAGATGATTTTCCGTGGTTTCCCATTTTCACATCAGGCAAATGCTGGGGGCTGTACCTTAATTAAGGCCACAGCCGCTTCCTTCCAACTCCTAGGCCTTTCCTATCCCATCTTCGCCGTAAGACCTATCTGTGTCGGTGCGACGTATAGTAACTAGCAAAAAAAAAAAAAAGTACTAAAAGCGATGAGTTATCATTCAGACGGTACACGGAATTCCTTTTTCTTGTATCCGAATAATATAATTCACATTTTATTAATTTTACAAATTATTTAGATGAATGTTTAAGGTACGGATTCACAGGGAGATCAAGATAGATTTTTCTCACAATTAGCGTCGATTTTATCTCGTTGCCTTTCTTATGACACAGGGTGTTGTCAGCATGGTATTACGCCGACTTCCTTTCTCGTGTCAAACTCGTGGTCTGCCTTCCGTATTTCTGACGTATTATTTCATGCGCCACCACATGTGGATTAAGCCCAGTTTTACGGGCGGATGTTAATCCTAAGTAGAGGGTTGTACTCGCTATTGTGTGTTATTATTTGATGTGTTTAATGTAAATGAAGAATATTTATATGAACACAAACACTCAGCTTCGAACTAGAGCGATTAACCAGACGCGGCTAAAATCACGTGTGCGGCCGGGTATTGAACACGGTCCCTCTGAAACAAAGGCCACAACGATGACCATGCAGTCAAGAAGCGGGACGTTCGATGAAAGAGACAAGTGTTGCAAAGAAATGCCTTATGATGCACTACTGTGAATGGAGATACATATTTGATCGCCAGCCTGATAATCGAGTTCAGGATCGATATCGGTAGTGAGTGCCAAGTTCGGTTCCTTGTTTTGAAGTTGTCATTGCTAGGAACTCAATCGCCATACTTAAAGTGATGGAGATGGATAATGTGTACATCACCTGAAAGGGTAATGCATGATTAACATCGTCCACCCACGCTGCCTAGAGACCACCAGCATGATCCTTGGGTTGAGTGCCCGCTGCCAGTTCTTGCAACAGCTACGCAAGACGTGCTTTGGCAGGGAGAAGAACCTTCGTGCATCGGAAGTCTTGTCCCTTGCCTACTCCTTACTGCCTTTATTATTGCAACACTTCACTTCTTTGTCCACTGGTCGAGAGCCGCCAGTCCGCGACACGCCGCGCGCATGCGTGAACAGAATAACTCGAGGAATAGTCGCCTACATTTTACGACGCCGTAATTCTTTGGCATAGAAAAATTCTGCCAGTGTTAACTTGAACTGTTGATATCTTGGAAGAAGCTGGGTGTGTATTATACCAGACAAAACTCTCCGATGAGCTTATACTTGATTTTCAAATTCTACTTACAAAGAGTAGGTTTCCTAAAATAATTTTGTCACTCAAATTACAAATAATTTCCTCATAATTCAGTTTTTATTTATGCTAAGAGATTTTTTTTTTCTATACAATGTGGTTATCAGTCTATGTTGGTTGGGTGCAGATCTCCTCGGCAAACTATTCAAGAATGTCGACCAATTTTTCTACTTGTTTGCTATTGTTGATCAGTTTGACGGGTGAGAACGTTGTAGGCCATCACATTATATTTTCTTCCATCTCAGCGGTATTACAGAATCCGAGGACAACGGAGTCTTTAATTTCAGCTCATTTCATGATTCCTTTTCCTTGTGTTTTTCCAGTGAGCATTCCTTTACGTTTTCCTTATTTTGGTGGTCGTCTTTGTTATCTTCCTGATTCATATGGGCTGATGACCACAGAATTTTGTACTTTATAACAAGAATTACGTCAACAATCATCACCACCACCACTTAACTCGATACCATGGCAGTTGAACATTTTTCCCACGCCAGCGATGCTCGGCGTTTATGGATTTCATAATAAAATCTACATTCCTAAATATACGCCTATTTAATGTTATAGCTCATATGAAAAAATGTAATTATCAGCCATAAAATATAGGAAATTGTGATTGCTATAACTTTTGGTATGTACAATTTTTAGATAGAACGAATGTTTTCGGAGCTATTTGTACGTTGTGAAAAATGCGATTATCACTAATATCTCCGCTAGTACAGTATTCTCCGTATGGTAAAAACTCATGAAATATAAAAGATCGGGAATCGTATTTTACTCACCTTTAATATTTAGGGGCTGCCTGGCGGAGGCAGTAAAGGAGTGCTCCGTTTACCCGAAAGGACGTGGGTTCGAGTCTCGGTCAGAAGGTTAAAAAAATAATTAAAAAGCAAGATTTCCACTTCTGGAGCGGCATGGGCCTGGGTTCCTCAGCCTACACCAAAATAAGTACCAGGTCAATTTCTGGGGGCAAAGGCGGCTGGGTGTACTGTAGAACTAACCACTCTATCACATTTAGTACTGAGTTTACGTGAAGTAAAGCCTTTAATTTCCACCCTTCCATTGGTCTTCACGGTCTGTACGGAGATAGATTTGCTTTGCATTGTAACGTTCATGTTTTTTTTGTTTTTTTTTTATAATGGAGAAAATTGCCATTTTCTATTTTGGTCTCCTTCATCAAATAATTATAGCCTCGTGCAAAGCCCGGCTATCCCTGAACTTATATACCGAGTACAAAAAAATTTTCTTCAGCCGTTTTCCCTTGTTGTAACAATCAATCAATCAATCAATCAATCAATCAATCAATCAATCAATCAATCAATCAATCAATCAATCAATCAATCAATCAATCAATCAATCAATCAATCAATCAATCAATCGAACTTATTCCTGCTATTTTCCCCCACTGTTTGCATCGCCACTATATGTGGATAAATTCCAATTTTACGGCCGGATGCTCTTCCTGAAGCCTACCCTATATGATGGGATGTAGCCTATTCACTATTGTGTGGGTCTGTAGTAATTTGTAGTGTGATGTGTTGTGTGTAAATGAAAATGGGTAGTAAGACAAACACAAGCACCTAGCCTCCGAGCTTGATGAGTTAACCAGATGCAGTTAAATTCCCCGGCCCGACCAAGAATTGAACCCGGGACTCTCTGAATCAAACACCATTACGCTGATCATTCAGCCAATGAGCCGATCAAACAAACAGATCAACTGATAGACAAAAATTGAACTGAACGTATTTTTATCTTTTGTATACCTAATCCGCGGTAAACACGAAATAAAAGTCAGATCGTTTAGTGTACGGATAAAATAAACCGGCCCTGCAGCGTAGGGGTAGCATGCCTGCCTTTCACCCGCAAGCCCCGGGTTCGATTTTGGTTGGGTCATAGATTTTCACCTGAGGTTCATTCAGCCTATGTGATTACAAGTGGGGAGCTATCTGACGCTGAAATAGCGGCCTCGGTGTTGAAGGCCAAGAATAACGACCGAGAGGATTCGTCGTGTTGACCACGCGAGAACATGTTATCCGCAGGCCTTCGGGCTGAGCAGTGGTTGCTTATAGGCCAAGGCAAATCAGGGCTGTAGTGCCATGTTTTTTTTTTTTTTTTTTTGTATAGACCAAATTATAATTTTATTTATAAATATAGGTAGATGAGCTTCTGGAATAGTGATAAAGGGCAACGGGGAGGGGGAGCTATGAAATGAACGGTATTAAGAAATGGGGTCTCTGGACATTTGTCATCACGAGAGGTGAGCTGTGAGCACATGGTGAAGAAGCCGACACAAGGACCGCGAGTCACGCGCTGCGAGCTTTACGACATGCGGCTATGATGTATGAGAGAGGAGGTGCGTAGAGACGCATACCTCGAGTTAATTAGCGCCAGGCGCCTACCAACGTCGTGTCTCGCCTTGTCTCCAGTGGGATGTGAACCAGATCTCAGTCGCACGCGAGAAAGCAAGGGGTGAGGAAACCTTCCTTCTACAATTTTCTTGTGAAAGAACCACATTATACACGCATATATCATAATTCTCATGGGCACATAATGTGTAGCACGGAGAATAAAGATAGGCAGATCCTATGGCCTGAGTTTGCTTTTCTTGTGCTTTTAATGCTGATATAATACTTCAGATTTAGTATTCAGTCCAAAGGCTGGCTGGATCCTCGATAGCTGTCATGCACAGCCTAATCGTCACTAATGAAGCGAACTACAGAATGATGAGTAAGGTTGTTTCTCGTTGCTTTTGACTGAGTCATTAAGTGCTATGACGTATCTGTCTGCCAAGGTCACTGAAATGTCTATAATAACCAACCCTTTGAACAACACATTCACTTCATTCGAAGCATGCATGAGGAATGATAATACTAGCATTGCCAATATCTCAGTCACTTTCACATTGTCAAAGCCAAGGATAAGACTGAGACAAGTCAATAGAAGTAAAGACTTTTTTCTAGACCACACTAGAGACGTAATGTACTGTCTTCAGAAATAGAACAGAGTTTTCACATTTAGTACCGAGGCATAAGTTACTTTATGACTTTGTTTGGATCTGTTTTGCATAGTTTGGCTGTAGTTCTCATACCACACAACCCTGCGCATATCACTTCATTACTTCATCACCGGATAACTACTGCATCCCACATTTACTGTAATCAGTTTTCTGTATTCAAGACGTGGCCTACCTTTACCGTTCTTACTCTCTATCCCTACCCCAAAACACTTCCCATCCACTAACTGAACAGATGTTGGAATTCTCAAGACGGGTCCTATCAAATCTTAACGCAGTATCTCTATGGCTCAACGTTCTTCTGTAACACCATATTTTAAAGTGTACTTTCTTCTTTCTTTTTGTGCCTGCTATTATTATTCATTCCCATTCAGTGTTACGTTTCAAGATACATCCTGATAGATGTCTAACACAGATTTCTACGCTGAATGTGAGTATTTTATCTTATTCAGGGCAGTTATCCTCGCTGGATTAAGCAATATTTTATGTCCACCTATTTTATTATCAAGGAGCTATACTCATCGAATTTGTTTAAATTTCCGTACCGTATATTTCCGACAGTAGTTGACTGCATTCGACTAAACTTCTATCCCTCAATTTCAAATTCATTTTTTCTTCAATTTAATTTATTGCATAGAATTTTACAGTTGTCAGAAAACTCCATGTTATATGGAAAGTTACATGAAATCAACAAAAAAAAAATATGGATTCGAATTTTTATACAGTAGAAAAAAGATTTTATAGCTCTTTTAAAGAGTATAGGCACATGCCATTACCATAATAGTATACAGACTCTCCCGTAAAATACTAAAAAACCAACAACATAGTGCTCCTGGTGGTCAAGTAGTAAAACTAAACCTAAGTATCGGGTTCCGTCTTAGTCTGGTCGGTGGACTGTTCAAGACGGGAAAATCCATAGTTCGTCATGTTGCTCATGTTGGCATGCGGAGAATACTTAGTGCACACATTAAGTGACCACGTAGCTAAATGTTATCTTCCGGTATTCTAGTCTGTCCACATAGATTTCGTAGTGTCGGTACTATGAGCATTGGCTACGATATTGCAAACTGGTGGAGAAAATATAACGTCCAAATTGACGCACAACCCCAGGTTTAATTTTCATCATAATCACCACCACCGTCATTATAATTATACTGGTCCTCCATAGCTTAAATAATAATAATTTCGTGTGGCTATTTCTAGCCGAGTGCAGCCCTTGTAAGGCAGACCCTCCGACGAGGGTGGGCGGCATCTGCCATGTGTAGGTAACTGCGTGTAATTGTGGTGGAGGATAGTGTTATGTGTGATGTGTGAGTTGCAGGGATGTTGGGGACAGCACAAATACCCAGCCCCGGGCCATTGGAATTAACCAATGAAGGTTAAAATCCCCGACCCGGCCGGGAATCGAACCCGGGACCCTCTGAACCGAAGGCCAGTACGCTGACCATTCAGCCAACGAGCTTAAATGATAGACAGCCACCTTTTACCACTGCATGGGCTTTAATCTCTGTGTCTCTGTGCGAATTTTGTAGCCTGGTGGTTAGGCCTAAACCATAGGCGAGACAGTCTTTCCCCAAATTTCATTACAGTATCATTTCAAAATATTTTTCTCATCGCCCCGAAGACTCCACGCTGGTTTTGCGTACGCAAGTGCTAATTGAGTCTTAAGCATCCAATTTAGCACTTGTCGGAAATATATTATTATTATTACTATTATTATTATTATTATTATTATTATTATTATTATTAGTATTAGTTTTAACATAAACTATTCAGATAATACTAGAGACTTTTGATTTGTAATATATGAAGAAAAATAAGTAAATGGTCATATTATCTTTGACCAGTACGTATTTATTCATAAAGTGGCGAAGTTAGGGCTTTTGGCCTTCTCCTACAGTTGACCACATACACATATTGAGATTTTCACAGTATTAATTTTGATATCATCAACTGAAAGTCATGAAAGAACGTATGCTATTCGAGAAGTAAGGAATAGTAAAATAATATCGAATTAATATCTGATTGTTGTAGTTAATATTACAGTTTCTAGTAAGTCACTTAAAACAAAAAGTATTAAGTACTAACTATTGTACCTACCATCAACAAGTCAGCTTTGTAGGGGGTTCAGGTAAATGGAGAAAAGCAGTCTGATTGGAGACCGGAAACTCTACATTTCTATCAGCGCTTCCATAGTACGAGTACTGTGATGGACGTGTGTGTCAAGTACAGGTAGTTTTCAAAATATGTACCACAGAAATTGAATCTGAAAAGTTGAAAAGTATAGTATAGTACTGTATATTCCCGTTTTCTTATAAACGGGGTGGGGGGATGTGGTGAGATGGCATATTTTTACGGACGAATGACCTTCCAGGTGCCAACCTCATTATTGAGAAGCTAATGAAGATGAAATATCTGATGGTGAGTGAAATTTGATAAGGAGGTGGAGAAAAACGGCTGTGGCCTGTGAATAGGAACTGTCCAGACATTTTCCTGGAAGTGAAAATGGGAAATCACAGAAAACCATTCGCAGGACAGCCGAGGTGGGGTTCGAACCCACTCGCCAACCGAATGCAGAGCATGGTTCCATAGCCGGAGCACGTTAACACGCGCGGCCACTCTGCTCGGTATAACCTAGGATACAGTAGGCCTACATAAATGTAAAATATTTAATTTCATTTACATGCCAATCACACAAGTCAATTATGAACTCTGGAAACATTTACGGCAGGTAATTTTAAACGTGCTAATCATAATTTCGTGCGACTATTTCTAGCCGAGTGCAGCCCTTGTAAGGCGGACCCCCCGATGAGGGTGGGCGGCATCTGCCATGTGTATTTAACTGCGTCTTATTGTAGTGGAGGATAGTGTTATGTGTGGTGTGTGAGTTGCAGGGATGTTGGGGACAGCACAGACACCCAACCGCTGAGCCATGGGAATTAACCAATGAAGGTTAAAACCCACGACCCGGCCGGGAATCGAACCCGGGACCCTCTGAACCGAAGGCGAGTACGCTGACCATTCAGCCAATGAGTCGGACTTTAAACGTGCTAAGCGAAGATAAGTAGGTATTTGTTAGGTGCAGTTCTATTTCGAGCAATGAAACAAGAACTTGCATTGATTTCAGGAAATTATGGGAGAAGTCTGTAATTAGACGATAAGAAGGTGGGAATATTCGCAGGCGGCAATTTGTAAATTTGTTCGGTTTTCCCGCTTGTTTAAATGTAACCATTCTGACAGTAGTATGGTCTTACACTGAAATTATGCAGCTTTCTTAACTTCCACTAAAATCATAATGTAGCACTTTTAATTCACAAGAAATGCTGTGGAAGTAGTTATTCCTGTGTCTAGTTTTGGGAGGACGTCATGGCTGAGAGAGATGATGTATTTTTAGCTTGTAGAGGGTAACGACCTAGGACAACCCCACCTGGTTTGGGAATAAAAAGGCAGCAGGTAATGTCTAGACATGTGTTCCAACAATAACAGAACGTTTACATCACGTTTCGTGGAAACTGGAGTCGAGTATCGAGAAACTAAGCAACATTTCTTGGAACTCCAGTTCATTCTACCCTTTCTTTCTATCGCTGTCGGATTCTTCAACCATGCTGGGAGGTGTCCAAATTTGTTAACAAATGGAGATATTATCTTGGTCTGAGTATAATAATAGGAAAACAGTATACACATTTCTCATCCCCCTCCCAGCACTTCAAAATCAATGGGTTACTGGACAGAGACTACGGGTTCCCCAATCAAGTATGGCAATAGTTTTAATTAGATTGAGAATCGTTTTATGTCTTTCTTGGCCAGTCACATGGTTAAAGTCAACATGAAACATACCATGGATGTTTAGATGTACTTCCTCTTAAAACAGTAATCACCACCACTACCTAGGCGTTGTAGTAAATAGAGTACGTGAAGTGATTAGAAGTAGATGTCTGGCTACCGATGGAGATGGAAGAGAGAATTTTCAGCCCCATAATGCCAGGTGTGAATGTCATCATGGAGATTAAATAGGAAATTTGGTATGATAAGTTTAGATGTATGTAATTACAACAGAACCTTATCATAATGAGTAAATATCACAACATCCCTGGTACAAACATTAGATATTTGAGGAAATTTAGAACTTTGAATAATTCAGTTGTGACTTTCTAAGCTAATTTTAAGTTTGCAATTCATGATAGTGTATTTATGGACCTCATCGTCATCATCATCATCATCATCATCATCATCATCAGGTCATTTTTCCAGTGCATATGGTCTACGTTCTTTTAAAAAAATAACTATACCGGGCGAGTTGGCCGTGCGGTTAGAAGTGCGCAGCTCTTCGTGCGGAGTTTTCTCTGTGTCCAATACTCCTTCATGCGTTCGCTGGCCTGCTTCCGTTGTTCATCTGACCAGGCTCTTCGGTCCTCTTAGTTCTTCCTGCGGCTTGAACCCCTGCCAAATTCTTCACTGTGTTCCTAAACGTATTCCTTTCTAACAACTGGACTTCCGAGATGCTTAACCTTTCCATATCCTTCTTCGTTTCCTTACGCCACGCTGTAGTGGTCTTTTTTGTCCAGAAGTAATCAAATATCTGTTTGGTAAGTCTGTTTGCATTCTTTCTGAACAGATGTCCGAGAAATGCCAGTCTCCTTTTCTTCACGGTCTCTGAGATTCTTTCCACGTTCTGGTAAACTTCTTTGTTGCTCCGAAATTTCCATCCGCTTTCAGTTTGGACAGCTCCCATAATTTTTCTGAGGATTCTTCTTTCTAACTTCTCCAGCTTGTAGCTCATGGACAGGCATTCACTGGCATACAGGCATTCGGTTTTGAAAACGGTACTGCCATTTTTTAATTTGGAATTCCAGGATAAGCACTGCTTATTGTAGATGATTTTTGTCAAACCGTATGCTCTCTCCATTTTTGAGAGCCGATCTTCCACTGCAGCTTTTTTCTAGTCCATTCTCCTGTACGGTCTCACCAAGGTACTTGAACTTCTTGACCCTTTTTATCCGTCCTATCTCTGTTTCCAGGAATTTTGGTCCATCTTTGATGTTCGTCATGAATTTGGTCTTTTCTGCTGAGATATTCAGCCCTGTTTGGCTGGCGATTCTTTCCAAGAGGTTTATCTGGATGGTTGCGACCTCTGGACTTTCTGATAGTATAGAAAAGTCGTCAGCGAAAGCCAAGCAGCTGACTTTAATCTCTCCTGATTTTCTCCCTGGACAGATCGTGATTATCCCTTGATGTTCGAGTTCTGAGTTCCATCTTCTCACTATCTTTTCTAAGACACAGTTGAATAGGAGCAGGAATAATTCATCGCCTTACCTCACGCCTGTCTTGATTTCAAATGATTCCGAGAGATGCCCGAAGAATTTTACCTTGGGAGTTGTGCCTATTATTATTATTATTATTATTATTATTATTATTATTATTATTATTATTATTATTATTATTATTATTCAATCAATGCATTGCTAACGTAATTTTCTTGTATTCAGATATTCTTAACAAACAATAGAATGCAAAAATTCGATCTCACAGCCTTGGCCTAACCAACTATTGTTACAAAACAAGCCATAGCCCCCAAAGGAAGGCTGCTGGGGACTGATGCAGCTTCATGGTTTGGGTGATGAATTAGTAGGCAAACGTCGATGGTCCTTGGAGGTAGTAAAGGCGCTATGCTGTTGGTATGCGAGTCTACTACGCAACTCTGGTTAGTTAATTATTTCTGCATGCAGCGCGGCGGCACTGGCCGATGCATTCTAAGCCTGAGCTGCGCCTCGAATGCTGATGGCGCCGAGGACTCTGCCCCTGTTCCGAGCCTCTGTGAACGATGAATATTGAAATTACTGACGATTTTCTTCTTTCCGTGTGCTACGTCCACACCTCGATTTTTGGTCCCATTGGTAGAAATGTATTTTGATTCGAAGTTTGACCCGAAAAGACCAAACATGAGCACTGTCCTTCAGAAGATACTCCGAAAAGTATAATTCACATTTTGTGGCACGTTGATCTACCAGTTACAAAGAACGATGCCTTTACTATTTCTAACTGCTCACAACTGCCATGTTCTATAACATGTAAATTATGTTCGAAACAAGTATTTATTCCCACCGAGCTCGATAGCTGCAGTCGCTTAAGTGCGGCCAGTATCCAGTATTCGGGAGATAGTAGGTTCGAACCCCACTGTCGGCAGCCCTGAAAATGGTTTTCCGTGGTTTCCCATTTTCACACCAGGCAAATGCCGGGGTTGTACCTTAATTAAGGCCACGGCCGCTTCCTTCCCACTCCTAGCCCTCCCCTGTCCCATCGTCGCCATAAGACCTATCTGTGTCGCTGCGACGTTAAGCAACTAACAAAAAAAAAAAGTATTTATTCTATAACATTAAATACATAATTACTGACCCATAAAATTGAGTTTAATTGTTAGAAATTTAACATCAACTGTTGTTCACTCAATCTCAAAGTTCACTACTACTACTACTACTACTACTAGTATTGCTGCTGCTACTACTACCAGTTATAATAAGAAGAATGTTATTGGGTTTATGTGTCACTGTCTACCCATGCGGTTGTCGAAGATCTCAAGGTGTCGGAAGTTTGTCCCTCCCACCAGGGACAGAAGGCCAGCGTTCTACCATCATAGCCACTCAGCCGGACTCAGTTTCCGTTAACTGTACATATAGCACAATATTAACGAGGACAAGTGCGAAGAAGTTGGATACAAAGAAGCAAATACCAAACGAGTTCGCTGCGTGGTACGCAGTTAAGAGCTTGCATTCACATTCAACCTTCACCATTGGTAGCCCCAATATTGTTGTCCGTTGTTTTCCATTCCCATAAGTTATCACTTACCTGGTGGAAGGTGGTTGTGGCTTTAATTAAACATCTGTGGGATCGCGAGAGCGAACTGTGTCGCGCATTGGGTTTTGGCTCTGTTTTATGGCCGGATGCCCTTCCTGCTGCCAACCCTATATGGAGGAATGTAATCACTAAATTGCGTATTTCAGTGGTGGTTGGTAGTGTAGTGTGTCGACTGAATACGAAGAGAAAAAGTGTTGGGACAATCACAAACCCCCAAATCCGGAATCAGAAAAGTTAATTAGTCGCGATCGAAATCCCCGATCCGGCTGGAAATCGAACCCGGGACCCTCTGAACCGAAGACCTCAACGCTCACTGTGCAGCCAAGGAGTAGTAACCGTGTAATTCACATGTAAATATATATAGGCCCTACGTATGTCGGTGTGCGTGTGCGCGTGTGTGTGTGTATGGGGGGATCGTGTGCATGTAGGGAGGAAGGAGGAATGAGGGTACCAAACCCACTTTCTTCTGAACTTAGACTGATAGAATAATGGTCGGCCAATTATAAGACGGTTGAGGGTGAAACTTTAACGGAACGATACAACAAATATATTGCGAGATGCGGTATTTAAAAAAAAAAAAAAAAAAAAAAAAAATGCTGCTCTCAGCTTACGGGGAAAGGCAGGTTCACTATTTGAACCGAGTCCATGCGCTCCACTTTCGTAGTTATGAACAGAGCCAGCTGTTATACAAGCGAGGGGCACAGGCCCTATAAAATCGAACACGTCACCTCTTATTGCCAAGCTAAGCACAAGTTGTCGCTCATATTCAGACTTCGTATACCACTCACGATGCTGCCATGCATATTCGATGCAGGTTCAAAACTATTATAGCGTAAAATATGGCAAGAGAATGGAAATTGCTGCACTTCTTTTAGTAATAATAATGAAACAACGCATAATAAGTCAAGCTCTAAATACAATTTTCTTTTGTTTTCATACAATGATTACTGTATCTGGGTGTAAATCACTGCTCGTTTGGAGGGATGCCACATTATTTCCTGCCTGATTTGTTCTTTAAATATATATAACAAGTCCTTTCCTCATACATGTTGCGTTAAGTATTTAGTGATTTAAAGCTTCATCGCATTAATCAGAACACATTTATAGATGCATTGGAACCCACGTTTCCGACACGCTTTGTTGGAATGTGACCGCGATCTACATTCAGAAAAAAAGAAAAAAAGTCATGTGTATGAATTGTAATGATAGCTGCCCTTTTAAGCATCTTTAACTTCTATATTTTTTTTAACAAGTTGTGTACGTCACACCGACACATATAGGTCTTATGGCGACGATGGGATAGGAAAGAGCTACGAGTGAGAAGGAAGTTACTATGTCCTTAATAAGGTACATCCCCAGCATTTGCTTACTGTGCAAATGGTAAACCACGGAAAACCATCTTCAGGGCTGCCGACAGTGGGCTTCGAACTTACTATGTCCCGAATACTGGATACTGGCCTCACTTAAACGACTGCAGACACCGAGCTCGGTTCTGGACTTCTAAGCTCCTCTATAAAGCCCTACGCAAATAATAATAATAATAATAATAATAATAATAATAATAATAATAATAATAATAATAATAATAATAATAATAATAATAATAAATATTTTTACGATTTTCAGAGGCACCGAGGTGCCAGAATTTTGTCTCACGTCAGTTCTTTTACGTGCCGATAAATCTACTGACACGGGGCTACCGTATTTTGTCACCTTCAAATACCACCGAACTGAGCCAGGATCCAACTTGCCAACTTGAGCTCAGAAAGCCAGCGCCTTAACCGTCTGAGGCACTCATCCCGGTTTACGCAAATCCGATGGTGCTTCTAAGGTCTTACTAGTCAAATTTGTTTTCGTTATTAGCTTTAAGGGAGGTAGCCTACAACTGAACCATGTATTCAGAAAGGAATAGGATTTAATTTCGAAAATTCATAATGGATTCCAATATTTCACTTAAATGCTAATACGTAAGTCCCTAGTGGAGATTTTACATGCAATGATCCAATAATAATAATAATAATAATAATAATAATAATAATAATAATAATAATAATAATAGCCACAAAGGAGCCGGGAATTGGTCAGAGGAGCGCAGGAAAGAATTCAGCGAGAAAATGAAGGAATACTGGGCCAACAGGAAGGCTCAAGAGGCCACTAAGAACACAATCCAGTATGCTAAAAGGGGCAGACGAAGACAAAAACACAGCTAGAACACAAGCACCGTGGTCCACAGATGGCCTAAACGCAAAGAGAGAGAAATAATAATAATAATAATAATAATAATAATGCTATTACAGTAGGATGCAGTCCTTATGAGGCAGACCGTCCGATGAGGCTGTACCTAGGTTTGGCCACCCCTTCCTTCCGAGTCCTAGCTCTTTCCCATCTCATCATCACCGAAAACCTTAATAGTTATCACGACATTAAACCACTAGAAAAAACAAACAAACCATCAACTGCGTCTTCTTCTAGTCATATTTTACTCACTTCCTGCAAACTCGATTTACTAATTCTTAATTTCCGATCTTATTTATCAATTCCTGTCGGTTGCTCCATAATTTAGATGCTTTCAGTTCCTTCCATTCTTCACAGTAGACCTCTAGGCTATATTAACTTTATTACTTTATCACGCCCCAGAAATTCATATTTCAGTATTTAAGTCTATATTTGTGGTAAGAAATGTTCTCTATTCCAGGGAGATCTTTGTTGCTTAGACCTCAGAGAGAGATATACCTAATATGTATATAAGCGGTGATTATTGGAGCGAAAGGAGAAAGGCCATAATGCTCTTGCATATGATGTTACAGACGAATGAAGTCGAAACGGGGTCGATCGATCAAAGATGAAGAGATACTGAATTCAATTGGAGAGAAGAGAACAATATTCGAACTAAACAGATCTAAATAAGAGATCGTTGTATCTTGAGAATCCAGAATCAGTTCACTTAGTTTAGAAGAAAAGTGTGGAGAACGGTAGATGGAGAAGTAAGCATGGATATACGAAGAGCTAAAAGGTAACTAGCTATTTGCTTTTACGTCGCACCGAAACAGATAGGTCTTTTGGCGACGATGGGATAGGAAAGGCCTAGAAATGGGAAGGAAACGGCCGTGGCCTTAATTAAGGTACAGCCCCAGCATTTGCCTGGTGTGAAAATAGGAAACCACCGAAAACCACATTCAGGGCTGCTGACAGTGGGGTTCGAACCCACTATCTCCCGATTACTGGATACTGGCCGCACTTAAGCGACTGCAGCTATCGAGCTCGGTGCTAAAAGGTAAAAGGGTGCAATACAGTTAGGTATGAAAACAGAATATGATGAAAAGAGAATGCTGTTATATAGGTATCTATGGACTGATGAATTCCGACAAACGCGTAGTGTTACGAAAATTTTCAATATCTTTGGGCTGGGAAGATTTCGAAGTAAGAAAACGAGTTGTTCGACTAAACGGTATGTTCCAAGCTGTCAGTGTAGAGATGGCGTGGGATAAACTTGAATGCAGTTTGTAATGTATGAAGATAAAGATTAAATTAAAGAAGATAAATTGGGTGGGGGTGGGGAGGCAAATATTCGTGTAAAGGAAGGGAATTAGGGATTGGAATAATTTATCAAGAGAGATGTTCCATAGATACTTCTTTGAAATAATTTAATAAAATACTGGGTAAACAATCGATATGGAATCTGCCACCTGGGTGACAGCCCTAAATGCAGATCATTGGTAAAATAAGAGAAAAAGAAACCTAATGATTGCAATAACAACAAAAACAACACTCGCTTTAGCAGACTCAATTAAAAACAAAAAAGGAAAGGTAGTGGTGCCAGTCCCATGGCGTTGGGATGGCGTGTCTTTTCCCAGAGACTCCTAGTTGATTCGATTCTCGCCCAGTCCTAGAATTTGAATTCTGAGGAGCAACTGATACGAAGGGTTGCGGGCCCAGTCGCAGAAGCTAGGCAATACAGGATGTTGTCACAGTGGTTAAGTGATTGTCTAATATCTGCAGGTCAGCTGGCTTGGAAGGCTAAATGCCTTCATGCGATTGTTTTTATTTAGGAAGGTAGCGGTTACAGTGATTAGTTTAGTTAATAATGTCCCTTCATATTTAAATGTTTACAACTTTAAGCAAGCCTCGGACCTATGGGAGTAATGGAGTCCCACTCCCATTTGACAGGCGAGGGACTCCTTGGAAACAACTTGGCGAACGAAATGGAATTCGATGGGGAGCTATCAATATTAATGGGGCTTATGGAAGAAATAAGGTAGAATTGGCTGAGTCAGCAAAGAGGATGCATCTCGATGTACTGGGAGTAAGTGATATTCGGGTAAGGGGAGATAATGAGGAAGAGATAGGAGATTATAAAGTGTACTTGACGGGTGTTAGAAAGGGAAGGGCAGAGTCTGGGGTAGGGCTCTTTATCAGAAATACCATTGCACGCAACATAGTTTCTGTTAGACACGTAAATGAGCGAATGATGTGGGTAGATTTGTCATTGGGAGGAATTAGGACAAGAATTGTGTCCGTATATTCACCATGTGAGGGTGCAGATGAGGATGAAGTTGACAAGTTTTATGAAGCATTGAGTGACATCGTGGTCAGGGTCAACAGCAAGGATAGAATAGTGCTAATGGGCGATTTCATTGCGAGAGTTGGGAATAGAACTGAAGGATACGAAAGGATGATTGGTAAATGTGGGGAAGATATGGAAGCTAATGGGAATGGGAAGCGTTTGCTGGACTTCTGTGCTAGTATGGGTTTAGCTGTTACGAATACATTCTTCAAGCATAAGGCTATTCACCGCTACACATAGGAAGCTAGGGGTACCAGATCCATAATAGACTATATCTTAACAGACTTTGAATTCAGGAAATCTGTTAGGAATGTACGAGTTTTTCGCGGATTTTTCGATGATACAGACCACTATCTGATCTGTAGTGAACTAAGTATCTCTAGGCCTAGGGTAGAGAAAGTGAAATCAGTCTGCAAACGAATTAGGGTAGAAAATCTCCAGGATGAGGAAATTAGACAGAAGTACATGGATATGATTAGTGAGAAGTTTCGAACAGTAGACAGTAAGCAGGTTCAGGATATAGAAAGTGAATGGGTGGCATACAGGGATGTTGTAGTAGAAACAGCAAGGGAATGCCTAGGAACAACTGTGTAAAGATGGGAAAAGGCGAACATTTTGGTGGAATGATGAAGTGAGAGCAGCCTGTAGACGTAAAAAGAAGGCTTATCAGAAATGGCTCCAAACAAGGGCCGAGGCAGACAGAGATTCGTACGTAGATAAAAGAAACAGAGCGAAACAAATAGTGGTTGAATCCAAAAAGAAGTCATGGGAAGATTTTGGTAATAACCTGGAAAGGCTAGGTCAAGCAGCAGGGAAACCTTTCTGGACAGTAATAAAGAATCTTAGGAAGGGAGGGAAAAAGGAAATGAACAGTGTTTTGAGTAATTCAGGTGAACTCATAATAGATCCCAAGGAATCACTGGAGAGGTGGAGGGAATATTTTGAACATCTTCTCAATGTAAAAGGAAATCATCATGGTGGTGTTGCAAACAGCCAAGCTCATGGGGAGGAGGAAAATGATGTTGGTGAAATTATGCTTGAGGAAGTGGAAAGGATAGTAAATAAACTCCATTGTCATAAGGCAGCAGGAATAGATGAAATTAGACCTGAAATGGTGAAGTATAGTGGGAAGGCAGGGATGAAATGGCTTCATAGAGTAGTAAAACTAGCGTGGAGTGTTGGTAAGGTACCTTCAGATTGGACAAAAGCAGTAATTGCACCTATCTATAAGCAAGGGAACAGGAAGGATTGCAACAACTATCGAGGTATCTCATTGATTAGTATACCAGGCAAAGTATTCACTGGCATCTCGGAAGGGAGGGTGCGATCAGTCGTTGAGAGGAAGTTGGATGAAAACCAGTGTGGTTTCAGACCACAGCGAGGCTGTCAGGATCAGATTTTCAGTATGCGCCAGGTAATTGAAAAATGCTACGAGAGGAATAGGCAGTTGGGTTTATGTTTCGTAGATCTAGAGAAAGCATATGACAGGGTACCGAGGGAAAAGATGTTCGCCATACTGGGGGACTATGGAATTAAAGGTAGATTATTGAAATCAATCAAAAGCATTTATGTTGACAATTGGGCTTCAGTGAGAATTGATGGTAGAATGAGTTCTTGGTTCAGAGTACTTACAGGAGTTAGACAAGGCTGTAATCTTTCACCTTTGCTGTTCGTAGTTTACATGGATCATCTGCTGAAAGGTATAAAATGGCAGGGAGGGATTCAGTTAGGTGGAAATGTAGTAAACAGTTTGGCCTATGCTGACGATTTGGTCTTAATGGCAGACTGTGCCGAAAGTCTGCAGTCTAATATCTTGGAACTTGAAAATAGGTGCAATGAGTATGGTATGAAAATTAGCCTTTCGAAGACTAAATTGATGTCAGTAGGTAAGAAATTCAACAGAATTGAATGTCAGATTGGTGATACAAAGCTAGAACAGGTCTATAATTTCAAGTATTTAGGTTGTGTGTTCTCCCAGGATGGTAATATAGTAAGTGAGATTGAATGAAGGTGTAGTAAAGCTAATGCAGTGAGCTCGCAGTTGCGATCAGCAGTATTCTGTAAGAAGGAAGTCAGCTCCCAGACGAAACTATCTTTACATCGGTCTGTTTTCAGACCAACTTTGCTTTACGGGAGCGAAAGCTGGGTGGACTCAGGATATCTTATTCATAAGTTAGAAGTAACAGACATGAAAGTAGCAAGAATGATTGCTGGTACAAACAGGTGGGAACAATGGCAGGAGGGTACTCGGAATGAGGAGATAAAGGCTAATTTAGGAATGAACTCGATGGATGAAGCTGTACGCATAAACCGGCTTCGGTGGTGGGGTCATGAGAGGCGAATGGAGGAGGATAGGTTACCTAGAAGAATAATGGACTCTCTTATGGAGGGTAAGAGACGTAGAGGGAGACCAAGACGACGATGGTTAGACTCGGTTTCTAACGATTTAAAGGTAAGAGGTATAGAACTAAATGAGGCCACAACACTAGTTGCAAATCGAGGATTGTGGCGACGTTTAGTAAATTCTCAGAGGCTTGCAGACTGAACGCTGAAAGGCATAACAGTCTATAATGATAATGTATGTATGTATGTACAACTGAACCACATATTTCAAAACAAGATAACTTATGTTCCTATTAAAACCATACTGGACCGAGCTCGATAGCTGCAGTCGCTTAAGTGCGGCCAGTATCCAGTATTCGGGAGATAGTTGGTTCGAACGCCACTGTCGGCAGCCCTGAAAATGGTTTTCCGTGGTTTCCCATTTTCACACCAGGCAAATGCCGGGGCTGTACCTTAATTAAGGCCACGGCCGCTTCCTTCCCACTCCTAGCCCTTTCCTGTCCCATCGTCGCCATAAGACCTATCTGTGTCGGTGCGACGTAAAGCAAATAGCAAAAAAACCATACTGGAATTATGGTGACGAATGGTGTAGCGATGTTGAAATATGGGAACCCGCGAGTTATTCGAAGTTAAGCCACCTTTGGCGTGGTAACCTGTGGGACGGGTGACATTCGTGCTGTTGTCTAGAGAGTGTAAAGTAACTGGCTACTAACTGTCAGCCGAGTGTGCCTAGTAATAATTGACCCAATAGCCTGCCTGGGGGATTTAAGAAGCTGCTAACGTGAGGCACTATACTAACAGATGGTCAGCGTAGTCACCTTTGACTCAGAGGGCTTCGGATTCGATTCCGAGCTGGGTCGGAGATATTCACATTAAATCGTTGTTTCCCTTGGCTCGGGGAGTGGGAGTTTGCTCTATTCCCAACACTACTGCAACTCACACGCAACACTAGGCCTATCTTCTACTACAAAAATACGCAGATAATCGGCAGGTTCCCTCGTTGGAGAGTCTTGCTTACAAGGGCTGCACCCGGTTAGGAATAGTCAAAATAAATTATTATAACAGAATTTTAATCTCAAATCTATCAATTTTTTTTTATCGCCTTCTGGCCATCCATCCAGGCTAATGAACTCCCTATCGTGAAGTTGGTATAGTAGCGATTGGCGATAGGATCTCACTTTAGAAAAGTGGTAAGAATGTTTACACAGAGAAGCACTGAAATTACCGGGCCAGACTTTAAGGGTAATTCACACCGCTGACTCATACACGGCTACCTCATTTCATAGTCATAATTCATAAACCATTAACAATGCAAGGCTTTTTAACTTGCAGGGAATGGATAATAGACATGCGAACGGATCTCCCAATAGTCACACTTTTATTGGACGATGAAAGGACAAATACAAGTCAAATTAACGTAACTATTGTTCCAAAGTCTCCTGTTAATTCGGGAACGTTGATTGGAGACCACGGGGCAATGATAATAATAATAATAATAATAATAATAATAATAATAATAATAATAATAATAATAATAATAATAATGTTTTTGGCTTTACGCCCCACTAACTACTTTTACACTTTTCGGAGGCGCCGAGTTGCCGGAATTTCGTCCCCCAGGAGTGCTTTTTTACGTACCAGTAAATCTACCGACACGAGGCTGACGTATTTGAGCACATTCAAATACCACCGAACGGAGCCAGGATCGAACCAGCCAAGTTGGAGTCAGAAGGCCAGCGCCTCAACCGTCTGAGCCACTCAGTTCGGCAACTGATTAGTAGGAAACGATACAATTTAGCTGCTATTCCTTTTGTCATCGCTGCTCAGACGATATCAACCTACTGTACGTTGTACGGCCACGATAGGTTAAATTTTCTGCCACCCTCGGAGGCCCGGGTTCGATTTCCGGCTCTGCCACGAAATTTGAAAAGTGGTACGACGGCTGGAACATGGTCCACTCAGCTCTGGGAGGTCAAATCAGCCATCCTCGAAGTGGTTTCCCACTTCTCCTCCAGGCAAATGCCGGGATGGTACCTAACTTATGGCCCTCTTCCTTGTCTATCCATTTCAATCTTCCCATCCCCCAGAAGGCCCCTGTTCAGCATAGCAGGTGAGGCCGCCTGGGCGAGGTACTGTCCCTCCTCCCCAGTTGTATCCACCGACCCAAAGTCTCACGCTCCAGGTCACTGCCCTTGAGGCGGTAGAGGTGGGATCCCTCACTGAGTCCGAGGGAAAATCCAACCCTGGTAGGCAAACGGATTAAGAAAGAAGGAAAGTTACTTTTTACAATAGTGGCTTCACGTCACACTGATTCAGATAGGTCTTATGGCGACGATGGGATAATAAAGGGCTATGATTGGGAAGGAAGCGGCCGTGGCCTTAATTAAGGTACAGCCCCTGGATTTACCTGATGTGAAAATGGGAAACGACGGAAAACCATCTTCAGGGCTGCCGGTAGTATGGTTCGAACCCAGTATCCCCCGAATGCAAGCTCACAGTTGCGCGCTCCTAACCGCACGACCAACCCTCTCGGCAGTATGTTACATTATACTAGTTGTGTTGGTAGGCCTAATGATTGTTTTACGATGAAGTACAACTTCGCAACCACACTCATACCTTGCAGTAGCCAACAAAATAAACCTTCGCACCGCTTCATACACAGTAGTCAATATTAGGTGAAATTCAATGGGCTAGGAATCCTCAATGTGTGTGACATTGTTACTGTTTCTTTATCTGTGTACTGTAGTTGAACATTACGGAGTGATTTGGATGAGCGGTAAGGTAAGCTGTAAGCTTGCATTTGGGAGATACGGGGTTCGGAGTGGTGGTGGTGGTGGTAATTATTGTTTTCAGAGGAAGTACAATTGAGCAAACGTCCTCTATATAACAACAATCAGAGAGAAAAATGGAAGCGATCCGACACTCCGAAAAATGAAGACATCGGCCAAAAAAGACAAGGGCTACGAAGGGCGTGAAAATGAAAGACTCCATTGGTCTCGGGAACGTAATACCGTCGGGGTCGGAAAAGTTCATGAGTTGACCAAGGCAGGTCGGATAGGATAGATAAAAGTGAGGAGCCTGGCACAAGTAAGTGGAAGCAATGCCAGGACTCAGCTAAAGGCCCCGTGGTTGCCAACCCACGCTCTCAAGCTGAGAGACCCTGGGGCCCCTATTAGTAGCCTCTTACGACAGTCAGGGGATACCGTGGGTCTTATTCTACCGCCCCCACCCACAGGGTTGAGTCGGTTCCGATCTCTTCGTTGACAAATCTGAACGTATTTGCATGTGATTTTCCATTTTCACACCAGGCAAACCCAGAAAGTGTTAATGTGACGTTTACAATAATCAAGTGACAAGTCTACTAATAAATGAATTTAAGCTGATGGACATTTGAACATTTACTCATTTGGACTTATATATAATAAATTGGGCTTTCGAGTTAGTGAACACGATATGAATATCCAAGTCAATTTGGGGCAGGTAATCTGTTAAGAAATGAAACATAAAAAACTTACGTTAGGCATAGATAAACTGAAAGTAAAAATATTAGATGTTTTGATAACTGTCATGGAAATGAGATGGAAGACAATGCGAAAGATGAGATAAATAACACAAGAAAAAATGACAAGCACATGAAAGAGGAAGACATGGACTAAATTAGTTGAAATGCGTAATCTTAAGATAGGGAGGAGTTGCTCCCCCCCCCCCCCCGCATTTTTCCCGTTTCCTGATTGAGGAGACCGAGTGACCTTGCTTGACGATTCCTTCCGTGAGCCAGGCACGGGTCTTTTGCCCAGGTGTTTTGGCAAGTCGTTGATGAGTGCGTATTCTTCCAATTCAGGCGTTAAGGAATTCATTTCCCGTTTTCCGTGCTACACTTTGAATATTGATCAAGGTCTCTCTATCTTAAAAGATATTTTCGGATATTTTGTATCAGTCCTGTCAATATCTTATACTGTATAGGACTTCTTGTCGAAGACTCACTTTCATACCAGAGCACTTCAACTCAGGCTCCATGACAAGACTAGGAAGCTGCACTGTTTGACACTGACAGCGGTTATCCAGAGCGTTTTACGTCGGGGAATTCCCACAGTCTGAGAAAACACGCAGTATATTGGACAATGTATGAACACAAGTTAATGTGTTATTATTATTATTATTATTATTATTATTATTATTATTATTATTATTATTATTATTATGTGCTTTACGTCGCGCCAACACAGGTAGGTCATACAGTGATGATGCAATAGGAATGAGCTGGGAGTGGGAAGGAAGCGATGGCGGCCTTGATTAAGGTGCAGCCACAGCATTCGCCTGGTGCGAAAATGGGAAACCACGGGAAACCATCTTCAGGGTTGCTGACAGTGGGATTCGAACTCGCTATCTTGCGAATTGATAGTTATGTGACCAAAACCGCTCAGCCACTTGCTCGATTTCATGTGTTTAATAATAATAATAATAATAATAATAATAATAATAATAATAATAATAATAATAATAATTGTACTGGAGATACACCCGCTCCGTGCATTTAAATTATGCGCCTTTTAGAAGGCCATCTGCAACTTGTACTTTATACTATGTGGTAGAAGTACTTTGAACGTATTTCGACAGAGGTCTCTACTGTCAACCTAGGTGCTCCCTCTGATGAGCGGGTGGCCAATTAAATATCAAAAGAAATTTAGTAGACGTTAGTTGGTAAAACTGAATTGTTTGTAAATTGTTTTTGGTGTTCTAAAGTTATCAACAATCCTATCTCTTCCCGCCAACTTAATTGTAGTCAATAGGGAATTTTGTACAGTTATTTATTTCTCCAATGAGATAATTTTGATATTATTTGATTGTCCAATGGAAATTGGGGGTGTGTCAGGACTTCGACCCAGAAAAATCTGGAAACCTTCCTCTCCGCTCAATACTAAGAAAACATGATTCAAAATCACTATTATACCACCAAAGGAAAGCGGTGGTGGACCTTTCCAAAACTATCTAGCACGGTGTCTGGATTGACTTCTAAATTTCGACGAAGAGATAGAAGAGCCAAGTCGTTCAACCAATCATTTGATATCGTTCTCCTTAGGTAAGTTTCGAATCATTTTATAGAAAAGGACCATTTACGAGATGAGGTAGACGGAGTAGTTCTGTGTAAATAGTGTTTTGAAATTTGTAAGTTACAGGATGATAGTACCACGCAAATATTACTTAGGAGATTTTTTATCCCTATTTCCTACTTCTCTTTTTTTTCTTCCTTTCTCTTCTTGGTCAACTTGCCATTTGCTAATTTTAGATTAAATATTTTCCTGTTTTGAATGTGTTCTTGTGTAATTCCTGCCAATTTAAGATCATTTCTAATTACGCCAATCCATTTTATAATCCGAATTATTATTATTATTATTATTATTATTATTATTATTATTAAATGAAGTGAAATGGCCTATGGATTTTAGTGCCGGGAGTGCCCAAGGCGAGCCGAACTCTTCCTAGGACACTCCCGGCACTAAAAGCCATACGCCATTTCATTCATTTCATTGAAGGTGCTCAAATACGTCATTCTCGTGTCAGTAGAACTCCTGTGGGAGTAAATTCCGGCACCTCAGCGTCTTCGAAAACCGTAAGATTAGTTAGTGGGACGTAAATCAAATAACATTATAGTGCGCTGTCGTCATTGGGGAGTCGTCACTGTAATAGACAAATAAATAAATGAACAGTTTCTACGGACCTAACCTGTGCATATTGCATGTTGAACGTCATATGATAAACTGATGAAACAGACCATCTCGAAACATTGTTTGTTAGACCCTTTTCATGTTTAGAGTTAGGAGATGGATTTCCGGATAATCAGCAAGAGTTCGGTGACAGTAGATTCACTGGTACGGTCAAGAATATCTCCTCAAGACAACTTCCCAGCATCTCGAAATCTGTCAAGACTAGTAGTAACCAAGTAGACCTCAGACAAATAATATTAAGTAACCTACTTAACGAGTCAAATAATTTTCGGAAGGAAGTCGAAGGTTAAAGAGAACTTGCGATTATAATACAGGCTGAAGATTCTCTGCTGTAGGTCCTTTTTGTGAATATCTTCACGGAAAGTTCGATCCAGTACGTGCTCACGAACTAATGCGACGCATTACACACAGATCGAGTACACTAGTACAATGTTTAATCAGCAGTAGCACATTCTCTTGCCAAGACATGCTCTCTGTACTGTTAACCAGATAACTTCTCTTACCGATCTGTATCTTTATAACAAATGAGTAACGTCCTTGTTATAGTGTAAATTCCATTGAATAGATTTTAACTTTACGAACAATAATTGATATTTACATGATTTGATGCTGCCTCTCTCTCTGTACGTGTGTAGTTTCTGCACTTCGTCTTAAAAACATTTCCTCTAACGGACTATAATACGTATTTAGTTATGGGTTCTTAGATTTCAACATTCCTACTGACTACTCAAGGTTTCAATGCCGCAACTTTGCGTATGAAAGGCAATCGCATAACTAATCCTAACCAGTTGCTCTTCAGATGTTAGTCTAGTTTTCTTTTAACATTTCAATCAAGAGACAAAATTAAGTACATGGTTTCTCAGTTAGCGAATTTTAACATTTCGAATGTTTGAAAAATAATTATATGGCCGAAAACTATTTGTTTCAAAATTTAATCCTTTCTTAAAAATCTTCCCCTGAATTTCATTTCAGTTTAGATAATTGATAAAAATTGCCAGTTTTAAGAACATTGTGCATGAACTATTTTGTAGTTTATTCTGGCATGCTATCTGCACTCGGATACAATATTATTTTGGTAGTGTATTTCTAAATACTTGTACAAGTTTTCTTATATGCGTATTCAGCATATATCATAAATGATTGGTTAGACCTTCCGAAAATACGAAGGAAATAGGAGCATTTTAGCAAGCAGGCCTAATATTGAAATTGTTGTAGTGGTTAGTGTGATTAGCTGCCACCCCCGGAGGCCCGGGTTCGATTCTCGGCTCTGCCACGAAATTTGAAACGTGTAAGAGGGCTGGAACGGGGTTCACTCAGCCTCAGGATGTAAACTGAGTACAGGGGGTTTCGATTCCAACCTCAACCATCCTGGAAGTGGTTTTACGTGGTTTCCCATTTTTTCCTTCAGGCTAATCCTGGGGTGGTACCTAACTTAAGGCCACGGACGCTTCCTTCCCTCTTCCTTGTCTATTTCTTCCAGTCTTCCCATCCCCCACAAGGCCCCTGTTCAGTGCAGCTGGTGAGGCCGCCTGAGCTAGGTACTGGTCTTCCTTCTCAGTTTTATCCCCCGACCCAAAAGTTTCACGCTCAAAGAGGCGGTTGAAATCTAAGAAACCATCACTGAAAATATATTCGTGCGTTAGAGAAACTAATTTACACTGTAACAAGGACTTTACTTGATTGTTAAAAGCCTTCTGACCCCAGCCTGGCAGGTTCGATCCTGGCTCAGTCCGCTGGTATTTGAAGGTGCTCAAATACGTCAGCCCCGTGTCAATAGAATCACTGGCACGTAAAAGAACTCCTGTGGGACAAAAATCCGGCACCTCGGCGTCTCCAAAAACCGTACAAAAGTAGTTAGTGGGACGTAAAGCAAATAGCATTATTATTTGACAGATCGGTAAGAGAGGAGGTGGAGGTGGGAACCCTCGCTTAGTCCGAGGGAAACTAACCCGGGATGGTAAATGGATTAAGAAAGAAATAAATATTGAAGTTTTAGGAAAATCTCTTTTAAATCATAATCAATAGACTACATTTTCCCCTTAGTAAGGAATGGCCTTAGGATCTCGTAAAAATATGTTTTATAAGTAAGATTTTAAAGGTTTGATGTCCTTGTGACACATAAGTGGAAAGGGCGCAGTGCTATATCACTGATATGACAACGGCTGTCTTTCCCAATTATTATACTGCACAGTAATTTATTTGTCCAGATTTCAATTCTAGAGAGGCACATTGCCTGTAGCCTACACTAAACCTGAGCATCAAGTTAATTCCTAGGTATAAAGGTAGTCGAACATCAATAGGAAGTATTTAACTTCCACTCCTTCAAGGGCCTCCACGTCTTATGGCTTTGCATTGACTTTGCCATTTTATAGGTGGGAAAGTATTCTCCATGTAACACATGTCCAGGTTTTGACAAACATTGGTTTCATTCCTGTTCCTTGTGGTAGTTTGCTTGTTCATCCCTGTACCGTAGCACGCACCAAGCCTGGAGGCTAGCACGAGATCCCCGCTGGCACCTTTCAGCACTCACTTTGTTCTCCAAAATTATTGGTACTCAGCAGTCCATACTCGTCTAATTACTCCTTGTGACGTCATCATTCGTTGCTGTAGTGATGCGCCAAATCTGGTTTTATTGATGGCAACATTACATGGAAGAAAAAAGGAAGATTACAAGAGGTCAAGTGAACGTTATTATCTCGAAACCGGAGCTGCTTTGTGCGATAATCGAGTGTAACTAATCGATTTCTATTGTTAGGTGCTAAGTAGGTGGCAGGTGCGGACCCCCCATTGATAAGTAATAATGGGGCAGCTTATCTACGGCTGGCCCGACCTGGTGGCCGGCACACGAAGTTGGCCAAGAGGGGGAGGACGGGGCGTTGGAGCTCGTCTTATTGGTCTCCGGCTGTAATCTATCTATCTATCTATCTATCTATCTATCTATCTATCTATCTATCTATCTATCTATCTATCTATCTATCTATCTATCTATCTATCAGAACTGGTGGTTGCAAAATTCGAGATACGTTTTTGTTAAAGGGTAAAGGTGTGGGTTCAGAACTTGACAGTGTCTCAGAGATATGACACCGATCAGACGATTTTGAAAAAAGGCATACAATTGTATAGTTGACAAAAAGTGTTTTTCGGCTACCTAATTATCAGCACGCTCTTTCGGAGAGAAAATTAATAATAATAATAATAATAATAATAATAATAATAATAATAATAATAATAATAAACATTACTGCACAGTGTGTCAGAACGGACTACCTTTACCTAGCGAAAAAAACTTACCAGGCGGGCAGACTCAGACATGGAAAAAAAAATATTTGAAAAATCTTGGGTCCAAAAATGTCGCAAAATGACCAACATACTTTCCGGTTGGGATCGACCCGGGAACTCTATAAAACCACAGAAAAATTACAATGATGAGGAAAAGGAGACCGACCCTTTATGGACACATTTAAATAATGAATCAAGAGAACCTGGCAAAGAATACTTCTACAAGAAAAGCGGAATACCCGGCCTGGGTGGCTTATATGGGTGCACAAGGACAAGGACCTAGCAGGTGTTAAAGAGGAAGAGATACAAGACAGAAAAGTTTGCAGGTGTGAGGGATGCACCCAAAAAGCTACTGGACAAGCCATACAGTATCCCGGCGGAAGAGCGAAAAAGAAGCCAAAGACTTGAGGATCTTAGAAAAGAATGCAAGGAGAAGAGCAGGTACATTGTGTAGCCTAAATATGGCCCCCAGCTGACCGTATCGATGAATAATAATAATAATAATAATAATAATAATAATAATAATAATAATAATAATAATAATAATAATAATAATAATGTCCGGCTTCATGGCTAAATGGTTAGCCAGGGGTCCCGGGTTCGATTCCTAGCAGGGTCGGAAATTTTAACCATAGTAGGTTAATTCCGCTGGCACTGGGGCTGGGTGTATGTGTCGTCTTCATCATCATTTCATCCTCATCACGACGCGCAGGTCGCCTACGGGAGTCAAATCAAAAGACCTGCATTTGGCGAGCCGAACTTGTCCTTGGCCACTCCCGGCACTAAAATCCATACGCCATTTCACTTCGTTTAATAATAATAATAATAATAATAATTATTATTATTATTATAATAATAATACAAATTATAAAATGGATTGGCGTAATTAGAAATGATCTTAAATTAGCAGGAATTACACAAGAACACATTCAAAACAGGAAAATATTTAATCTAAAATTATCAGATGGCAAGTTGACCAAGAAGAGAAAGGAAGAAAAGAGAGAAGAAGTAGGAAATAGGGATAAAAAATCTCCTAAGTAATATTTGCGTGGTACTATTCATCCTGTAACTTACAAATTTCAAAACACTATGCACTATTTACACAGAACTACTTCGTCTACCTCATCTCGTAAATGGCCCTTTTCTACTTTAAAATGATTCGAAACTTATTTAAGGAGAACGACATCGAATGATTGGTTGAACGATTTAGCACTTCTATCTCTTCGTCGAAATTTAGAAGTCAATCCAGACACCGTGCTAGATATTTTTGGAAAGGCCCACCACCGCTTTCCTTTGGTGGTATAATAGTGATTTTGAATCATGGTTTTTTCTTAGTATTGAGACAATGATTCTATATTATGTTCCATTAATGTGTTGCATAATTATATTTTAAGTCTGTTGGGATTTTCAGTTTTCTTAAGGTGTGTGTCATAGTATAATGCATTAGCCAGTCACTATATGAGACTGTATATACTTATGTCCACAATTTCTCGCCACCCTCGCACCCTCCCGAAATGATTTTCTGCGTGCGCTTCTGGTGAATGCCAAATTTGAATGAACACCCGATTTTCGGTAGGAGAGTTTCTTGAAATAATTAATTTTTTTTTGGGGGGGGGGTTACCTTGGTATTCATGTCAAACAGTATTTTATAGCACAACATGAGTGGAGGAAGGGATATCCATTTCCGTACTTTATATTTTATGTGATGTAGTCGGAAGCGGTTAGAAGGGAGTTTGTGACGGTATGGCTAAGCGGCTTTACAATAGCAGTGAGTCAGGCAGGACTCGATCGCCTGTCGCATAATGATGAGAGTCGCTCATTTGCTTAGCAATGATGTATAAGGGCACGGGTATAGGCTTCAAAGAACGAAAGAATCGGTACGCATATCACAACTCACATTATTCTTTCGAATGTTTTGTACACTAACGAGTTTATCGCAAAAGACAAAGTTGAATTTCCCTAAAGCCAGGCGATCACTGCAGACGATTGACGATGAGGCAATAATAACATGAATAAAAATGAATTAGTTCCACATTTTTCTCTTCTTTTAGGGAGAAAGTAGAATATTTGTCGTCAGCGTCAAGACGTGGAATCAGCATGAATTTTGTTGTTGTACGAGTTTTCGATATCAGGATTAAAATTGTGTTAATTGTTTTATATGATTAACCTTTATAAGATCAATTGACGATATATCGTAATGCATGTCTTTTAAGTCTTCACCCCGAAGGCTGGTTGGATCCTCACCGCCAAATGTTAGGCTGTGCTGTTATAGGGTTATAGCAGAAACCGATGATGTCACCTGTAACGAGGTGCTCCAAGAATGATGAGGAGTGAGGTTATTTACCCACTGCTTTTTTCCCTTCCGCCACTGCCTACCGTTGCGAAAAAACAATATTTTTTCGATGGAATAAACCTAAATCCTGTTTTGAAATATTCGTCTTATTCTCAATATCTCATTACGAAAAAATTTTGGGAAGAAAATCATATCGATATCTCAGTTACAACCTATGTTATGGACTGACGAAAGGAGAACGTCAAAATGCACCTTGGTCTTTTTCACCACACCACTGATAAACAGCGGATAATTTTAGGTGAACTTTTCTTAGACATGCCCGGTCTTAAACAGTTAAAATCATTACTGCCTTAGTGGCCCATTATTTCGATTTCAATGCATACGTTTGGATGTATTTAATGATAACATCCAGCTGTATCAATTCGAACACTCGGTTGTGATAAACATACATCCAACAGACCAGAGTTAACTTTCACTTTATTACATTTTAACTCTAAAGCGCTACAGAAAACAACAGATATGTTCTTTCTGATAAGTAAACGTGCGTCGAACTTTAGAAATCGGAACTGGTCCCTAAAAGAACGAAGATGAGATAAAATAAAATGTTGACATAAATTTGAAGTTTAAAACCATTTTAATTTTTCTAAATTTTAATGTCTAAAATATATCATTACATTAGATCAAGAAATCCACGGAACTCAGAGATTCAGATGCAAGAAGTTGAAAATTATGGGTTGCAACTGTATTAGTTTACGATTTCATGATATGAAATACACAGGACATGTTTTTACAAAACCTTACTTTTCTCGTGGAAACTTCTCATAAAACTTAACATTAACGACCATTGTATAAATATAGAATGAAAGAAGAAAATCCCCCCCCCCACCATGGTACTACAGCCCTTCAAGGGCCTTGGCCTACCAAGCGACCGCTGTTCAGCCCGAAGGCCTGCAGATTGCGAGATGTCATGTGGTCAACACGACGATTCCTCTCGGCCGTTGTTCTTGGTTTTCGAGGCCGGGGCCACCATCTCATCGTCAGATGACTCCTCAATTCTAATCACGTAGGCTGAGTGGTACTCGAACCAGCCCTCAGGTCCAGGTAAAAATCCCTGTCCTGGCCGGGAATCGAACCCGGGCCCTCGTGTTAAGAGGCAGGCACGCTACCCCTACACCACGAGGCCGGCGAAAGAAGGAAATATCTACTCAAAATTTAACAGTTCATCTCTCCGTTGAGGGTCTGACCAGAATAGCGATGTAACTATGTAACGATTTCTTCCTCGGCGTGCGGATTATCCCTCAGTTTTGATAGTCACCGAAGCAGACGTGAGAATGACTTGCAGTTTACAAACGTGTCAATTATTAGACGGAGAAGATCTTAAGCTCCGGCGATCTAGTCAAGTAGGCTATCTTTGTATATTCTATTGCATATCGATTGGGCAGAGTTTTGCAAAGTATGAAAGATGAATCCCTTACTAACACTGACCACTGAAAACCATTTACTTCCATTTTTTGCACCAGTACGTTAGGCGTATATTGTAGCAAATATTGGGGAAAAGTGGAGAGTAAGATTTTGATAACGTGCAATGTTTCTTTGAACGGAAATATGAGGAAGTACAGAGAAGTGCATAGTATCTCTTTCACATCCTAACTTCTTCTGCAGCTTCCACTCCATAGGGCAGGGTCGCAGGTGCGAACTGTTTCACACTTGTGGATTTGGCCCTGTTTTGGTGCCAGATTCTCTTTCTAATGCCAACACTATGTGGAGGAATATATTTATTATGGCGTGTTCTGTGGTGGTTGGTGCGTAATGTGTTGTATGTATATGGAACAAACATAAATACCCAGTCCCCGAGTCAGAATAATTAACCAAAACGCCGTTAAAATCACCGACTATTTCGGAGGTAGAACCCGAGGCTCCATGATCCGAAGGTCATTACACTAACCATTCAGCCAAAGTGCCAGGCCAATGCCTAGCCATATGGCTTGTAGATATTGGAGTGTGCTGTGGTCAACATGACAAACTCCTCAGTCCTCCTGAGTTGGTCTTATGTGGCTGAGTGGACTCCGTTCCAGTCCTCAGTCCAGAATTAAAATCCTTGGACCAGTCAGGAATCGACCGGGTGGCCTCCGGTTAAGAGACAGGCACACTATCCCTAAACCACAAGACTAGCTGTAACATCTAACAATCACTAACTGTACTTAATTATTCAACTGAATATGTCAATAATATTAATGCAAATTAATTCCTTGTATTCATTGGTACAGATACCAGAGGTCTACGTGCAGAGGTCTATTTTTCGTCTTAAGAAGAGGTACTGTTCATCGTATTACCACGTTCTTTAGACATACCGATCCGGTTGTCATGACAATTAGGACCAAACTGTCACCGCTATATCATAGCAGTGATACTAATGGACCTATTCTCAGTGTCAATCTTATTGAATTATAAGCTGTAGTCCTGGCATGGCCCTCTGTTAGCCCGAGGCACGGGCGTCTGAGGTAGAGCAACCAGCATGATGGTTTATGTAGGCCATGGCACAAATAAGGTAGCCACATAAATCACTAGCAACCCTTGTTGCTCCGGAAAATTAGCTCAGTTGCTGACAAGCCGTGTTAAAGTGTTGATGATGGGGACATATTTATGTTAATTATCCGGGACTTTTACTATTCAAGGCGTCATTTAAAGTAATCTTCTTGCACTTAGACTTTAGTTCGTTAGAAGACACGACATCAACTGATTTATCATCTTGGTAACGAATACGAAGGCGGAGGGGAGGGGGAGAGGAGTTATATATGACCAGAAAGAAAACTGTTAGTTATACATTCGGTACAGTAGATAATTTTGGTGCACTGTGTGATTAATATAATAATTTAATCCTAACGTACTTGCTCAATTACCATTGGTCTGCATTTAGGGTTGTCGCCCATGTGGCAGATTCCCTACTTACTATTTATCTAGCCCTTTCTTAAATTATTTCAAAGACATTGCGAATTTATTGAACTTCACTTGGTGAATTATTCAAATCTCTAATTCCTCTCCCTATAAACGAATACTGTACCTGTCCCAATTTGTCGTCTTGAATTCCATCTTTATCTCCATATTGTGATCTTTCCCTACATTTAAAAACTCCCTTCGAGCTCATTCGTCTACTAACATCATTCCATGCCACTGACAGCTTGGAACATACCGCTTAGTCGAGCAGCTCGTCTCTTTACTCCCAAGTCTTCCAAGCACAAAGTCTGCAACATTTTTGTAACACTATTTTTTGTGTGTCGGAAATCACCCAGAAAAAATCGTGTTGCTTTCCTTCGGATCTTTTCCAGTTCTTGAATCAAATAATTCTGGTGAGGGTCCCATACAATGGAACCATATTCTAATTGGGTTCTTACCAATGGCTTATATGCCCTCTCCTTTACATCCTTGCCAGCCCCGTGGTGTAGGGGTAGCATGCGTGCCTCTTACCCGGAGGACCCGGGTTCAATTCCCGGCCAGGTCAGGCAGTTTTACCTGGATCTGAGGGCTGGTTCGAGGTCCACTCAGCCTATGTGGTTAGAATTGAGGAGCTATCTGACGGTGAGATAGTGACCTCGGTATAGAAAGCCAAGGATAACGGCCGAGAGGATTCGTCGTGCTGACCACACGACGCCTCGTAATCTGCAGGCCTTCGGGCTGAGCAGCGGTCGCTTGGTAGGCCGAGGCCTTTCAGGGCTTTAGTGCCGTGGGAGGGGAGGTTTACATCCTTAGTACAGCTCCTATATAGACTATCCTCATAACCATGGGAATAGATCTGTACCCTGTATTTTTTTACAACAATGTTAATGTGATTACCCCATTGAAGATACTTTCTTACATAAACACCCAGGTATTTCCAGTGATCCTCACGAGCTTTCATCCCATAAACACAGTAATTAAAACTGAGAGGACTTTTCCTTTAAGTGATACAACCTAACTTTTCATCCCGTTAAGTCGTAACAGTGTATATTGTCCATCTCCCAACATTGTCGAGGTCTTTTTGCAGTCGCTCATAATCCTGTAATTTATTTATTACTCTCTACTGTATAACATCATGCGGAAAGTCTTACATGTGATACTAGTTACTCATATCATTTACACATGCAAGAAAATATAAAGGCCCAGTAATACTGCCTTGCGAAAACCCCCTCTTAATCATTATAGGATCAGACCAACTCAGACCGACTTCAATGGCGCATTCGGTTAATCGTTGACCTTCAGTTCACAAAACCAGGCTAACAAGGGAAATGGAACACCCTTCATGCCGAAACCTACCTTGAAACTTTGGTGACCGAGCTCGATAGCTGCAGTCGCTTGATTGCGGTCAGTATCCGGTATTCGGGAGACAGTGGGTTTGAACCGCACTGTCGGCAGCCCTGAAGATGGTTCTCCGCGGTTTCCCATTTTCACACCAGGCTGTACCTTAATTAAGGCCACGGCCGCTTCCTTCCCAATCCTAGCCCTTTGCTTTCCAATCGTCGCCGTAAGACCTATCTGTGTCGCTGCGACGTAAAGCCAATAGCAAAAAAAGGAACTTTGGTGATATCACCGATGTACTACAAGAAGACCACAAATAAAAAAAATAGCTTTCTGTTACCATTGCACGGCTCCGAAATGAGCCTGAATTGCATACAAGCAACATCAAAGTGATACTGTTCGCTACAGGATGGACTGTAAAAGGCTGTCGCTATGGCCAAGACAGCAGCAGAGTGGCGAGCAGAAAACCGCTCCACACGGCTCGAGAGTGTGGCAGGGATGTCTAGCTGCGCCGCGTTACCTTCTGGCCACGTAAGATTCCAGCTTCGATATCGGGGCCATGCAGTGGAAAAATGCGCCTGATTTTTTTGCATGTAGTCTCGTAGAACATGAGTTATGTCATCAAAGTTTCAAGGTAGGTTTCGGCATGAAGAGCGTCACACTTCTCTTGTAAGAATTTTAGACTGGTGTTCTCAGCTCAATAAGTTGGCAGGTTTGATCCCGGCTCAGTCCGGTTGTATTCGTAGGCACTCATGTACGCCTGCCTCGTGTCGGTAGATTTACTGGCATTAAAGACCTTTCCGGAACTAAATCTCGGCACCTCGGCACCTCTTCTAATATTGTTCTTTGGGATTAAAGACTAAACATCTTAAAAAGGTAATTTGGTGGTCACAAAGTATAACCTTTTCGCACAGGTAATCTTTTGGTTCGAAAAGTGGGTTTATATCGCTAGGGTTAATATTGATAGCTAGCGAAATTCTCTGTTCACTAGGCCTTCAATGAACAGCTTCACAAGGTGAAATGTGCATGAGGCAATGTTTATCCCAACCGTAAATATTTCTATGCAAGTGTTCAGGTTTGTTCTGTTCGAGTATCCTAGCAGATATTGATTTGAAGTTGTGAACTATTTAGAATCTGAAATTTACTAATTATACCGACTACAGTTTCTGAACGTGTACTTTCCAATTCCTGGATCGTGATCCTTTATAATGTCACGTTTTAAAATTATTTTAGTATATTCTCAGTTTGAGAAATTTTCTTGTATTTCCGTTATTACGTGTGTATATGTAGGCTACAGTTGAAATAACACATTCTTGTAAGTTTCGTACCAGTGGAAATCTGTGTCGCTTCTCCTAGTATATTACACATACAAAGTGTGAAGGAATTTCCTGTTATACAGTCACATGTTTACATAATTGTAAAAATTATTTGGTCTGACTGGCTTTGAGGTAGAAAACAGTGACCAATAAGAGAAAAATACACTTTTTCCTCAACTTGTTCGTCATTGTATTTGTTCACTTAAACTAATTGTGCATCTAATTGTGAAATGTTAACTTAATTTGGTTGTTACCGGGCGAGTTGGCCGTGCGCGTAGAGGCGCGCGGCTGTGAGCTTGCATCCGGGAGATAGTAGGTTCGAATCCCACTATCGGCAGCCCTGAAGATGGTTTTCCGTGGTTTCCCATTTTCACACCAGGCAAATGCTGGGGCTGTACCTTAATTAAGGCCACGGCCGCTTCCTTCCAACTCCTAGGCATTTCCTATCCCATCGTCGCCATAAGACCTATCTGTGTCGGTGGGACGTAAAGCCCTTAGCAAAAAAAAAAAAAAAAAAAAAAAAAAATTGGTTGTTGGAGATAGGACGTTTGTGTGAGACTATCGAAGCCCTGGTTATATCCAGGGGTTGGCGAAAAGTGGCTCTCTTGTCAGAAGCAAGTAGTGGTATATAGAGCATATGATAGAAAAAATGTAATAATTGCTGTAATGAGAAAAGAAGTGAGGGTAAATTCAGAACCTGTACGCACGTTACTTCAAACAACACCGAAGAAAATCCTGAAAAAGAATTTCATTCATTAAATAAATAGTAAAAGCCTACACTCAGTTTACACTTTGTACCGTTGAAGTGAATGTTTACCTGTTTGAGAAATAAATAAAAGAAAAATTTTACCTCTCAAGAATGTAACACAAGTTACGAAAACTTGTCGTAACTTATATAAACGGTAGTTGTCTTCTCCTGAAATCCCCTAATGCCCCAGGGTATATTTACCTTTCACATTTACCGAGCATGCTGACCATGCGGTTAGGGCACGCAGCTGTGAGCTTGCATTCGGGAGATGGTGCGTTCGAATTCCACTTACTCCCATTTTAACAATAGGCAAATGCTATAGGCTGTTCCTCAATTTAGGCCACGGCCGGTATCTTCCCATTCCTAGTCCTTTACCATTCCGGCGTCGCCGAAAAGCATCGCTAAGTGCGACTTAAAAAAAGTTTAACATTTCAGCACATTGCTTACATTAACGTATAACATAGACTAATCGGTAGTTATACAGTACTAGATTGAGCAAGGTTGTTGGAAGAAGAGGTGCTTACGTTTGAGGAATCTCATCATATCGAAATCCTAATCGAGTTCGAAATATTTAATTTTTCTACCCCTAATTTTAAAGGCTAGTGACTGTTTATGAACTTCTTATACTCATAACAGCTTAAATACTGTATGTTTCCTCATCGCACCCAAGGTCAATTATTCGTTCTTCACGACTATTCAGGGAAAACACACCTGTTTGAGATAAGAAATCTGGAGTGACATCAGCAGCCATTTTGTAGTTTGCTCAGTTTCCTATTTAACTATTCCCACTATAAACATTCCCTGGAAAAATGTTGAAGTTAATTATTTCCAGTTCTGGTGAACCTAACCTACTGAAGACCCCAAAACCTAAGCATCTTGCTCATTTTCCACGGGCATCAAAATAACGCCGGTCATAAGAACATGGAGCTGATGATCAGAGAAGTTAAAGCTCGTCATTTAGCAAACCATTGCACTGTTTATAGACCTATATAAAATGTCGCACATCGGAGAATTATTTTCCTATCCCTATTTGCCATCACTTAGGTATGTATATTGATGTTCGGAAGGAACAGCTAGGCGCGACCATTCTGCCAGTGCCATCTGGTCCTTGCTTAGTGAACTGCTGGCTCCTCGCATTTGCGCACTACTCACTGTACCCAGTACAGTTCAGAGAAGGATAAATGAGTCGCACGGCATCTTCCGTTTGCCTTAAAAATAACACGACACCCTTCTATCTTAGTCATGATAATTTGTTTGGGCTTACTCGATTAAACTTCGGCCTTCTAGCCCTATGCAGCAGATGATATGTTCCGTGAGCTGAAGTAATATTTCTTGGTACTGGATCTCCAATTTATCGTATTGTGTTCTTTCTTATACTGATATATAGTGAAAATCATTGAACGGCCACAATTTCCATCTATCTATCCAGTCCTGAAAATGGTGTTCCGTTGATTTCCATTTTAACACTAGGCAAATGCTGGCGCTGCACCTTAATTAAGGCCACGTCCGCTACCCTCCCAGTCCTATCACCTTCCCGTCCTTGCGTCGCCCAAAACCTTCGATGTGTTAGTGCGACGTTAAAACAATAGCAGTGTATATCTATTACTTGACATAAATGATTATGAATTAAATGTCCTGGAGAACGTCTGTTTTACTCCTGGTAGGCCCATGGCACTGATCAGCTCAAATGTCAGGTGGAGTCATCGAGATTTGAACCCGAGATGCAATTCTGGAAGTTCGATGATAACAATCCTTTTAATGACGAGCCAAGTGAAATAAATAAATAAATAAATAAATAAATAAATAAATAAATAAATAAATAAATAAATAAATAAATAAATAAATAAATAAATAAATAAATAAATAAATAAATAAATAAATACTATTCATTTGGCTCTGTTTTAATGGATACATTCTAAAACTATAACCTACAACTTTTGAGTGTGTTTTATTTTCTGTTTTATGATGTGACAGGACAAGGCTAGGACTGGAAAGTAAGCGACCGTGGCCTTAACTAAGATACAGCCCCAGCATTTTCCTCGTGTGAAAATGGGAATCCATAGAAAATCGTCTTCAGAGCTGCCGAGAGTGGGGTTCGAACCCATTGTCTTCCGAATGTAAGCTCACAGCGAAGTGACTAATCGCGTAGCCAATTCACTCTTTTATTTATTTATTATTATTGTTTTTTTTGCGTGCCAATGCGGACTTTTAAAACTAACGATTCTTCAAGCTTTGGGGGTTCTCCTGGTTTTTCAACGTACTATCCCATCGGGATTGTAGTTTACATTTCTGTTCTTTGTTGTTGCTTTATATTAGGAGACTGTAGAATAGCAATCTTCAGTTTTTTGTATTTGTGGATATGAAAGGTGTTTCTGTGTTATATTATTGTGGCACATGTTATTCATATTGTTAGGCCGACTTGTGATGGAACTAGGTTTACAAATCGTGATCAAGAATTTAAATTAATACTAACCCATTATTTCTCAGAGCTCAGTGCGAACTGATCCAGGAGTCGATATGTACACTATTAACGACGGTATTTGAACCACTGATCTCTGGAATAGCCTCAGACATATTAAGTAAATAAATGATATGCGCTATTCTGAACTACACATTAACTAGATATCGTCGTAAATTTAATTTGTCATTGATTATACCATACTAGAGTGTGGTGACCTATAGTGCGCATAATTCATGACTAAGTGGCGCATTGTGTCAAGAAACAGAAGAAATACTTTCACTTCTTATCGGAGATCTAACAGAATATTATTGGGTGCGGTTATTGCAAATATCCTGTTCCTTTCAAACATAAATGTGTTGCAGGCTTAGTGTAAAACAATATAAAACATTACTTGCTCCAGAGACTCTTATAGATTATATGCTAATGAACCTTTCTTATTTTCTCTATCCATACAGTATAAGATAAATAATCGTCCCTATCCTCCTCTGTACCAAGGCAGCTAATAACCTATAGCCAGCATATTCGAGATCTGGATTTGATTTTAGGCCTATCTAGAGAAGTTTAGGCTTGTCCAGTGTAGGGGTGTGGGGAGAGTTGACTTAATAATTTTTAATGTTACTATTTTTACGTCCCACTAACTAGTTTTGACGATTTTCGGAGACGCCGAGATGCCGAAATTTTGTCCTATAGGCTTTACGTGCCAGTAAATCTACCGACACGAGGCTGACGTATTTAAGCACCTTAAAATACCGCTGGACTGAGCTAGGATAGAACCTGTCAAGTTGGGGTCAGAAGGCCAGCGCCTCAACTGTCTGAGCCACTCGGCCCGGCAGAGTTGACTTATGTTAGGTACGTGAAAAGAGCTCCTCATTTACTAGCGAAGACGTAAGCTATATTTAATAACAAGCAATAAGGCCCGTTGTTTGGAAAAATACAACGACTCTTAAGAAAAGAATATTGACACTTTCTCTAACTGAAAACAGAAAATATGTAAGTGGTTGTAGGTCATCCTAATACGAAAAGAGATGTGGGTCTCCTTTCGAGATTTATCGTTCCCCTTTTTTTCGATTTTAAAGTAGTCTAATCTACGTTGTTCTTATTAGATTTTTGGTGTGTTACTGTTTCTTAATTCTTTTTTGTTTCCCCTCCAGGGTTGTTTTTTCCCTCGGACTCAGCGAGAGATCCCACCTCTACCACCTCAAGGGCAGTGTCCTAGAGCGTGAGACATTGGGTCGGGGGATACAACTGAGGAGAATAACCAGTACCTCGCCCAGGCGGATCACCTGCTATGCTGAGCAGGGGCCTCGTGGGGGTTGGGAATATTGGAAGGGATAGACAAGGAAGAGGGAAGGAAGCGACCGTGGCCTTAAGTTAGGTACCATCCCGGCATTTGCCTGGAGGAGAAGTGGGAAACCACAGAAAACCACTTTTAGGATGGCTGAGTTGGGAATCGAACCCATGTCTACTCATTTGACCTCCCGAGGCTGAGTGGACCTTGTTCCAGCCCTTGTACCACTTTTCAAATTTCGTGGCAGAGCCGGGAATCGAACCCGGGCCTCCGGGGGGTGGCAGCTAATCACACTAACCACTACACCACATAGGTGGACCTGTTTCTTACCTCAGTGCATGCAAATCGCATCCTCCTCTCCAACTACATTGACTGAATAATGCTCCTACTATCTCGTTAGCCTACGTCGAAATCACATGATGTTATGTCATTCGGCACGGCCTTCGTGATGTTCGCTTTCGCTGTCAACTGACAATAGAGGGAACGTTTTTATCAGCTCTCTTCAAATCAGCTATTACCGATCCAAGATACCTTTTAAAAAGTTCAGCAAAGTTTACGTGTCGACACAAAACATCTCCCATTTTCTGGGTCGAGGAGTCGAATAAAAATAGCACCAACTGTATATCTTTAATGGTCAAGTATTTTGACGGTTTCCAATTTTCTGGTGAGGGAAACACGCCACTTTAAGACTTTTTGGATTTTTCTTAGCCAGAGCTTTTGAATGATATAAAAGGTTTAAAATGAACCCGGTAGAACTACGGAAATGAGATTAACATATGAAGTTTTAGCGTTTTGTATCATTGTATTGACAGTGATGACAATTCTATAGCTTTTGCGTCCCACTAACTACATTTACTAAATCCCGGAGCCGCCGAGATGTCGGATTGTTGACCCTCAGGAGTTCTTTTACGTCCCGGCAAATCTACCGACACGAGGCTGTCGTATTTGAGCACCCTCAACTCCGCCAGTCTGAGCAGGGATCGAATCCACTAACTTAGGCTTAGAAAGCCAGCGCCCTTTTCTCCAGAGACACTCAGCTCCGTATGAGATGTGTTTCACAGGAAGTACTTTCCTGTTCACATAAGCGATTTAGTGCAATCTGCGTAGATAATTGTAACGAGAAAGTTCTCAAAATCTTCGTTATTGTGTGGAATCTGGATTGAAGAGGGATATGCAGGTGTGGTGGATTCATGAAGTCCGGTTGACGGTACTGTGATTGAGTGGCAGGGAAGGTCGGGACGGAATGGGACATATATGTAGGCGGGTGAGCTGGGTCTCATTAGCATTGAGCTTATTGCTGGCTGCTGTCAGGAGTATTGACAGCTAATGAGTAGCGTGGGCATCCATCACGAGAGCAACAAGGCGCTCTTGATTGAGCTCTGAGAAGAGTACAGAACACAGCCTCTCTCTGAGTGATCCATAGCTTAACACGTAAACATATCACTCTTTCTCGCCGCCTTCGAGCTCTCTATTCGAAATATTGGGTAATACTCAATATCACAAAAAATACGTCATTCAGACTGCTGTTGTTTCCCAAGTAAGACTGTAAATCTCTTGTCAAAAGTTCGAACATAAAAAGTTCCTGTCAGGTCACAAAATGATAGTCTATGTATCTCCTTCAATAATAAAAGTGCAACCATGAACAGGAAGTGACAAAAATACGGAACGATTTCAAGAATCGACTCATCATATAAGTAATATCGATACGACTCTGGAGTGGGCGTGATTAGTGTAGTAGCTTAGCTGTTCGCTTCCTTCCCAAACGGCCGAGGTTTGAGGTTCGATTCCCGATCTATCCTGGGTTGGAATTTTCACCTCAAAAGTCACGCGATTTCAGGAATGGTATCCAATATTAAACCACGGCCAAAATCCAAAGTGAGCTAGGTGGTTGGAATAAGCTGAAGAAAGTTTCAACGGTATACCTTGGAAAATGCTGAATTTCTATCCGATTTTCGGGTATGATCTCATTGTGTTCTGGTATGGATATTTGAAATAATGTCGTTATGTGTGTTATGGTTTAGTGTAAGAGAGGGCCGAGATAGTTCATTTCGTCATTTGCTGGTGACAATTTTAAGTTGAATGTTCAAAATGTCTACTTCTTACCTGAATACAGGGTTCAGCTCATAGCCTCATTGATTTCTTAACTCGCTCCAACATTCCTAACGTGCTGCATATTGGTTTGCCAAGCTCCACAGTCCGCAGAGGAAGACTTGGAGCAATTGTTCACTTCAGCCAAGAGTTGATTACACAATTTCATACACAGAGAGACTTAATTCTACCAAACAGATATTCACGTATTGACGTACACAGAACAGTCTGGTAACTCAGTAAAGTCATCATTTCCAGATCCATGTTAATGTAAAGCCCTCAGAGGAGTCGAAGGTAAAGGCTTCAGGGTATGATTGGATCTTCATGCTTTCTTATATATGAATGATAAGAGTAAAGCACTGAAATCACTGATAACGCTATTTGCAGATAACTCTATACTGTGCAGAGTAATAAATCAGTTACAGGACTGAGAACGCTACAAAAAGAGCTCGACATGCTGTGAGATAGCAGACAATAGTATGGTAAGCAGGATGAAAAGTCGAGTTGTAAGTTTTACTAAGAGGAAAATACCTCTCACTTTCAATTAGTGTGTTGATGTGGTGTCAGTACCTCATGAGGATCACTGTAAGTACCTAGGTGTTAATATAAAGAATGATCTTCATTGGGGCAATCATCTTAACGAGGCTGTAAAGAAAGGATACAGATATCTTCACATGGTTGTGAAGGTGTTCAAGGGTTGTACTAAGGATATAAAGGAGAGGGCGTATAAGTTTCTGCTAAGACTCCAATTAGAGTATGGTTTCAGTGTATGGGACCCACATCAGTAGACTATTACTTGTTACACGAACCGAAAAGGAACAAAAGGCAAGCAGCACGATTTTCTCTTGGTGATTTCTGACAAAAGAGTAGTGTTACGAAAATGGTGCAAACGTTGGGCTGGGAAGACTTGGCAGTAAGGAGACGAGCTGCTTGACTAAGGGGTATGTTCCGAGCTGTCAGTGGAGAGATGGTATGGAATAACTTTAGTAGACGAATAACTTTTAAAAGGAGGAGAGATCATCCTATAAGATAAAGTTGGAATTCAAGAGGATAAACAAGGGCAAACTTTAATTTATTGAAGATTAACAAGTAGTTGGAGTAATGTTCGATAAATTTCCAAGTTCTTGGAAAACATTTAAGAAAAGGCTAGGTTAAATTATTGATAGGGAATCTGTTAACTAGGCGACAGCCCTAAATGCAGATCATTGATGTCTTGATTGATTGATTGATTGATTGATTGATTGATTGATTGATTGGCACTATTCTTAATATCGGCACTAGGTGGGATATGACGGTTAAGTCTGTGGCTGGCCATCTTTGCTCCCTCGTACTCATTTTGGGTGTAGGCTAAGTAAACCTGAGGGACAAATATATCTCCGGAAATTGAAATTTCATTTCTAAAACACATCTTTCCGAGTGTACCGGACACGTTCCTTACAGCCTCGGTCGAGCGGTCCTTCGTATGTTATTATAATATTTTCTCTAAATATGAGAAATTTCTTTTTTGTTTCGTTTTTGTTAACGCTAATCATAGGAAAACAACGGCTCCATGGCTAAATGGTTAGCGTGCTGGCCTTTGGCCACAGGGGTCCCAGGTTCGATTCCCGGCAGGGTCGGAAATTTTAACCATAATTGGTTAATTCCGCTGGCACGGGGACTGGGTGTATGTGTCGTCTTCATCATCATTTCATCCTCATCACGACGCTCAGGTCGCCTACGGGTGTCAAATAAAAAGACCTGCATCTGGCGAGCCGAACTTGTCCTCGGACAGTCCCGGCACTAAAAGCCATACGCCATTTCATTTCATAGGAAAACAAGAGTAAACAATCTAAGGCTTTGAAGAATTGGCCTAAGAAAGGGATTGGCCATGAGAGACGTGAAAAAAGAATGACTCTCTGGGTTTCGCTAATCTAATACTGTCAGGATCGGTTGTGAATAAGAACTGAATATGGAATGTATAGGAAAGGTGAGAGACAGAGTTCTGGCACAAATGAGTGTAAGGAATGCCAAATTACTGTGGTCGCCATTAGAAGTTGTTACCTTCTTAAGAGTGAAATGAATAAGCAAATCGCATTTAGATAAGGATGCTCAAAGGTAAGACAGTATTTCTTCTTGTACGTTTGAATATACAAGGCCATATTAGATGCTTGACACATTTCTACTTAATTGCCCGTCAGTGAGAACTCGTTATGCGTAGAATTCCTAAGGTCCATGAAGGACTATATGTCGTTGCATTATTACTTGGAGTTGTCTACAGCGTGTCTTTGATCCCATTAATATCAGCACAACACATTTAAAATAATTTGAACGAGAGAAAAAAATGTTGGTGCACCGTTAATGGTAGGTCTTAGGGACTCGTTTGTAATCGTTATGCACCCACAGAGAAGCTTAATGAAATGTAGATGCTCTTTTGTTACACTCAATTTGTCGGCCATTTTCAGTCAACGATTTCAATGCCCGACCATGGTGCTAATGGAGCCTCATTAGAGGTGCACTAGTCACTTCAATAACATCAGTCTCTATTTAAACGACTAATGTACACACAGTAATTGGAGAATATATTTCGCATGTGCTATAGACTATATATATCCTTAGTATTTATTTGTAGTGAGCTGACATTCCACAATCGACACTCTGTAGATGTATGTTTTTATTTGCATTCCCGAGTACTAATTGCTCACCCAATGACCCCTATGCAGCAGTCAATAGATGTTTTAGAGATGTTCAAACATATTTGAAAGAGGAGTTGATTCATTCATAACCATTCTGTCAGATAATATTTCACGGAAGTATCTGTAGCATCAATCGCATTCTGTTACTATTTTTGTACAGACTATGGAGGCCTTGGAGAAGTGGAAGGTAACCTCGGCACTAAGTGGAATAGAGCGGTTAGCTCTAAGCTCTGCCACCTTTTACCTCAGGAATTAACCTGGTACTCACTTCTGGTGTTAGCAGAATGAAACTCAGATCGATGTACTTACCCAGAAGTGGAAGTCTCGTTTCTGAATTTTTGACTTTTGAAGGGGAATAGAACCGACGTCCTTTCGAGTGAACTGAACACACCTTAACCGCAAGCAAATTTATTAGTTTTACGTAACTACTGATAATGTAATCACAGCCACGATACCTCCAGTTCTACGTGGATTCCAAACCACAGGGACGTGACTTTTCATTTCGAAAATCCCACATGCATTGGTCGGTATTTGAACCTCTATCGACTTGATAGTGACGGTGCCACTCCACAGTCATGCTCCCTAGATTTTTAAAAGGTAAGAAAAGTGTCTTTTGCCTTAGCCAAGATATTAATGACATCGTGATCATCTGTAACATTTAATAGGCCTAATAACTTTCTTCTGCTTATTCCAGTTTTTTTTCCTGGTTGTTGGAGCCACCCAGGCTCTTTTCTTTGGCCGGGGGTTTTAGACCGTATGTCCAACCTGACGCCTACGTGATTCTTGAGATGAAAGTCTCGACCCAGAATCGACCGGGGTTCGAACCTCACACTTTCGGATGGGAAGTCAGCAGCTAAGCGACTGACAGAGATAATAATAATAATAATAATAATAATAATAATAATAATAATAATCTTGTTACATCCCACTAACTAATTTTATGGCTCGCTCCATGGCTAAGTGGATAGCATGGTGGTCTTTGGTCCGAAGGGTCCCGGCTTTAATTCCCGGCAGGGATTTTAACATTCATTACTGAATTTTTCTGGCACTGATGCCGTATCTGAGCACCTCTAAATACCACACGGCAAAGCCAGATTCAAATACGACAATCTGAGCTCAGAAGGCCAGCGCTCTACCATCTGAACCACTCAACCCAACACGTGGAGGTCCTTTCTATCGGTTTCTTAAGTCTGTTAATAGCTGGAGATGTATCACTTATATTACCTCTATTATTCAAACTTCAAATGATATTTTGCCGAGAGAAATCTATTCTTGTTTGAGCAGACTATACAACATTGCTGACTTCAGACTTTATGTAGCTATAATAATAAGCCACTTATTTGGCCAGCAGGAGGGCAGTGCACTGATTCTCCGAGGGGATTTAGAAACTGTGGGTGGGGGAGCTCTTTAACTGCGCGAGATTTTGAAGGAAGGGTAGCTAAGGCCGGAGGGAGGAAAATGATGTAAAAGTTAAGTTACCGCTCGCTGCGAACCAGCCCCCCTGCCATGACATTAGAAAGTTGAGGAACAGGGTGGCCGCAACATCATTTTACTAATAATTCTATAATCACTTCATACATCATCCCTCCCGAGTGAGAAGGGCCTACACGAAAGAATTATCAGCCCCCACCTTCCCCCAGTAACACTTGCTGATGTTCCGATAAAACACTTCTGGTTTCAAGAGGTGACTTTAGAACTTTCACTTAAGATCGAAATGAATCTTAATACATTACTTCTTTTCACGACAGCAAGGTGCGGTAACGTTCGACTTTCTGAGTTAAAAACCAAACCAAAAGGCAACCAAATTCCATGGTGCTACTACCCTTATGGGCCATGGACCACCCAGCGACCAATCATCGGGACTACTGTAAATACCTTGGGGTAATCACATTAACGAGGTTTTAAATAAAGGTTACAGATCTCTTCATATGGTTATGAAGATATTTAGGGGTCGTAGAAAGGATGTAAAGGAGAAGGCGTATGCATTACTGGTAAGACTCCAGTTAGAGTATGGTTCTAGTGTTTGAAACCTCACCAGGATTACTTGATTCGAGAAGTAGGAAAGATCGAAGAAAAGCAGCCCGATTTGTTCTGTGTGATTTCCGACAAACGAATTAAGTTACGAAAATGCTACAGTCTTGGGGTTCGGGAGATTTGGCAATAAAGAAACGAGCTTCTCGACTAAGCGGTATGTTCCGAAGTGTCAGTGGTGAGATGGCGTGGGATGACATTAGTAGGCGAATAAGTTTGAGTGGAGATTTTAAAAGTAGGAACGAACATAATATGAAGATAAAGACAGAATTCAAGATTACAGATTGGGGCAAATATTCGTTTATAGGAAGAGGAATTAGGAATAGGAATAATTCACCAAGGGAGACGTTCGATAAATCATTTAAGAAAATAATAGTTAAACAGTTGATAGGGAATCTGCCACCTGGTGGCAGCCCTAAATGCAGATCAGTGGTAAATAGCAAAGAAATGGACTTCGTTGTTATTGGTCTTACGACTGGTGGATGGGGTACTATACTGAAGAAAACAGTAGACATTTGAAATATTTTGGTGTCTGAACGAAGTCCTGACAGGAAATTACATAATACACGCCGAAAGGTTCACTTACCCATCTTAAGAAACCACTTATATAGCAAGTGAGGATTCGCCTGTAAACAAGTTTTCCGCAAATTTGGCTTTTGCATGGCATATTGTAGAGAATCATTTGCACAGTTACAGACTGCAAATGTTCCATTACTTAACATATACAATTTCTCTAAGGCAAGAATAATAACTCTGTGATAAAACTATTTATGTCGCTTTCAGCATAGTTTAAATATCGCTTGGCTTTGGGCGGATGTCTTTCAATATTTGAAACGTATCTGAAGTAGTTGGTCGGTCCGATCAATGTTGACAGTGGGTAGAAATATTAGTTGTAATATTCCGATGTTACTACATTCGAATAGCATGCGAAGTTTTCAATACGACTCGTTGCTGCTATCGATACCGCACAATACATTAGCTGGTAAATCACAATACAATGATATAAACTGCTGAGGTGTGGAAGGGAAAGTGGATTGATAGCTTTATGGCCTGCCACTAAGTTGAATGGGAGTCCCATGTTAGCTCTTCCGTGTTTGCATGGACGTTAAATGATTCTAGTCTTGTAAACGGAGTAGTATCAGCTGACATGGTGCGGGAGTCACTTTGAGTTGCGTGTTCTGTAGAACTTAGTTGCCGTCACTGCTATCTCTGATAATATTGAAAGCTACGAACCTAGCACGCCACGCAATCACGTTACAATTTACTGGTCCAGACAACAGACAATGGGATCTGTTTATTTAAACCGTTGTGAGATTAAATTATAATTCATTTATGCTCTATATGTTAACCGTCCAGTCTGGTCCGGCTCAATGGCTAAACGGTTAGCGTGCTGGTCTTTGGTCACAGGAGTCTCTGGTTCGATTCCCGGCAGTGTCTGGAATTTTAACCTTAATTGGTTAATTTCGCTGGCACGAGGGCTGGGTTTTCATCGTTTTCATCATCATTTCATCCTCATCACGACGCACAGGTCACCTACGGGTGTCAAATAAAAGGACCTGCACCTGGCGAGCCGAACTTGTCCTCGGACACTTTCGGCACTAAAAGCCATACGCCATTTCATTTCAGTCTGAAAGTTCGGTTGAACCTCTTTGAGCTTATATTGAAACGACTGTTCACATTTTAATTTCACTGACAAATTCCTGGAAATGTATGTCATTTCTTATGGTCAAATACAGCGTGGTTGGTAACAACGTGAACCGGGTAAATGAGCGTTAGGGGGTTGGTCATACTGATAAATAATTTGAAAGAAAAAATCGATATCTCGCACTGTTATCATTTTATCAGCTGCTGAAGTTTGCGAATCAGATCGCTTCGCGGGTGAATTCAAATGGGCGTATTATTATTATTATTATTATTATTATTATTATTATTATTATTATTATTATTATTATTATTATTATTATTATTATTATTGGCGTATGTCAGCAAGTTAGATACATGTATACAAGTACATAATATTTACAAATATACACAGACAAGAAACATGTTTTATAGCAGAATGTCCAGTTGGGTGATCCACTGTATGGCTTCCTCTGTTAGTTCCAACAAGTCACTCGGGCTACCTGTGTAGGAACGTCGTGTACATTCACTTAGAATATGGGGGATCTTCTGCCGAGAGGCACCACAGTCGCACTCTGGTGATGAAACATATTTCCACTTATAAAGGGCATCCGTGCATCGTCCATGATTTGTTCTCACCCGATTCAGAGTGGTCCAAAGCTTACGCGGTAGATGATGTCCACCAGGAAGATGTTCACCAGAAAAGATGTTATGTAAGGAACTGTCTGTGGCAACTTTTCAGTGACTTTTCCGTTCTTCTGAAGGGTGAAAATTCCCATCAGCCAATGTGACAGCATCACGCAAAGACGGATGACGTGAATTGAGCCTCGTTATCTTGAGAACAGGAATATCATCCAAAACAGGCAGTTGAGGAAGCTCATAAATGGATTACCTCAAGGATCGGTACTGTCTCCCCTATTGTTCAATTTTGTATATCTCCGATCTCCCAGCAACATCATCACGAAAAATCTGTTATGCTGATGATATAACACTAGTCACTCAACATCGAGACCGTAGTGTACTTGCTTTGGCAGATATTTTATTTAAACCCCTCCCCGGGCAAAGTTTTATTCTTCGACTGGTGTTCTTGCAGAGTTGGCGGCAGAAAAGGCGTCCGGCAGTAAAACTGGGTTAAATTCACACATAGTGCCCATCCTGGAATAAGGCCGGGAGTAATAATAATAATAAGAAATTGTTTTCAGTGCTGTCAGGCTAAGTAACCCAAAAGGTACTGAGGTGGCTTTCTGATCTCAAATAGACGGGTTCGATCCCGGCTCAGATACGTCGGTAGAATCACTGCCAGTTAAATAATTCCTAAGGGAGAAAAATTCCGGCACCTCGGCGTCCTCGAAAGCCGTAAAAGTAGTATGTGGAACATAAACAAATAAGGGCATCATTACCACGAGGAGTGCCCACTTCGTGCATTTGACGGTGATCTGAAAACTCTACACCAAGTGACACCATGTGCACTGGAATGGTTGACAAATTTGGATATTTCCATTTGATTATTTATAAACTTTTCTGTACTTGTACAACTATATATAGCCTATATATATACACCACGAGGATTGAAGTTTACTTGGAATCCGAGCTACAAGGCTTACCATTTTAAAAAGTGACCCGGTCCAATGACTGGAAACAGGCTGTGGATTTTCATTATAGTTCTTTGCAGTGGGCGCGATTAGAACATTCGTTGGATCTCCAAATAGCTTCACAAATAATGGCTATAGGGAAACCGTAAAAAAATAAAATTAAAAAAACCACGATAGGGACTCCAAAGTGAGGTGTAGTACTAGGCAATATGAGAAGTGTGTTAGTTTGCAATTGCTTTTCTCACTGGTCCAGAAAGTGCTATTGCAGCACGACTAACCGTATGGGTAACACTTTCTGTAATACTCGGACGCACTAGTCGCGCTTCAAATGTCATCATGCAGCACCGTCCATATCTCAGCAGCTACCCTACTGTCACTGCCATAAACAAGACTGGAACAGTGGATGCTAGGCCTACGTTTTACTCTGCCATGTGCTAAGATACAGATACAAAAATACTGCATCGATCGAGAAATACTGTTAGCAACAGGTGGAATTTGTGCACCAACAATTCACAGTGGTGAACAGAAACCTGGTTGAATATGAGTTTAGGATTCTGAAATGATATGGTTGTTCAGTATCGTGATATGCTTCTTGTTTAGTATTTCTTACTGATTAATAATAATAATAATAATAATAATAATAATAATAATAATAGTCTAATAATAATAATATAATCTCATTATGGGTCTGTTTTTGTGTGTGCAGGTGAATCGGCCTTTGACGATGAAGAAAGAAGGCATCCAGACTCGAAACCGAAAGTTATCGTCCAAGTCCAAGAAGAAGAAAGGTGGTCCCTCCTGTCTGTCTCTGGGTGGTGTAATGTCGGACATGATCAAGCCACTGGACAAGTCAGGTGGTTTTGGTGGGGGAGGTGGATTTGGATCACCTATGGGAGGTAGTGCGAACGTCCACCCACATCTGAACCCAGCCCTCCATCCTCACCACGCTGCGATGTCACATTATATGTACCACAACACCAACGTGCATCACCATCAAGGCTTTATGAACCCCGGTCCTCCGGGTCCCGTACCACCACCTGGTCCACCCCCACATCCGGGCATGCATCATCACCACATGTCGTCACTGTCGGCGCTCGGGTCCGGCGGCCTGGGACTCGCAGCTACCTCCAACGGCATGGTGAGTACACTTTTAATTAACAGTCCAGTAGACACCTTTCAGCCCAGGAAGTCATATAGGAGATTCAAGAATATTGATGAGTCGCATACATGTCTGAAACGTAAGAAATAATAACGAATGCAGTTCTGCTTTCCTCCTGATTTGGTATGAGTATTTTTATGTTCCAAGATCAAGGTAGATGGTAGTGGTAGTTATTGTTTCTTCTTCTTTTTCTTTCTAAGTTGAACGCCGTTACAACACAAGCAAGTGAAAGTGGGAAACAGTGCGAAAACATCTTCAGAGCTGCCGGTACTAGGTCTCAGACCCATGATCTTCCGAATGCAAGCTAACAGCTGCATGGTCCGAACCATGCAACGAGTACTCTTGTGGTTATTGCTGTAAAGAAAATACAACTGAGGAATTTACCTCCTCTCTAAGAATGAGGGTTTCGGCAAACCTAAGAGAAGGGCTGAGGAAGACGTGAAGATGAAAGACTCTCTAGGTCTCACAAACTTAATAGGTGGGAGACGGAAGCGAACAAGACTTCACTGGGGAAGTCAGAAAGGAAAGTTGAAAGTGAGGATGCTGGCACAAGTAAGTGAAAACAATGCCAGACTCAGCGTGGGGACCCGCGGTAGCTAACCTAAACTCTCAGGTTGAGAACTTTTCAAACGCAAATAGTAAGCATTTCGTTTGACTGGCGTACGCCCCTCATTTAGTGAACTAACTATAATGAGACCACGAGAGAACTCCTTATTAGGCAGAGTTGATAGTTTTCTGTGTACGAGCACTGATTTCTGTTTTATTGAAATTAAAAACAAAAAAGTAGATTTATTATAGCCGTTATAGATGTCTTGTCCGTGACAGAGACAAAGGCAAAACGCATTAATCGATGCAAAAGTTAGAACAACAAATTATACTATCGGGAGATTGCTGAAGTAATTATCAATGTTTCGGTAATGACTTATCATCGAGAGTAAGTGTATGAGGGATATCGGCAAATTATTAACAAACACTTTACAATTGGAAGGTATCCCCTTTGGCATTGCCAACTTACTACAGTATATTAAGGAAATTAAATGAAATCAGAATATTACAAGACATTATGTCAAAACAAGAAGTTACTTAAAAATGAAATGAATGAAAATACAGGGAAAATTCTCTTAACGGACATTTCTGTATGGCGGAATCCTCTAGATAGCGGATATTTTTAAATTCCCTGGCAGAAATACATAGACATATATGGAGTAAATTGCTTCTCAGTAGCGGACATTCTCAGTAACGGATGCGGACTCTACAAAATAATTATTATTGGATAAAATTCCGTGCGTCACGGACACGGTTCCATAGGTGATGAATGTGAAAATAAAAGCGCTAATTCTGAACTTGGATAGCTTTTAAAACAATTTGATGGTGGTACAGCGTTTTTCGAGTCCATTGACATTGCTGTGTAGGGCATATATGCCTACAGTGGATCCATCCATGGATGCCGAGCGTCTCGTTCAAATTGTGACTGCTGATACTACTGCATAACAGATACAAGAATGAGAATGGTGCTATTGAAGCAACAGAAACTCAGAAAGTGATTATGTAAGGATGCCATTAAAAACGTGGAACAAGTCAAAAATCCATAGTGGAGATGCAGAAGAACTTTACATTATTTCGGAAGTAGAAATTCATCAAGAAAATAAGACCAAAACTTCCACAATACAAATTTACGTTGAAACAAAGAGGAAAATATTAACATCGTATCTTTTCATAAAGATCTAGAAGACGTTTCTACACTATTTGTTCTTCATTACTGTATCAGGCCTGTTTTATTACACGTAGGCCATTGTTTATTCTTGTACGGTACTACGGCTGTGAGTACTGTCTTCATATAGAAAAATGTATCCCCAAATCTGTTTTACATTTTCCGAATAGTGAACACATCTCAATAACAGACATTTTGTCAATTCCCAAAAGTGTCCGCAATTGAAAAGCTTCACTGTACATGAAAAAAAAGAAAAGCGAAGTGTAATATGATAAGTCCAATCAGTTGCATAGAAATTCACATAAAGTAAACAAATTTTAACTTATAATATTCGATTTCAAGTAGGATAGAATCACAGTTACAACGTAGTCGATTAGCAATTCGTTGATAAATATTTATAGTAACTTACACTATACGATTTATAGTTGATTATGCGGTACAATGTTCTAGCTGTAATAATTTGTTCTTATCCAACGTTATTCGAATACCTAATTAGAAGTTAATTTATGAATTTCACATAAGACGAACTGTATTAAAACTTGTTCCCTACGCTGACAAAGCTAATTCATGCTATACTATCCTATGTTATCTCAATAGGCTTAATATCTCACAAGAAGAGAACATGTAATTCAGCTTCTTATGATTAAACGGAGGAAGTGGCTTTAAAAAATATGGATGTTGGCAGTCGCTCAACTCGCTGAATTTCTCCGAAATCGCTGCCAACTTCCGAGTTGTTCTACCTACAAAGTGTGTGACCATGAAATAAAGTTGCTGTCAGATACTGCAACCCAGCATTTAGATAGTCGGTAGGCACATTGATCACTGGCAATTGCAGATGATTTTGCGTTGGGGTGCAGGAGTAGGGATGTGGATTTATTTGTCTAAGTGTAGAGATTACACTATAGGAGCTTTACAGGAACCAGAACCACTACTACGGGACATTTAATTTTAAAATTGTCACATACATTGGCCGATATTCGAACAGCGATCTCCTTGTCGAGCAAACAGAGACGATGTCGTATCATTAACCTATTGACTTACGTATATTTCACTGGAAGAAATTGAAGACATTTTGTGTTATGAATGTTGTAGCCAACAACATGGGATTTATATTTTATATTCCTATATCCACCTGGTACCGTTTCTTAATGGATGGAGCATTTCTGCATCTGTGTCTGGGCAAAGGCCAGAGCAAAGTGTAACTTCCCAGTCTCATCCATGGTTGTGACATACGGAAGTTGCTTAGATATGGGTGGTGCTGTGTAATGGATGACATTCGGAGCACGAAAAGTGCATCTGAGTGTTACGTGAAATGAAATGTCGTATGGCTTTTAGTGCCGGGATATCCCAGGACAGGTTCGGCTCGCCAGCTGCAGGTCTTCCTATTCGACGCCTGTAGGCGACCTGCGCGTCGTGATGAGGATGAAATGATGATGAAGACAACACATACACCCAGCCCCCGGGCCATTGGAATTAACCAATTAAGGTTAAAATCCCCGACCCGGCCGGGAATCGAACCCGGGACCCTCTGAACCGAAGGCCAGTACGCTGACCGTTCAGCCAACGAGTCGGACAGTGTTACGTAAGATGTTACTTATAGCGTCAGTCATGCTATATTAACCTTTTCTGGCCCAGCGAGGAAAGCAATGACAAACCATCTCACTCCTCATCTTGCCTAGTAAGCCTTTATCTTGGCACTGCCGTCGGTTTTCTCTGTTTCCCTATAACCGCATTACTTCTACTGATGCTTTTTGAGGATCCAACCAGTCTCTTCACTGATGGCTTAACACTCATCTTAGAATGATCTCTTAGGGTTATAATACATTTCCATCTTCTGACGATTCTAAGGGAAATTAATTCATATTCAGAAATTGAGAATAACCGTGTCATAATCCCTTCATTTCATTGAAAGAGTTATATTGCAAATATTTTAATGAAAAAATGAATATGAAATGTCGTATGGCTTTTAGTGCCGGGATATCCCAGAACGGGTTCGGCTCGCCAGGTGCAGGTCTTTCTATTTGACACCCGTGGGCGACCTGCGTGTCGTGATGAGGATGAAATGATGATGAAGTCAACACATACACCCAGCCCCCGTGCCATTGGAATTAACCAATTAAGGTTAAAATCCCCTCACCGGCCGGGAATCGAACCCGGGACCCTCTGAACCGAAGGCCAGTACGCTGACCATACAGCCAACGAGTCGGACATTTTAATGAAATATTTTCAACACAAAAAGAAACATTATTAACAGTAAATAGCACACTTTGGAAGATAAATATACCTTAGCCCACAAAATATCAATTAGAGGAAAGCAACAGGAAAATGTAGGGTATGAAAGTATTCGCTCATCAGTAGTTGACTTAACTTTAAATGTACTAGGAGGAAGATAATGTGTAATATGTTATACCGTATTCTTATTCAGGAAGGATTTTTCTACGCATTTGTGGTTTCTCATATAGTCAGCACGTATCAGATTAACCATCATCATCACTGCTATGTTCAAGTTGCTAAAATTTGAAGTTCAGCGTTCAGTCAGTTCGCAACACGCGTCCACTGAGATTTCATTTCATTTCATTTTTGAAAAAAATCAAAGCAGCAAGCTGCAAAAAAGATATTAGGTGGGGAGGGGAAGGGGAATCACAGTGCCTATTATTAGACAACATTGCTAAATCTCTATAACTGGGGAGTCAGTATTGAGATGACGATTTAAAATGCTTTGTCTGTTCTCTAATACTAATTTATATTTTCAAAACTTGTTTGACTGTATTAAATTTAAAAATAATTGCTGTGAAAGCACAAAGAGTCAGTCTCCATGACTGAATGACCAGCCTAGTGACCTTCCGTTCAGAGGAACTTGGGTTGGATTTCGGGTCGGATCGGAGATTTTATCTTTGGTTAATTCCTCGAGCTCGGGGATGGATGTTTATGATCGTCTTAATACACTTCTGTTACGGTTTATATGTACAGCACATCACACTACAAAGCACCCAAAAATTAAAAAGAACAAAAACCGCAATAGTGAATACATCCCTCCACATCGGGATGGCATCATGAAAGTCACAGCCGTAAAAAATGGGCTAAGTCCATATAAAGAACCGACCCCAGGGATTTGTAAAAAGGTCAATAATAATAATAATAATAATAATAATAATAATAATAATAATAATAATACTGTGAGAATCAAAAAAAGAAAAGAAAGAAAAAACGCCCAACTTACGTGCATTGGAGGACGTTATTATTTATGGAGATGGAGGCACAAAAACGAAAGAGGGGCTCGTTCGTTCTTCATACTCAATCTTTTGAAAATAAATACTAATACTAATAATGTAAATGTATTTTCATGTCCTCGTCCCAAGGTCGTGCAGCTCTTCTCAGGCTCACCCCCAATGAAGTTGAGCTGCATGTAATTATTTAACCACATATCAGCCTTCCTGTCAATCTTAAATTCCTAGTAGTACCGGGAATCGAACATGGGCCCCCGAGGACAGCAGATAATAGTGCTAACCATCACACCTCGGAGGTTGAAATAATAATAATAATAACAATAATAATAATAATAATAATAATAATAATAATAATAATAATAATAATAATAATTTTTGAAAAGGTTTCAGCATCCCTAGTCCCTAATGAGTTTCCCATTTTTAACACCAGTAAATTTGCTGTCGCTGTACCCAAAAAGACCACTGTCGCTACTTTCTCAGTCCTAATTCTTGTCTGTGTTTGGAGAGACGTTAAAGAGTTGGAAAGTAAAAAGACAGGAATCCTTGACCAAATGTTGTTCTCTCTCAGGGTTTCGAAATCTAGAGGGTCTCTCATTCCATTGTCCATTCTCATCGAAGTGACCGCAGCTCGAATCCCTGGAGAAATCTCAAAATATTTTGAAATCATAACTGGGGCTTGACAAGGTGATGGTCTTTCTCCAATACTTAATTACGTTTTAGAGAAATTTATCAGAGAATGGAAAATACAACTCCGAGAAAAATATATTAATCTAGGAAATCCAAATTGAATAAAAATACTCCGACATGAAATTGAACTATTTAGCCTTTGCAGATAATTTAGCCATTATATCAGACAATACAGATAATGCAACGGAACAAATCAGTCTTTTGAAAGAGGCAGCAGAATAAAAAGCAAGGCTACAGATTACTTTTGAAAAGATGGATTTTATGATAATCATTAAAGATGGTTCAAAATATATTAACTAGAAATATGGAAAAAATAATAAAGTAAATCAATTTAAGTACCTCGGAGAAAGAATTCAGCCTAATGGACTTGATAAAGAATCAAACGAAACACGATCACAAAGACAGGAACTAGCTTATCAATTAACTAAATATATTTACAACAACAATCAGTCACTAAAAAAGAAACATCATTGAAGAACCGTCATAAACCGGGAGTGCCAGTACGCAGCGGAATTTATGGCCTTAAAAATTGATGAATTAGAAAATAAGGATAGAAAAGTACTAGAGAAAAATCCTTGGTTGAGAGAAAAATAAAAATGAATTGAGGAAAAGTAAAAATAAGGTACTGTACTTGAAAATGAAAAGCCCTCAGACAATATCAGAAGAAGGAGGGTTACATTTTATTGCTATTTTGTCCGGATGAATCTAGAAAGACAGACGAAGAGAATATTTGATCATTTCGATAGAAATCCTAAACAGCAAATCCGATAGCTAAACAGGATTCGGCTGAGCTGGGTATCACAAGAAAAAAATTAGATTTTATTCCTGACTATATTCTCCGATTGTCATAAATTAAATCCTCTTCGAACTAGTTTTCAAAATTTTCAGATGTACGGTATATTAAGAAAAATGATCATCATTCCTCATGTTATTACCTTAATATTTTACAAGGAAATATTTGTGACTTTTGATCCAAATATTATTAATATTCATTTTCCTACAAATTGATATTTGAACCTTTGTGAACAGTTCTTCTTCTTCTTCTTCTTCTTCTTCTTCTTCTTCTTCTTCTTCTTCTTCTTATATTGTCCTACAGTTTAGATTGTTTTGTAAGAAACATTAAATAATTTAAATGCATAGCTCATATAATATAATTTGTTACCGTACCTCATCCAAACTTCCCTGAACCAATTTACCTTTTACACACAATATTTATGAGATATTTTCTATTTGAATGCTGGAATATACATTTCCTTATTAATTCTGCATCGCATTATGTGAGTGATTGTTTACAAAAAATTTGAGTTGTATTTATGTTGTACAATCGTAACACCTTTATAAGCTTATTTTCCTCTTTCCTTTTGCAGACGAGCTGGAGATCCGAGTACACGTGATAACTTTCCCCGGACTCCGCCATTTTGAATCCACTGCTGAATTTCCATCTGCCATACCATTCGACTGTGCTGTGATCGGCGCCCGTTCGGGCCCTGGCAGAACTCAGCCCTGCAAGATGGCGTGCGAGTTCGAAGAACATTACTTCTGCTATCTCCAATGCATTTATGTCTGTTAACAACAAATAAGCCATTATTCGATATTATAACAGTATTACTAAATATATAAGTCTGAACGAAAACATCATAAAAGACTGATTTAGTTATTTGCTCCCGAAATGCGGTCAGCGTAATAGTGAATGTTTGCTGACAGTTCTGTAAGTGAAAACTTAAGACATTTACAAAACATAGTTTCAACAAATAGTTTCTAAACTCTTTTGAATCTTTTGAAGACACCCACAGCATTATGTGAATTCTGCCTCTGTTGGGCGCATTCATTTAGCCCAATAAAGGAGCTTATATAAGTGAATGGTTTGTGTGAAGTGCCTTATGGGCAAGTGCAATACATAGTAATTAACAAATAGGCAGAGGAACATCAGTATTAAAAAGTTGCAATTGCTATCTTCAAAAGCGATCAAATGATGAAGCACTATTTCTCTTTGAATTATGATTCCATAAAGAGACTTGTTGAGTCCTTCAAATTTTGTGTGAAAGGGAATTTATGTCGAGTGATTAGTACTTATTTCAGTATACTATAGAGCCAGAAAAGTACAGATTACACCCATAAATCTAGTTGTATTTGCTAATAAGTTATACATTAATTTATAGGAATAAATATGAAAGGTAATTTTCTGGAACAGCGAGAGAAAATAAATTTATGTACATTTTTTGAAACATAATTCCAGAAATTGACTAATTATTTTATGTTGAAACACTGGGAACAAGGACTGCTAAGTCAGGAATCAGTTATGAATTTTATAGATTTTTCCTCTAAGACCATGTTCATTTGAGAAAATTAAACTATGATATCTAGTTATGGCTTTCTTGTTTCCATTATTGAGATAGCAGAAGCCCATGCCAGTGGTGCTAACCATAAGGAGTCAGTGTTGTGGCCCCATAAGCTAGTCTGTTGAAACAAGTCTGTCAGTGGTGTACTGTGCACGCGGAAGAAATTATGCTGGCGATATAGCACGACGCTTTTGTCATGTAAAATAAAATATATACTATGGAAGTACAAAAGTTTTAAAAGAATCAAGAAAAATAAGAACTCTTGTGGTGTGAACATTATAATATTGTTTTAAGTGTGCAATCAAACTATTTTTTGATCCGAAGATATAAGGAATAAAAAAATAAAAGAACTCTTAAATTGAATACAACAATAACAACAGTTTTACTTAAAAACAACTGAAAATCATTGTTGAAAAGAGTCTTTTCAAACAATTGGCATCAGGTATGTACATTCACTTCCTTCTCGATAAGGAACAAAAAACCTAAGCAATTGCTAGATTGTTGTAGTTTTTGACATGCAAGTGTGTTATATTGTTGTCGTTCAAAGAATTGAACAACACGTTTTTCAAACAATCGTACGCACTCACATATTTTAATTCTTATTATCAATAATGGTCTTATTACATAAAACCCTCTCTCTTTATACAAAATAATGATATTCAAAGGATACGAGAAAATCATGTCTTTTTAAAAGTTTTTAAATGTCACAAAGAGAAATTACTATGTAAGATAACTGTGACCTTCAAACCAAAAAAGTATATCTATATTGCCAAATTTAATTTTTATGTACAGCGACCTTTTTGGGAGCAGAAAAATACACACGACAAGTATTTTCTGTCATCAGGAAGTCGACTGATTTGTTATTTATTCAAATCATAATTTTAAATACAGAAAATATAAATAATTCATAGACTTATTATGTATGAGCTATCTGTAGAACGTTGTTGAACTCTGTGAAGCCTGATGAAGCTCTAGATAAACATATACGACAAATTTTAGGTGAAATAATTAGCCTGACATTGACATTTCCTTAAATATATTAGACATTTCATTAGATCTTGAGATATTCAATACATTTATTTATTTCCTCAATATTCTGGAGTTAATATAGTAAATTTTGTGCCCATGATCAAAATTCATATAACTATTTCTTAAGTAGGATGCATTGTAATTCTTGAATGAGTAATTTTCATTGACATGAATAGTTCTGAAGCACATTGGTGCCCTACGCACATATTTTAGAAAGTGAAATGCATATACTTTGAGTTGATAAAAACTCAAGCAGTTACCCGATCAAGTGACTGTGTGGTTTGGGTCACGTAGCTATCAGCTTGCATTCGGGAGATACTGAGTTCGAACCCCACTGTTGGCAGCCCTGAAGATGTTTTTCCGTGGATTACCTCTTTCACACCAGGCAAATACCGGGGCTGTATCCTTAATTAAGGCCACGGTCGCTTCCTTCCAACTCGTAGCCCTCTCCTATCCCATCGTCGCCATAAGACTTATCTGTGTCGGTGTGACGTAAAAGCAGATTGTAAAATATATATCAAGCAGTGTACAAACTTACGCCTAACGGAAATTAGAAGGTCTCAGAAGATGCGGTTTGGATATATTTGGGATAGGTAGAGTGATGTTCGAGCTCTGAATTTTGATCTTAAATATTATTGAACAAATATCGATCATTTGATATGCTATTGTGGAGAACATGCGGATAATTGATTGAGTTTTCCGTTTCTTCTTTGAACGTAAGAATATTAAGCTAAATACAGCTATAAATATCCAATGAAAATAATGATTTACTCTTGGATATTGTATCACTAGACACTGAAAAAATGTACAAACGTAAGTTATATCAATGCGTTTATAGTTTTAGTTAGAATACTGAATTACTCTTAAAGAGTATATTCTACTTCTAAGACTTATACCCTTCCTTTTTCAATGTGTTTTAATAGGAACCGCAATCCATTAGAGGGACTTCAATTCTCACACTGACAAAGTAACAGATAAATATTTGTTCGTGCAGTATATTTGATGCGAATGTTCGTTTCAGAATTTGGACTCAGAAATGATGGATTGGTATATTAACTCCAGCGAAAATACTCATACCTTAAATTTCTTCCTCAGATTGTAAACATGTGTGTAAGATATTAAGAAAAAAACTCATCAGTCAAGTAAAAATTGCCATGAGATACAATGGATAGTGAAATAATTTTAGTAATTAGTGAACTACTTCATATGATTCAGCACATACATAGCTCATACATAGGTCTACCGAGTGAAAAAAAAAATTTTTTAAAAGAACATGTTCAATGTTGTGTTGTTGAATAAAGAAACAGAAGTGTTGTTTTTTAGTGTGAAAAGTGTGTATAGAAGTTCTCTGAAATAAAACATTAAACTAATTATGGTCAGATAAATACTCATCCACCATAAGTAAAGACTGGGGTGTATATTCTGTCTAAAAAGCACTTAGGACGATTTATTGTCAAATTTCACCAAATATATATATGAATATAAATACAGAAACATTTATGAAAATGCCAAAAATTATATATATTCCACCACCTTTGATCGTGAATGTCTAAAAATGAGTAAAGTTGTACATGCATCACTTTAATTTTTTTTATTTAAAAGACCATTCTGTGTAGTAATGTACATACAATTAAACTTTATGTAAAATTGCATAAATCGAAATGAACCATAAATTGTGAGTTAATTTCTCGCACTGCCTTTTCCATGATTCTTTTTTCATTTCATGAACATATCTTTAGAATTTTACCACCTGGAGTTAGGTCAGATGATCTATCCCTTGGATTTGGTAATAAATTATCCTCTCACTCTCATATCTTCGTTGCTGTGTTAAAACCGCGAATCTGTCAATGCTCTTCCTACTCATTATTTCCCTCAACACTGGTCACGCCTCCCAGCCACATATTGATATACAGTCTCTTCAGAACAATTTTCGTTGAGTTCATTTTCATACGCTCGTGAAAAAGAAAATGAACCTTAAATACATCATACTCTATGACTAAGTAAATATGTCATTCAAACATACATTCCTACAATACAGTATAGTAAGGTTCAATTTTCCTTTATACACGCGCATAGGAAAATGAGCTCAACGAAAATTATTCTGATGGACTGCATATCAATATATGGCTGGGAGGCGTTACCTGTCTTAAGGGAAGTAATGGATAGGAAGAGCATTGTCACATTCGCGGTTTTGGCACATCAGCGACAATATATATCCTGTTTATGACTATACCCAGTTAAAATGTTGAGCAATAAATTTGTCCTTTTCCGTAAGTGGACAAAGTTTGCTGTGCCAATTTCCTAATTGCACTGTTATTGAAAGAGAATGGAACATATAAATGTATCCTAAGAGGTATTTGTTGCTGATATATTACCTTCCTGGAAAGTAACTTCGATGGTGTATCAAGACTAAACCAGCCACACCCCTCTCCAGACAGCGCTACCGTAAGTATTGTTTAAGGAGACGTGTTAAGTACTCTGAGAACCATTGTTTCATTGAACGATTTCATGAACAAATGTTTAACTGTTATACCTGTACACAGAAGGTCAACGTAGTATTTTTCATGTAAATACAATGTACTCTTAACACCATTTAAAGAACGCAAATAGATATAAATAATACAATTATTCGTATTTCTGTTCTAAATATTGACAATGACGTAGGTAACATGGACTTACACATATTGGATCACTGAAGTAGTTTGACGGGTCACCAAAGCAATTGAAATTGGGAGATACTTCGGTGGCAATGTCTACTTATAGTAGTATAGCAACGAAATTAAAACATTAATTGCATAATAAAATAGAAATAAACAATCAAATTACATAAACAAAATATTACAAGAAATCATCCTATATCAAAACAAGAAATTTCAGGGTAACAACAGAAGAAGAATAGCACTGAAGTACATTAAAAGAAGAAACAAAAATACATAGCAATTACATGACTTACGAGTAATGTAACATAATAATGGCAAGTAATCGGGTAGATTTTCATGTTTACTTAATAGTGTCAGAAACATAACATACGGTATAACGTCAAAGATATTGAAATAAAATAAAATAAAACCAAAGATTAGTGCTACAAGCATATCATTTCTAGAAACAAGGTAATATCACATCAGATGGGTCTACCCTACACAGACAAAATTTATAGGTAGTGTGACCATATCCAGCCAATTCGCACGCTTCCTTGTTGGCATAAATCAGGTTCTGAGGAGAACATTTAGTTGGACACAACTTGCAGACAAGGAGATGGTTCATAGTCTGCTCTTCACCACATTCGCATATTGTGGAGTAGTAGGTGAATCCCCATTTTCTCATATTGGTCTTTGGGCTACCAACTCCAATGTGCAGCCTGTTGAGTGCCTTCCATTTTGACTTTCCTCGTGACGTGAAGTGAGGCTTTCAGAAGGTACCATCCATTCTGCGAGGTAGCTGTATCTGGAACGCCAAGAATTTACTTGACATTTTGAAGGTGGTTGATTGAGGCTTGAACAGAAGACGTAAAATATGAATAACATTTATACAAAATAATATTTAAGTTATCGTCTGTGCATATTTAGTCACATAAATGAATTGCCATTTAAACACAAAATAAGTAGTTCTTCAACAATATAAATCAAATGTACTGTCAAACTTCAGTATAACAATTTCTTCAGGCGTATCTTAAGAGTGTGGCATTGTCATGGAATGCTGACCCGTCACCAAAACTAATGAAAGTCGAGTTCATGCAATGGAAATGCACACAGTTCGCTGGACAATGGTTGTCTCCCTCCAAGATCGCATCCAAAACGACATTCTCAGGCAACATTTTGTACCGCTCCCATTCAAGGTAAAATGCTGCAAGGGCGACTACGATGGTTCGGTCACGTCTTGCGGGTACCGCCTGGAACAGTTGCCAATATATCCTATCACGTTGCCGTCGACCACGTGGCAGACCCAAACAACGATGGCAGAACACTATCAACAAGGACATGAGAATCTGAGGCATTCATCCAAAGTCCAGAACCGAGCAAAGTGGTAATTTAATGTTCTAAAAATGTAGATTTGATCCAGCTGGGCAACTCTAAGCTGATGAATATTTTATGAGAGATTCAACTATATTGTGCTTACCAAACATTTTACTCAACATGATGAAAGTGCTGATGATGACAGCACCGGGCGAGTTGGCCGTGCGCGTAGAGGCGCGCGGCTGTGAGCTTGCATTCGGGAGATAGTAGGTTCGAATCCCACTATCGGCAGTCCTGAAGATGGTTTTCCGTGGTTTCCCATTTTCACACCAGGCAAATGCTGGGGCTGTACCTTAATTAAGGCCACGGCCGCTTCCTTCCAACACCTAGGCCCTTCCTATCCCATCGTCGCCATAAGACCTATCTGTGTCGGTGCGACGTAAAGCCCCTAGCAAAAAAAAAAAGATGATGACAGTGATGACGGAAGACCAGCTGTTAATTATCTTTATGGCAGAAACAGATTCAAGCTGTTAAATACTTACACGTGAAAAAACACCACCAGGCAATATTGTAGCGCCAATTCACTTTCCAGGAATACCAAGTCCGACTGGGCAGGTAACTAATAATTTAACGTACAGTCACTGTCACCTCTTCGATATTACTCTCCGGTGATTCATTTAGAGCATCTATAATGCCTTCCTTATTGATTTTTCTGCCAACTGGAACAAAATGAACGTAATAAAAGTGGTGTGTGTAAAAAAAAAAAAAAAAACCTTTCCCTAAAGGTGCAAGTGAATCCTCTGGACCTAGCCATCATTATAGAAGCAACACTAATAGAGACGAAATCCAACATTGTGGTAGGCTGAAAGGCAACTGAGAGCTAGGAGACTACAGGAAGATGCAGCACAGTGCAACCGCAACATTCTAGCACTGATAAAAATAAATGTCCCTAGGATTCAGGTGTACCAGTTAAGGGGTTGAGCTATACAATGACTTACTACTAGCTTAGCATTGAAGTTGCTCCACCATCACATATCAGTTTACACGATTACACACATGTGTCATGAATTGGATTGTTTCCTCTCAACTGAATAATGTTTTGCTACATTCACGAAACGAGCAATTTAATACATTGAATGTAACGTATAATGTGATTAGGTGCGTGATAGCCGAATGGTATTCTCACTGAGGCGGTCTTGGTTTGAATCGTTACCAATGTTCATAAAATTTTTGACATGAAGAGCCATGTCCCTATGGTTCGAATTCCATGTAAAACTGGAGTCCCAGTGATCACGAAAACCATATCAACAACCACAAAAACTATAGCTGGCTTTCCTTACACAATTTGATAAATATCGATTAATGTACGATCCGTGACTGAATTGTAAGCGTACTGGCGTTTGGTACAGAGAAGCCCGGGTTGGATTTCCGGCCGGGTCGGGAATTGTAAACTTAAATGGGTAATTCTCTTGGTTCGGGGACTGGGTTTTTGACCTGTCTCCAACATTCCCTGCAATTCATATAGCACACATAATACACTACTATCCTCCACAACAATAATATTTTCCAATACAGAGTAGATGCTGCCCGCCCTCATCGAAGGGTCTGCCTTACAAGGGTTAAACCAGGCTAGTATTAGAAACACGAAAAGAAGAAAAAGAGAAAAGTATTGATTACTCGTATCCCGTGATGAGTGACGGCTGATTTATGAATCTAGGCAAAATTATGACCAAGTGGCCTTTTCTTACATCTAACCAGGTTGAAAGTCTGCTTGTATACATACAGTGTTTTTTATTTATGTATTAACACTCTGATATTTAGGATTGCGTCTTCAATTAAAAATACTAGTGATTTATAAAACACTATAAACATTATCATATCCATATGGATATTACGCTCTAACTAGTAAACACAGCCACTTGTTACAAGGCAGTGAAACCTGTATTATGTGACTATTGATGATGCCAAGAAAAAATGGTCGTTCAAAGGGGTAGGCATTAAAAAATAACTATAAATAACTCTGTGATGTGAACATGATTTAAACGGATACAGTAATTAACTGTAATTTATTTACATTGGTTCACATTTGATGATGATGATGCCTGTTGTTTAAAGGGGCCTAATATCTAAGGTCATCGACCCGGTTCACATTTGAAGCAATTTGTGTTCACAGTTCTGGTCCTTACTTGTTCTGAATTTTAAACAAGCAATTCGTTAAGCTCTGTTTCATTTTTAACACACTATTTAACAATTTCGTTTCCCAGTCTCTCTGTAAGTGGTTAAAAAGTCGGTTGATATGTTTAGCATATATACAATCGTTTAAGGAAACCGAAGGACTTACGAATCACCAGTTCACTTACTACTACATGCCATTTGATCCCAAACTAACCGAACGTTGTCGGGACGATTTGGACAAATTAAACACCGAGCCGTTCGACGCTGGACGGTCGCGTATCTTGGCACATGTGCGTTAGCACCATGGTCGCCATATTATTTTGAGAGGCAGATGGGCAGATCTCATTTCAGTTTGAGGTGCATACTGTGTACAATAGATTTAATCTTGGAAATAGTCTTTTAAAAGAGGTCAAATCTGGAAAGTGCCTAGTCGTTGGTCGAAAAAAGAAGTGGCACTTAGATAGAAGTGTATGGGGTTTTGAATCCGTTCTTGAAAAAGTCCATTGTTAATAGGGGTCGTTTTTAATAGAGGTGATCCTTCGGACAGTTTTATTGTACATTAAGTATCAAACTTAAAAACTAAATGATTTATTATTAAACAATCTAGCAAAAAACTATAACAAAAAATAAGCAAAACTGTGAATTTAACTGATATCAATCACTTGTGTTATGGTTGAATTTTAGGACAATACAGTTCGTAGAAAATAAATATGCACACATAGTTACATAAGAACTTCAACACAATTGTTTTATACACGTGTCCTCTGCGTATAACCGAGGTGGGCGATATATCATCAAGTATTCCTGTCACTGTGTGAAGAAAGATAACTAAATAAAATTTCAGGTGAGTGAATTGTGAAGACTGATTAGGATGTTGTAAGTGCTTCGCAAGGTAAGGCGTTGGCATGAGAGACGAGTAAATGATGGCAATTCATGGCTAAATAAGTTGATGATGCTATAAAATACCAGGAGAAATAGTTAAGAAAATAATATTAGCCTACGAAAGATGGTATAGGGACTGTTTGCTTTTTTATCCATTCGTTCGAACTTCATGGGCAATAATCTTCTTATACGAAGATATATTTGCAGAAAGGACGTAAGCACTAACAGAGTTACTCAACTTTCTGTAACAGGGACAGTTTCCTGTTCTGTCAGAGGACGTAAGTGTCATAGTCTTAATTGATAATCGCAAAATTGTAACAGCAAGAAGCCTGTTCTGGACTAATTCTACAGCCTGTCTGTCCCGCTAAACATGTAATGTAAAGTATCAGCCCTTAATGTTTTTTTAAATATTTATTTTACGCCGCAACGACTCAAAGAGATATTATGGTAACGATGGGGTAGGACAGAGATAAGACTGGGAAAGAAGCCGTCAGCGCCTTAGTACAATCCCAGCACTTTCCTGGTGTGAAAATGGGAAACCACGGTAAAGCATCTCTAGGGCTGCTGGCAGTGGAATTCGAACCCATTACCTAAAGAACGCAAGTTGACAGCTATTCGCCTTGAACGGCGTAGCCATCTCGCTCGGTCAAGATGTGTTTAAGTCTTCTGTTATAAAGATGAAGTTTATCCGGTATTGTATGGATGTCTGTTGCCTATTCATGACTAAAATCAAAACACATTTTCCTGAATATAGCTTAACATTTGGAAAACACCCAGAGAGTAGTTGTGGGAAGTCTAAAGTTCTCGAGCACGGGAAGCTGCCTCTACAGATCAGGAATGTGGTACCCGACTCATGCTCTTAAGTTAGCGGGTTCTTTCCAGGTCAAGGTATATACTATTTGAAGAAAGCTCATCAGTGAACTCCAGACAGGGAGGTGATAAATATACCAGAACAGCCTCCGGAGTACAATTCTTCTCTGATTAGTCAAGAAAGTCTCAAGGAATATAATACCTAGAGGTTGCAGAATCTAATAACTTGCTAGCCTATCAGAGGATACGAAAACCCTTCTTGATCATTATTATGACCTATTCAAAGATACAGTTCAAACTGGTGAAGATTATCACTTTCTACAAGAATCTTTCTCCATCGTAGAACTGAAAACTGCCATCTGTAGCACGAAGGCTAACAGAGCAGCAGAAAATGATGAGTTGGGAGTTGAACAAATTATGTACTTTGGAGAAAGGACACTACACTGGATCTTGAACCTGATGAACATATATACCACCAACGTGCATATCCCCTAGTTATGGAGAAAAGCCTCAGCGTTGGCCTTTTTAAAATCTGACAAGGAACGAAACGACCCCAGTAACTTACAACCTATGTTACTGCTTTGCCACTTATTACTTGAATGTATCGTGCTCAACCAGATCAGTGTCCTTTTGGATGGCCAGTTAATTTTGGAACAAGTAGACCTTCGACTGGAAAATCATATTGTGACCAAACTAACAATCTCACCCAACACATTAGGTGGATTTGAGAGCAGACGAATAACTGGTGTAATATGTATCGATCTAATTGCCACATACGACTTTGTGAATAATTGTAGCTCCTGAGAAATATCAACTGCCTAATCAAGGACTATAAGCTAACGCAACTGATTAGATCCTTTCCCCATGGTAAAAGATGTTACGTATCCCTCAGGGTAAGAATAGTAGGTGGAAGAATCAGAAGAACAGATTACCCGAAGGAAATTCTCCTCCCCATTTACCTTAGGCTTAACCTGTAAAAGACCGTAGTTTGCGCCTTTCACCTCAACAACAAGGCAGCAAGAAGAAAACTGTACATTACATGGTGAGGTATACGTTGCAACACTCCTCGACCTCTTAAATGTTTTATAGAACATTGTTTCAACACCAGAGAGAAAATCGGTGCCCGCAAAATCATTCACAAGCTGACGGATAAGACTTGGAGCATTAATCCGCAAACGTTAAGGATTTCAGCCCTGACCCTTTGCATCTCAGTCTTAGAAAATGCAGCACCATTCTGGAGCGCCTCTGCACACGCCAAGCAAGTTGACATTAAATAAACGATATGGCCAGAATCGAATCCGGTTGTCTAACCAACACCTGTCCAGAAGATATATCCCCTTATTGATGTACCCCACGTATAGCCCAACCGCACATCCATGGGGGATGTAGTTTCAGACGTAGAGTTGTCAAAACAGGAAATTGATCCCTGTCCTCCCCCATCCGGTTACCAACCAAAAGAATGAATTTCTCAAAAAACAAAATCCTGAAAGGGACACAGAAAGACGGAGGCACAAGCTGGATGCTATCTTTCCTTGAAGCTAAGGAAGAATAGGCTCCTGGTGGAGAGCTTTCTTATTTGGTAGGTGGAACTTCAAATCGCCTGAGAGCGCGAGTTTCAATGTGTAAGGGGAACATGTGAAAATACAGACTCCTACCAGACGATGCAGATACACTGTACGCATGTGATGTTTGAGTCATCAGTCCATAGACTGGTTTGATGCAGTACTCCATGCTACCCTACCCTGTACTAACCTTTTCATTTCTACGTAACTACTACATTCTACATCTGCTCTAATCTGCTTGTCATATTCATACCTTGGTCTACCCCTGCCGTTCTTACAGCCTACACTTTCCTGAAAATCCAACTGAAAAATTATGGGTGTCTTAAGGTGTGTCCTAACATTCTGTGTCTTCTTTTGGTCAAATTTCGCCGTCCAAGCCACCTGTTACTATGCTTTCGCCTTGACATTCCTTGCTGTATGGATAATAAGGCGGAATCAACCTCCGTGATATTGAACACTTCAAATTTGAGTCAGATGCGAAAAGAAGTAGAATTTGCACTTCATGTCATTAATGTTGCCATGTGTTGAACTCTGCGTCCACGACATAAATTCAGTTTTAGAAATTGTCCGGTAGAGTTACATTTCGTTGCTATACCGAAGCAAATCGGAACACCGCAATTTGTACGCAGGTCACAATATATCGGGCATATTCAGAAAGGGTGACAACTGGAAGCTTATGTCATAAGACTATTATGTTTTTATTGAGCAGGCACAATAAATATTATGTACTGTAGTTAAATAATGGAATTTTCGGAAGATCTTGAAGATAACATGATTCCATAGAGTCCAATACGACTTGAAAACTGTTCCGTTACGAGTTGTGAAGTCATCGGGTTCGAATTTTGTCGACTCGGAGTCAAATTCTAAATTGACCATGGCTGCTCCACCGACTCCAGGAAAACACGGAAAGGTGTTGAAAAATAATTTAGTTTTGGACATTACCTACATAAATACTGTATATGGTTGAAGGTGAGTAAAGAACCCGAGACCTTGATGTGAATCAACAACTACGACAAGAAGTCTGTTCATAAATACATTTAATTGAGCTGTACAAGCAAACTTTATGATCAGAATCAAGTATATTAATATTTTGTTCTTTGTGTCACGTTATTATAATGTATTAATAGCCGGGTTGAGTGGTTCAGGTGGTATTACGCAACGAATTAATAATTACATTCTATTATAACGCTTGAGGTGTAGAAATATAAGGAAAAACATTATCTGATTGGATAAAGCCAGAGCCTACTTTTCACAGTAAACACGTGGAAAATGATGGAAAATCAAATTCAATTTATAACATGATTGGCAGGTTAGAACCTAAAAACTCAAGAAAGACATGTTATTTAACACAATAATACGTTACTCGTCTAGTCAAGTGAACTAAATGCAAGTGTGTTTATGATTGCTAAAGGTGCCAAACAGAAACTATATGCGGTGCAATAGTATTCCTGATGAACAGTCCTACCCCACACTCTGGCTTTCAATTTTTAAGACCGAACAGTCCTACCCCACACTCTGCCTTTCAATTGTTAAGACCTGTTAAGAACACTTTTATAATATCCTATCTCTTCCTCGCTATCTCCCCTAAAACAACCATACGCATATTCTTTGACGACTCAGCCACTTCTTCCATAAGCCCCTTTAACGTAAAAATTTCACTATAGTATTCCATTTCCTTCTCCAGGTTGTCTCCAAGATTCATAGGTTAGAGTCTTGCTTAAATTATTCTGAGCTCGGATATTGTTTTGTGTGTGTAGCAGGATGTTACCCTGCTTACACATAATCCCAGCGTGAATTTCTCCTCTAACGTGTTAGGAACCACAGGTAAATTGCATAGTCCTAGCCGCGTAAGTACAAGGCAGACCACAACTCAGAATATGTCCGAGAAATTCACTCTTATTCTATAGCAACTGGTATCCCGACTCTGAGGACAGTTTACTAGGCCGCTCACCCGTTGCCCGTGGTTCCTTGAAGTGGGATGTGACTACAGTACCGTAACCCACACCACGAACCAGCAAATATAATAATAATAATAATAATAATAATAATAATAATAATAATAATAATAATAATAATAATAATAATAATAATTTTATTTCTTGGCTTTCAGTACAAGACTTGGGGCATAAGTCATGGCAAGTACCCTTTTCCTCAAATATGCTCGGTGCTATCATGCAATGGTAATTATATCTCGGAAAACATAACACTCATAGTACACGGGCACAGCACGAGATGGCGGTGTATTGGACAAGTACCACGCACAGGGCAATGGGACTGTAGTCCTGAGTCAGGCTCCGTACAGAATGGATGTGACGAGGCCAGAACAGCGTGCGAACATCAAACTGGACATTCGCCGGGGTTGCAATTCGAAGGAATGTCAGAGAGCCTGTGGAAGCTGTGGGGAATAATGCCCTTCAGTACCGAACCGTTACAAAGATGGCAGCAGCATTTCAGCGTGAAACAAGCAGCGACGTGCAACGGTTCGGAAGACCTGTTAGTGTCCGTACTGATGTGTCACGTGGAGTCATTACCCATTGCATGTACGTGGACAGCCCTTGAGTTACATGCATAGAAAAACAAACCATCTACAGAAGTTACGATAGAAGAAAGTTATCCAAGTGTACAATCGACGTCCTTGCGTGATAGTCGACAGACTTGTGTTCGAACCCAACAACAGGGAACTACGGAGCGAAGAGACCAAGGCCCCACACCGCTGGCTGCGCAGAAGCGTGTGACTGGGGAAGACATGTCCATGCGCGTACCGCCATGTTGCGGGCGCTCCTCAGCTTGACGCAGAGATCGTATGGAATTAATGCTTTAACTTACATTTCGCACACATGAAAACATTCGCCTTATAAAATTAATGACAGCCTACACCGACTACCGTGTACACACGCAATAAATATACCCTATCAAGACTGTGATAATATTAAAATATACTTCTGTATAAAAACTGAACAATCTACACAAATCCTTTGGAAAGCCTATAGGTGGTGCACCTAAAAAAAGAAACCTTTAGCAGACTGAATAAGAAGACTGAAAAATACACTACCACAAAAATACACTAGCGGTACCTCGAAAATGATCATGTCGCTCACTTTAATATAAGGGTCATGTTTGTAACTGATGTGTTTGAACATTGTACGCATGGCAAGAAGGCCAGACTCAAAGGACGAGAATCACGTGGTAATCTGTCTCTTGAGAAACCTAGGATCAACAATTATTTAGCTTTACTGAAAATATGAAGACATGTTCAAAAAAGCGGTCTACAACTTAAGTATGATTACATATCGTGAGATAAAAATTACCTGTGTCTCAGCAGACTGGAGAACACATCAATTAAATATTTACAAACTCCTGTACCGTTAACAATAATCTTGAATATCAAAAAAAAAAAAAAAAGGAAACCTGTGAAATAAAATATTTCTATGAAAGGTACATAGCTTATGATTCCTCTCAGGTAAGTCATTACAGCAAATTTTACCCAGTTATCTGAACCGATTGTTTAAAAAGTACATGACTGCAGAAATCTTTCTAAAACAATCAGATATATGTTTTTTTTTTCATTTTCTGAATATGAAATGCCGGCTCTACGGTGTAGGGGTAGCGTGTCTACTTCTTAACCGGAGGCTCCGGGTTCAATCCCCGGCCAGGTCAGAGATTTGTACCAGGATCTGAGTGCTGGTTCGAAGTCCACTCAGCATACGTGATTACAATTGCTAAGCTATCTGACGGTGACATAACGGCCGAGAGGATTCGCCGTGCTGACCACATGAAACCTCGTAATTTGCAGGCCTTCAAACTGAGCAGCGGTCGCTTGGTAGGCCATGGCCTTTCGGGCCTGTTGTGCCATGGGGTTTGGTTTGGTTTGGATATGAAATAACGTAATTGGATGAGTAGTAAATTATCATGTTTGTGTGATTTGGATTTAGGTAAATGCTGCCTGACATTCGTTACACTGATGTTAGTATTCTATTGTGTATTTCTTAAAATGAAATTAATGTCTAGGGTTAGTTTGAGTTTCCCTGCGTGGTTTAGGCTTAAGTTTTATTTTTTACAATTTGCTGTACGTCACACCGGCACAGATAAGTCTTATGGCGACGATGGGATAGGAAAGGCCTAGGAATGGGAAGGAAGAGCCCGTGGCCTTAATTAAAAGTATAGCCCCGGCTTTTGCCTGGTGTGAAAATAGGAAACCACGGAAAACCATCTTCAGGGCTGCCGACAGTGGGGTTCGAACCCACTATATCCCGGATGCAAGCTCACAGCTGCGCGGTCCTTACAGCACGGCCAACTCGCCCGGTTAGGCTTAAGTAAGAATGTTATCATTTAAGATGTATAACCCTCCTCATAATATTATCTTCTTAAATATTACTGCTTTTACAAACTCATTCTGAATTAACATTATCTGAGCACATAAAAATTGAAAGTGCGTTCTAATTTGTCTCTAATATGAGCACCATGATTTACACCAGAAAGAAAATAAAATGAAATTGAAAGTAAAGCACTTGCAAACAATAAAGATTAATATCATAGTGAAAAGTTAATTTGATTAGCGTTTTCTAATGCAGACTAAGATTGACAAGATTGTAATGAGTTTTGTTTAGACTTTATATTGTCAGATTTTTCTGGAATAGCGTATTAACAATTGTATTCTTTTATTATAAAGCAAGTGGGAAAGATTGGAGAAATTAAGACATACGATACTAATAAATCATTTTTCAGATAATTGATAATTTGAAGCAATACCTTACCCTAATACGTATTAGAAGGTTTTATCAAGTTGTATGAATCATATCTTACGGATTCTAGGCCCAGTTTGTATGAAAAATATGTAGTCTTTTTCAGAACAGCTTTTTAGTTCTAAATAATTATCCCCGATGAATTGGAAAAAGGAAAACAAGAAAAAGAAGCCTAAATATTCTAAATTTCATGTCCATCCATTCTCTGAATCAACCATCCTATAACCTGTTTAGTTCTCGATTATGGTAAATGAAAGTTATTTTTTAACAGTTCAATTTCTACTCACATGTGAAAATAAATACCAGATCCCTTCTGATAGCAGTCTGTACAAATGAAGGCTGCGCACGAATTCAACCTAGTGAATATCTTTCCAATCCACAGGTAATGCCTAACTTTAGGCCTAATATTGTCGGTCAATTTAAGTAACGTAATGTACTGTATCAGCTCCCACATTCCTTGAAAATATTTGACAATATATTATCACTCCGTCACATATAATACCAAACCGGATCCACTAACAGGCATAATTCAAATCGAAAGCATGCAAGGGTCTGGAAACATTACCACGTGCTAGCCATGCATTCGAAGCTGAAGCGCCCGCAACATGGCGATGCGCGAAAGTGATCAATATTCCGTTTAGCATCAGCGCGCTCTGTGAGTCTAGATAAGTAAGAGACAGGTGCGTGCGTAGCAAAGTCAAAGGAGAGGTCTGGAGATTAAGATTACGAGAGGATCTCCCGTTCCAGGTAAAGACGGCCAAGGTGGAGACCTGCTGTGAGGACGAGATTATTTGTACATAGCCCCTAATTAGTGAAATGTTGTAATTTATTTTCAGGTATAATAGGGCATGTGTGTGTGTGTTTGTGTGTGTATAAGTATGTGCTATCTCGATCATCCTACGTTAAATTAGATCAATAACACAAACTGTGTTTTTTTCGTAACAGTATGTTAATTTTGGACCAGACAAAAGAGTGACTGAACGGGTGGCAATATTTATAATTGAACTGTTTTAAGTAAAACTGTAATAATGAAACATATGAGAAATTTAATCAAATGACATTATATTAACTGTGAGGCTGAATAAAATTAAATTATAATGAAATAAACTGAAATAAAACTTTAATTGAGTAAAATTTGCATAATGTGAACCAAAACATTAACCTAACAGTTACTGTGTCAATTTGATCATCCTAACATTACTTTGAACTTGAATAAAAGTTGCCTTACGTTATTCTTACTATAAATAATTAGTTAATTGTATTAAATTACACTTGGAAATTCTGGCCTCCATCTTTATAGTAATAGAAAATTTACCGTCCCGTTATAGGTACTTGAAAGTATTGTACGTCAAAAAGCGGGCTGTGAGTGAAATGCGCGATCTAGGGGAGTAACCCCGCTGAGTGGAACAGCTGCCTTCTATATGCTGACGGCGAGGAGCTGGGAAGTTATAGAGCTTTCTTCTTTATCTAGCTGTTCCTCTGGATCAGAGATATTCTGGCAGGTACTGGTACTTGACACACTGATCCATCATAGTATTCAGTATTCGAGCTATTCGATCTATACTGATGCTGATACGAATGTGGGAATTTACCACCTCGAGTCAAATTTTCTTTCCCCATTTACCTGAACCACATACATGGCCGACCTGTGGAAGAAAGGTATAACGGTTAGTGCATACAATACATAAGTGCAATTTCAATACTGATGGGCTTTTCAGTTAACAAGGCTCAAGGATTTATAATAATTTTTATTTATTTGTCTTTAGTAGTGGTGAAGTTAGGACTCATGGTCCTCTCTTACACTTAACCACATCATTGTACAGAGAAATTTTGGAGAATATTAAATATTTTAAAATAAACTAATTTGCAATATAAATTCAAAATAAATGCAACATTATACTTATACCAATATGTACATATGATTTGTCAAGCTACTAAATGAAATTTAATAAAAAATAAGTTTAAATTAATTTAAAGAAAATTAACTTAATTACACACACACGCACGCACGCACGCTCGCCATCATTCACTCATCAAGATTCACACCGTTGGTTTATGCATCCAAGAGGTACTTTCTGTAGGAAGACTTGAAAGACTAGTGAGTTACTGCTGCGGATATTATTTGGAATAGAGGTCCATAATCTAGTTCTCGTCGCAATAAATGATTATTATAGGCAGCTGACCTGCTAAAGGGGATGGCAGTATAATAACAAAGCGTGTATTATGCTAGTGAAAAGAGGAAAGTTATGCAAAGTTTGATGACAGATACTGGGAAGTTCTCTCAGTTAGCAGTCTGAACACCAACACGGCTACATGAAGATTTCTGAGTTCTTCAACTTTCAGGAGGGAAAGTTGCTTGTAATAAAGTGTAATATGAGTGTCGTAGCGTAACGAAAATATAAATCTGATGCAGGAATTCATAGTCCTTTGTATTTTTCTAATTTGTTCTTTCGTAGCATCTATGAATACAGCATCACAATAATAACAGGATAAATAGAGAACTAATGTTTTTATAAGCCTGACTTTCATATTTAACGGTGAAATGTTCTGGTAGTATATCAGAGGATGGAGTGAGGCATATACGTTGCTGTAGGTACGTGTCACGTGTTCATTCCAATTTAGGTTTTCATTTATAACAACACCTAGATTTTTAAAAAAATAAGTTTTTTAGAAGGAAACCATAAAATTAAATTATAATAAATTATGGTTTCCTTCTAGGAAACTTATTTTTTTACATAAAGACCAAAGACAAGCATTTATAAAAGTGGACGCACATGCTTCCCCTAGTGCACCGTCACTGCAGTGTCCTACATAAGAGGCTTGCAGTGGTGTCTCAACGGCGCACTAGCCGCCAGCGTCTTGGAAAGGTGTAGCAATCCAACTGATGAGCCCACAGCTACACTGGGGTGAAACTCTGGTAATTTAACGATTGAAAAGGCCTAAGGAGCTTAAATGATTTTAACACCTAGATTATTTACCGAACTTTCAAACGGAATTTTAGTACCAAATAGAGTGATTGAAGGGATGTCTAAGGACTTTGTCATATTTATTAATTTCGATTGAGCAAATATAATAGCTGTTGTCTTGGTGGGGTTTATTAATATAGAGTTTTCCCAAGAATATGATGATATATTTTGTAAGTCAGCATTCATTCTATCAGTTGCTATACGAATATCTTCCAGTTTTGTATGATAATATATTTGGAGGTCATCCGCATACATATGATAATTACAATATTTCAATCGAGAGGCAATGTCGTTTATGTACAAAATAAAACGAAATGGTCCAAGTACAGAACCTTAGGGTACTCCTGTGTGTTTCATTGCCCATTGAGAAGTCTTGTTATTTGTAACGACTCGTTGTCTGCGGTTTGTGAGGTAGGAGCTAAAGCGTTGTAAAGCAATCTGGTTTAGATGAAGGGATTTTAATTTGGCCAGCAGTATGTCTACGTTTACCATGTCAAATGCATTACTAAAATCAAGGACAGTAAGTAATGTGACCTTCTGTTCACTCATTGCGTATCTAATGTCATCTGTAACCTTCAATGGAGCAGTGGTCGTACTGTGTCCCTTTTTAAAGCCTGACTGTAATGGGCCAAACAAAGAATATTTGTTAAGATACTTGGTTAGTTGCCGATAGATTATCTGTTCGAAGGGTTTGGAGAAAGATGAAAGTATAGACACTTGTCGATAGTCTGATAAGGAAACAGCTGGAGACATTTTTGGTACCGGATTTATGATTGAATCTTTCCATATCCTTGGATATGTTCCAGAACTGAGGCAGAAATTATATATGTGAGTAATTACTAGGCAAATAATATCTAGAATACTTGTAATGATGGGGAGATTATCAACTCCAGTGGCAGTGAACTTCATCGAGAGTATTTCACGCTTCACCTCAGTTTCGTTAACAGTGTGAAATTTGAACATTGGTCTATTTGGTGGCGGTTTAGTCAGTAATTTATTAATTGTATGCGTTATAATCTGTGGTTGGTGCTTGATTTTAACGTCAGGGAAGTGTTTATTTAAGTCAACGAGTGAAATATCTGGGTTACAATGGTTTGGTTCATTTTTCCCTATTCCCATGGAACGGAGCTCTCGGCATGTGCTTCGCGCATGAAAATTATAATTGACTAGCTGTTGGTAGTGAAAGAATGTCTTATTTCGGATCACTACTTGATTTTTTTTTGCGCAGAAACCGACACTGTTCAAGTACATTAGGAGAGCTGGTTCGTCTATATAGCCGATGTAATGAATCTCGATGGAACATCATGCGTTTAACGTCATCAGTTAGCCATGGGGAAGGAGGTCCAGATACCTTAACTCTACGTTTCGGAGCATGCTTATCGAGGAGACCATGTAAGAGGGAATTAAACTTTTGTAGTTTCATATCAATACCATCTGTTCATTATATGTCCTCCCAAGGAGAGTTTGAAGCATCCCATCTAAAGTCACGCATATTTTATATGTTTAATGTCCCTGTAAGTAATATATTCCGTTTTATATTTTTGTACTTTAAGAGAATATGAAAGGTATATCAAGCCATGCCTAGCAATGCACGGAACATGAATCTGATCATGAGACAAAATTTTATGTGGATTATTCGTAACCATTAAATCAGGAAGTGTGTGAGATGATGAGATGGTTCCGATAGTGTGGTTAGTCGGTTGTAATGGCAATACTGTCATGTCACATGTCTGGAATATGTTTAGCAGTTGCTTCGTTTCACTTATCTGCTGTAATTGAGTATTGAAGTCACCGAATATTAATACGTGTTCATAAGTTGGTGATAGTCGATGTAGAAATGTCTTCAAAGTCAGTCATATTCCCTACTCTAGGGGCCTGTAGACAACACCAATTAATACCTTTACGGGGGAAATATTTGCCTCCACGAACCTGAACTCTAACAAGAGACACCCTTGACTTAAAACGCTCTGAACTGCTCGAGAAAATGCTCAGTACAGTAGCGTAGCTAGGATTTCAGTTTTTTTTGGGGGGCATTTATTTTGATAGGTGTCCAAACTTAAAGAGTTTAGGTGGTATAGAATACATAAAAAGGAAATGAGTGTCCTTGGATCCAAGTAAGAGTGGTGGATTCGTGCGGATTCCGGAAGCTAGTAGTAATCATCATCATTATCATCTTCTTTTCTTCCTTCTTCTTCTTCCATTCTTCCCACATGTGTGGGGTCACGGGTGAGAAGTGTGTCGCACATGTGAATTTGGCCCTGTTTTAGGCTGGATGCTCTTCCCGACGCCAACCCTATATGGAGGGATGTAATCACTGTTGTGTGTTTCTTTAGTGCTTGGTAGTGTAGTATGTTGTCTGGATATGAAGAGGAAAATGTTGGGACAAACACCCAGTCCCCAAGCCAGAAAATAAATACGGTAATTTTATTATAATAATGGTCATGTGATAAGCTATAAAGAAGTGACATTTTATACGATTAATGCGGAAAAGAAACACACACATAAACGTTGAATAAAGGTTTCTCGCCCTTCTTCTCCATGGCCAGATGTTGAAACCAAAGAATGATGGCCCACCGTGACTCGTTATTTCGACATTGTAAACAAACTTTAGATGACACAGACTTCGAATTTTACCGCATCTTAAGAAATCGCGCAAAGCAGTTAATCAGATATTTAAAAAATGTGCATATTTCCGGAATTTAGCTAACAACTTTAATTCCAATCGCGCATGGGACCAATTTAGAGCTCTGGGAATAAGAAAATATCAACAGAACCAGACAACTCCTGACATTCTACTTGACGAACTGAACGATTACTCTAGTAGAATAAATATTCAACCTACCCCAATTAACTGCACCGACTCACCGCCCTCCCCTCCAGCCAACCCACCATTCACATTTCACAGTGTCACAGAAAATCAGGTTAAAAAGGCTTTGTACTTGATTAAATCAAAGGCCACCAGTGTAGATGATATTCCTATTACTTTTATACATAACATTATGGGTGCTGTCCTGCCTATACTGACGCACATACTGAACTACTGTTTACTAAACGGAATTTTCCCTACTGTCTGGAAAACAGACAATATTGAATATTATACTGGTACCTAAGAGTTTAGGCCCACAATCACTCTCTGACATTCGTCCTGTGTCCATATTCCCTGCGCTTTCTAAAGCCTTTGTAAGTTTAGTATACGAGCAAGTTCTGGAATACCAAAATAAAAATGCTCCTTTGGACCCTTTGCAATCTGGATTTAAGAAGGGTCACAGTACCGCGGCAGCAATTTTGAAGGTAAGAAGAAACGCTATAGACAAACGACTGCTCACTATACTTATCATCCCTGACTTCAGTAGCACCTGTGACACTATAGAAATTCCGACTATGATAAAGTAAATGGAACTGCTAAATTTCGACCTGGCTGCACTTAAGTTTTTTAGTTATTATTTGAGTAACCATCAACAGCGAGTAACAGTAAACGACAAGGCCTCTAAATGGAAAATGAAACAGTGGTGCCCCACAGGGCAGTATTCTAGGGTCCTTACTTTTCTGTATTTATATCAATGACATACCATCCGTGACAGGAAATAACATATCGACACTGAAAAGACAAGATATTAACAATGACCTCCCATGACTCAGTATATATGCACAACGAAATTCTCTTATACTAAACTCCACAAAATCTCAGGCAATCATAATTGGATCACGAAAATTACTGAGCTGCTCAAACAATGTCCCAATCCCGCCTATCATACTGAATGGTAACATTATTCCCTACAGTAAAACGGTCAAAAATCTCGGCTTAATTATGAATGAAACACTTGATTGTTCTGGTCACACGAAAGAAATACGTAAAAAGACTTTTGGAGTGCTTCACCCTCTTAAACGGCAGAGGGATATATTTCCATTGGAGCTAAAGGCCAAACTAATACAGACACTCATTCTCCCTATCTTGATTATATTTTTTTATTAGTTGTTTTATGTCGCACCGACACAGATAGGTCTTACGGTGACGATGGAACAGGAAAGGGCTAGGAGTGGGAAGGAAGCGGCCGTGGCCTTAATTAAGGTACAGCCCCAGCATTTGCCTGCTGTGAAAATGGGAAACCACGGAAAACCATCTTTAGGGCTGCCGACAGTGGGGTTCGAAGCAGATGCAAGCACACAGCTGTGCGACCTTAACCTCACGGCCAACTCGCCCGGTGGATAAGAAAGGAAAGCCGGTCCTACCGAGTGCGGTGACGGATCTTCTGTAGATATTGATGGTTTTGATTGTTACCATGTAATTATATCCAACAATCGAAATCATAGCTTCTGTACTCTAAACCGGCTGCATTATTGAAACTCTTCGTAAAATTGATAATATCGTTCTTCGTTTGTGAAGAAGTAGAATCTTCATTTAATTTTTTTCTAAAAAAAAAAGGAACTACTTTGGTACTATGCCCCGTGAAGGTGACTACCTGCCAGGTCGTAGATATTTCGATCACGGGAGACTCATGGCCAACTCTATTGCACCCACAAACAAGGCTGTATCTTCCCGATCCCATGCCTTTCTTAACTCTGTCAGTGGCGGGCATCGAATGCAGGATGCCTTAAGTCTAATTCTGAAATAAGGAGACCTAAACGTAACAAGCCGACCCCGCGGTGTAGGGGTAGCTTGCCTGCCACTTACCGGAGGCCCGGGTTCGATTCCCGGCCAGGACAGTTTTTTTTAACCTGGATCTGAGAACTGGTTCGAGGTACACTCAGCCCACGAGCTTATAATTGAGGAGCTATCTGACGGTGAGATGGCGGTCCCGGTCTAGAAAGCCTAGAATAACGGCGAAGAGGATTCGTCGTGCTGACCACAGGACACCGTAATTTGCAGGACTTCGGGCTGAGCAGCGGTCGCTTGGTAGGCGATGGCCCTTCGGGGCTGGTACGCCATGGAGTTTGGTTTGGAAAAGTGTACAGAGAAGGAAGCGACACCCTTGCAATGCTCTTTAGCTTCCAGCTAGTTCTTCCGTCCGGTCCCGTGCATTTAGGACAGTTGGAAAACGTACGCCTTAATAAATGCTCTTCATAAAACTGTGTAAACATACTAACTGAATCTATTTATAACAATAATCACAAACGCCTCCTTTTCATGTGGTTCAGTTGATTGAGTCGCTGTCCTTCTGAGTCCGAGTTCGCAAGTTCAAATCCCGACTTTGGTCGGTGGCCCTCAAAACGGTGTTGAAATGGCAACAGCTCCATGTCGTTCGTTTCTGGCATGTTAATAAAAATTATACATACGAATATTAGCGTCATGAAACTGTAACTTTATACTACTATATTCTGCACCCCAGGCTTGCGAGGGAAACGAATTAACAATTTGCTTTACGTCGCAACGACACTGATAGGCCTTATGGTGACGGTGGGATAGGACAGGCGTAGGAGTGGGAAGGAAGCGTCCGTGGCCTTAATTAAGGTACAGGCCCAGCATTTGCCTGGTGTGAAAATTGAAAACCACGAGAGATCATTTTCAGGGTTGCCGACAGAAGGGTTCGAATGCACTGGCTCCCGGATGCAAGCTCACACCTGCGCTGCCCTAACCGCTAGGGAAACTAATAGGACAAGGTAAACACTCCCTAGCATATGTTGTGACGTATATTTTTCTTTACCAACTAACAAAATATCTATACCCATACCCCTTACATTCTATATTTATTTATTTAATAGTGCCTTTTTTACAGTGGCGAAGTTAGGGCTCGAGGCCCTTTCGTACAATTAACCACATACTAATCAAAATCTTAAATAAAATACTGAGATACGTAAAACAGTTAAAACTACATAAATTGATAGAATTAAAAATAAATTTAAGTAAATTACTAACTAAATTAATATTAAAAAGTGCGGCTCCATGGCTAAATGGTTAGCGAGTTGGCCTTTGGTCACAGGGGTCCTGGGTTCGATTCCCAGCAGGGTCGGGAATTTTAACCATCATTGGTTAATTTCGCTGGCACGGGGGCTGAGTGTATGTGTCGTCTTCATCATCATTTCATTCTCATCCAAACGCGCAGGTCGCCGTGGCCCATTTTCACACCTTAATGACAGCTGATGGCAGAGCTGTTGAGGATCCAACCAGCCTAAGGGCTGAAGACTGAACATACAACATACAATTAAGGCTACGGCCGCTTCCTTCCCACTCCTTACCCTTTACTTTCCCATCGTTGCCATAAGAGCTACGGTGCGACGTAAAGCAAATTCTAAATACAAAATAAAACATCTTTTCACAATCCCTTCCATGGAAAAGTTGTATCCACGCTACTGGCCTAGATTTGGCCATTGAATTATTTCGTGGGTACGCCACTGCATCCACTCACCATTTAAGGTACAAGGTAAGCCCGAAGAATGGTTGATACTCAAAATACACCATCATAAATGATGCGGTTATGACTCAAAAGTACTAAAGAAAGGTAAGGCACGCGACCTAGTGTTTTAAGTAGAATCTGAATCAATAGAACGTGACTTCCCATTTCAAAAATGTTTCATGCATCGACTGCAGCTCAAGCCTCGGCCGTCTTGATGAGAAGATAGAACTATTGGAACTGAGTTATCACGTTCGCTAATTACAAGATAGTTACATGCACTTTTGAGGTTCCAATCAGTCCCCGGGCATTTGACAAAATATATAGACCTACCTATAGAACTAAGGCACGCATCTGCGATCTGTCTTGCTACTGTTAGAATTTACTTACCGAGGATGCACATTATTTTGCCCTTAGTGACAAATAAAGTTACTTATATGGCACAAAATGAAGAACTAACGTGCAGCTCACAATCCTGTCACAGTCTTCCGAATGCTGCAACTTAAACATAGCACATCTTTCAACCACGGTACAACCCCAGTTTCGTGGAACCGATCTGCAAAATCTGACACGATGTTGTAAGCTTTCAACTGTTTTTGGCCGTGGACACCGTTATCTCGGTGGTCACGTTCCGGCCCCCTATTGAGTAATCCCTGGCTAATTGCCCTTTTCCTCATCTTTTGGCATTTGTCAATACACAGTTTCATTCCCAATACTGAGGCCTCTACAGTGAAATATCCCCGCGCATCACAATCCTAAGTGTTTTCCTTTCATTCAAGCAGTACAAATATGGAGAATTATGAATGGCCGTATTGAGTCCTGCTAGTAGATTCTTTGTCGCTACGTTAATTTAATATTTCGGCGTAAGTTTTTATGTTGTTCGTACCGTACGTAAAACAACGGCTGATCCTCGCTCTAGTTTCAGGAAACATTTGGGGGGGTGGGGGGCGGCCCCACTGCCCCCCCCCCTTGGCTACGCCAGTGGCTCAGTATATAGATTGTTCATCGTTCTCTGACGTTTCCATGTAAAACTCAGCAGCTGACTGCTAGTGACATTAGACGGTGGCATGTTGTATCTGCACTGGCAAGTATAGCTGCAGTACGAGTAGGTCTATTGGAGTGTTCAGTTGCGGGGTTCAGAATAAACGGTGTACATCGGAATCATGAATGTTGTCAAAATATCAGAGGCAACGTTGTGGCGTACTGAATATGGAAACACAGATCGGAGTCGAGGATATGGAGTTCGCGATTATGTTATATAGCATAATAATGTAGAAATTTGATGGGGATGACACACAAATGCATGAAGTTACGCTGGATCTACATAATGATTCTAAAGGAGGGAAAGAATCTGCTTGTGAAGATGACTGTTCAAGAAGTACAAGACTTGCATCTCCACGGCAACAGGAACCGTCAAGTCAAAGTGAATACGAACTAATTCCACTCAAAATCTCGAGACCCAGTGCGTTAGAAGATACTTATGACAGGATACTGGAGAGCACTTGTGAAAACTATTACAATGGTAGTTTCAACTCCCGTAGCAAATTAATGAGATACATTAGAAATAAATCAAACTGAAGTTAATTTTAAAAGTGATTTGCAAACGATGAGGAGATCACTTCAAAGGAGACGGGTTGTCACAATTACAAACTTTGTAGTTTGATAAATCATGGGGTATATATCTACAGTTCAATATCGGCATCTGAAAACGTCGTCTCCACAAGCGTCTAAACTGGTTGGCCTGGACAATTTCTAAGCTGCAATTACATTTACCGACAATCTAAAGGCTGAATACGGCATTTCATCCAGACATATTACTACACACTTAACACGTAAGGACGTATAAGAGGATAGTAGTATACACGGGAAGGCATACGATTTTGTGAAGGAAATGACCATATTTATAACAGAAGGGAGTGTGGAAAAGGACATGTTTGGAGCAGTGATCGAAGAGAATTTAATAACGAAGTGTTTTCAATGTCGAAACTGTCTCATATGCGATAAAGAAACCACAGCGTGTGTTTTGCAGTCTGTGCATAGCTCTACACACAGTTATACAATTTATGTGGATTTATCAATGAGTTGCAGATTAGCTAACAAGATTTGTATCTGTTTTCAAGAGACACGAGGCACTTCCGGCATAGACATTTCAAAGAAACATCAAGGAATATGTCCGAGAAGCATTCATGTGCAGGCATGTAGAAGTGGACAAATGACGAAAGAGTACATGAAACGTTTCCTAACTCCAGTCCTTGGTGAACATTTAAGTGAAAAGGACCCATTGCTGTGTAATTCCTGCTCAGATCATACAGAAAGTACCCTTTTGGATGCAAGTTTTCCAAACAAAGATATTTTATTTAATTATTGCCACGAAAACAAAATAATATTGCCAAGCTCCTGTTGTGTACTTCTTTCGGCAATATAATCCTTTTATGACAAGGATAGCTAATTTTCCAATACTACAATGTGAAAAACCACAAGTGGTTTTATCACTTTGTCATTAGAATTCATTCTATGATCTACAATAACTTTTCTGCACCAGAATACAATCATATGTTGCAATATGTTTGTCAAAAGGCGGGTTATGACATTGACATACCCATATAAATGTTTGAAAAAGTATTTAGTGTGGCTTTTGACATAGGACTGCTTGAATGTGAAAGTGAAAGTGATGTTGAATGTAAAAATGTCCCCTTAGTGAGATGTGCTTGTTGTTCTCTTCCTCTTTGTTTTAACCAATTCACTGAAACCCCACATCTGCAATTTGAAGACTGATAGCAGCACTGTCAGATTAGTAGATGAAATTTGTTTCATGCATCTTAATTAAGCAGAGAGTTTGTATCAGTGTTGATACAAGAAGTAGCAATATACTTACGGCATTGAATAATGTATGTGATTTTTTCATATTATATTATGTGTCCTTGCTTTACCCAAGTTTCTCTCTTAGATCTTGAATACATTTTTATTATTTAGACCACTAATGAGATCAGTCGATATCAAATAAGATTAAACTAAAGAAGTTCAGAATGAGCAAAAATACAGTTTATTCTTTGTTGAACCACCTTCTCCGTTTTCAGGAGAATCCGCCATTACAAGGATCTCAGATCTCCTTTGAGGAATATTGACGAGCTCCAGCGACTTTGGAATCTATTTTCGACCCCATCAGCTACTGTTTTGTTGACTACTTCACATTCTGGAGGTCTCTTTCTCTGTACTGCTCGTGAAGCATATTGAGAAATAATTTCTTCGGGAGCTGACTGTTCTGAGGATGGATAAATATTTCTCTACCTCGAGTGTTTTTTAAGACAAAGGTGATATACACTGAGTGATCTTAATGCTATTGGAAATGCATACTCGGATCGAAGAACCTGTCATGGAGGACTGTATCTGGCCTGCGAATTGTCGATATATCTACAATATTTTTTTTTTCTGAAGGCTGTACGTATCTATTTGAATTTCAGCGTTTATCTATCATTTTGATAATGCGGTAAAACATTTTTCATTAACAGATGGTGAAATATAGTATCAGATGCTCGTTTGCTTTGAAGAGGAAAGCTAAGAAGCCGGTTAGAGGCTGTAAATACAATTAACTATCTTTTAGTGTCGTATTACCTGCATGCATATAGCAGGCAACATTCGGTAGCTGATGGATGGGGCATTTCTCATTGGCAGCTCACTAACCAGCCCTTCATCAAGTGACGAGACATGACTGACACAGCTATCAATCTCCGCCACCATCTTGGCTTCTGACGTCACGTTATTACGGAGATTATTACTAAGCCCCCTAGGGTGCACTGCACCGCCCGCCCCAAGCATTACAATACAAACAAGCAGAAAGGTTCTCTTCGGTCTTTCATCACTCTGTAAAGTGATCAATTTTCTTGTTGTTGTGATTGAAAAAGAAGAAAGGCAATTGCCGAATGTTTGGGCTGCAGCACAGCGGAGGGTAAAGTTCTGGGGCAGCGCGGCCTATTTCTCTGGTCGTCTTCAGCTCCTCAACCACACTCGTTTTAAGGTTATAGCGGGGATGTTTGTTATTGTATCGATAATAGTTCGTTAATACAATACACCACAATATAAAATTTGTTTTGGCATAACATTTCAAACATAAATGACAAAATATCATATCATGTTCCTCTTCTACCGCTTTTCCTATACCTGTGGGGTCGCGGGTGAGAACATGCGGATTCGACCCTGTTTTACGGCTGGATGCCCTTCCTGACGCCAACCTACATGGAGGGATGTAATCACTATTGCGTGTTTCTGTGGTGGTTGGTAGCGTAGTGTGACGTCTGAACATGAAGAGGAAAGTTTTGGGACAAACACATACATGCAGTCCCCGAGCCAGAATAATTAATCAGGGGCGATTAAAATCCTAGACCCGGCTGGGAATTGAACTCGGGACCCTTTGAACAAATGGCTTCAACGCTGACCATTCAGCCAACGAGTCGGACAAATGACAAAATATGGTTAACGTGCTGGTCTTTGGTCACAGGGGTCCCGGGTTCAATTCCCGGAGGGTCGGGAATTTAAACCATCATTGGTTAATTTCTCTGGCACGGAAGGGGGGGGGTGAGTGTATGTGTTGTCTTCATCATCATTTCATCCTCATCATGACGCGCAGGTCGCCTACGGGAGTCAGATCGAAAGACCTGCACCTGGTGAGCCAAACATGCCCTCGGACACTCCCGGCACTAAAAACCATACGCCATTTCATTTCACCAAATAAATTACAAGAAAGTTGATTGTTAAATAATTCTTCAGTATCATTACCACCGACCAAAAGGCAAAATAGCAGAAATGTTTTTTCTTTCCCTTTCTCTACCTACTTATAGTTCGATCTTTTGACTAGTTCTGGTCTCAATTCCATCCATGTAATTCTTGCTCCAATTCCCTGTTCCCTTTACGTTTATTCTTTAGAACAATGTATGTCGTCGCCATAAGACCTATCTGTGTCGGCGCGACGTAAAGCCCCTAGCTAAATAGAACAATGTATGAAGTTCTATTTTCTAAATCCTTACCTGTATGGTCAGCGCAGTGGCCTTCCGTTCACAAAGCTTCCAGTTCGATTTTAGCTGAGTTCGTTAGTGCTTCAGGCTTGCGGGCTGGGTGTTTATGTTCATTGATACATATCTTCATTACACACTAGGCCTACACATTACTCTACCGACCACCGCAGAAACGTGCAATAGGGAATACATCCCTCCACACAGGGCTAGCGTCACGAGAAGTATCTGGCTGTAAAATTAGGCCGAGATCACATGTAGTGCCGGCCGTAGGTGACTGGCGACAGGTCAGAAAGAAGAACTGAATGTTTGAACATTTTCGTTGTTTAGCTTTCATTCAACGTATACTTTACCAGTTCCACTTGTGCTATTTCTTCTTCTTAATCTGTTTACCCTCCAGGGTCGATTTTTCCCTCGGACTCAGCGAGGGATCCCACCTCTACCGCCTCAAGGGCAGTGTCCTGGAGCTTCAGACTTTGGGTCGGGGGATACAATTGGGGAGAATGACCAGTACCACGCCCAGACGGCCTCACCTGCTATGCTGAACAGGGGCCTTGTGGAGGGATGGGAAGATTAGAAGGGACAGGCAAGGAAGAGGGAAGAAAGCGGGCCGTGGCCTTAAGTTAGGTACCATCCTGGCATTTTCCTGGAGGGGAAGTGGAAAACCACAGAAAACCACTTCCAGGATGGCTGAGGTGGGGTGGGAATCGAACCCACCTCTACTCAGTTGACCTCCCGAGGCTGAGTGGACCCCGTTCCAGCCCTCGTACCACTTTTCAAATTTCGTGGCAGAGCCGGGAATCGAACCCGGGCCTCCCCGGGTGGCAGCTAATCACGCTAACCACTACACCACAGAGGCGGACTTGTGCTATTTTATGATTTAAATATAATAACACGAGTCTTTTTCAGTCGGTCAAAACGTGATGAATTCCTAATTAATTTGCGAGGGTGTATCAATGTTAGAGTGTCGGCCTCCAGATTTCAAGATACCGGGAACAAACTCTGCAGAGGTAGACGGATTTTTGAAGGGTGGAAAAATATCCTTTCGATACTCCATGACGTACGATGTCTGGTGACATATTTGGTGTTTGCCTGACAAATTTCATTAAAAACTCAGCCTCAGAAGCCCAGGAGAGATTCGATTACTCTGCCATCTAATAAGCCTAGAGTAAAACGGAACGTCGAAATTGACGAGCAAGCAGCCAAATGGCGTCAAATTAAAATGCTTGCACACCGTAGCTGAGGCCATATTATTATTATTATTATTAATAATAATAATAATAATACCGGTAATAATAATAATAATAATAATAATAATAATAATAATTAACGTTGGTAAATAATAATTTCGTGTGGCTATTTCTAGCCGAGTGCAGCCCTTGTAAGGCAGACCCTCCGATGGGGGTGGGCGGCATGTATCATGTGTAGGTAACTGCGTGTTATTGAGGTGGAGGATATTGTTATGTGTGTTGTTGCGTTACGGGAATGTTGGGTACTGCACAAAATCCAGCCCCCGAGCCATTGGAATTAACCAAGGAAGGTTAAAATCCCCGACCCGACCGGGATTCGAATTTGGGGCCCGCTGAAACGAAGGCCAGTATGTTGACCAATCAGCCAACGAGTCGCACAGACCTTCGGTGAACGAACGGCATTTTGCTGAAAAGCTCATGATGAGAACCAACACTGCACGGACGGAACGGAAGAAAGATCATAGCGAGAGGAGGAAGAGATACTGAGAAAAGAAAAAGGTAAATTAATCTACTCAATAAGTTCATTTGCGCTCCTTCGTTGTTCACAACATTGTAGCATAATAATAATAATAATAATAATAATAATAATAATAATAATAATAATAATAATAATAATAATCATAATAACGCAGATTAAGATTCTTTGGACATATAAAAAGGATGAACCCAGATAGACTTACCAAGCAAATAGTTGAATTTTATGAAAACCGAAGTAAAGCCAAAACGGACACAATAAAATGGATTGGCGAAATTAAAACAGATCTCAAATTGGCAGGAATTACACCTGAAGACATCCAAAGCCGGGTTATCTTCAGAGCCAAAGTTCATAAGTGGCAAGTTGACCAAGAGGAGGAACCAAGGAAGAAGACCGGAACAACATGGTCTCAAGAGAGAAAAGAAGCACACAGCAAACGAATGAAGGAAGTGTGGGCACAAAGAAAGGCAAATGCCTGTCTCTAAGTACTTTGCGTAGTCCTAATGGGCTCATTCGCAAATAATAATAATAATAATAATAATAATAATAATAATAATAATAATAATAATAATAATAATAATAATAATAATAATAATAATAATGTATTTGAGTCATCAGTCCATAGACTGGTTTGATGCAGCCCTCCATGCCACCCTATCCTGTGCTAACCTTTTCATTTCTACCTAACTATTGCATCCTACATCTGCTCTAATCTGTTTGTCATATTCATACCTTGGTCTACCCCTACCGTTCTTACCACCTACACTTCCTTCAAAAACCAACTGAACAAGTCCTGGGTGTCTTAAGATGTGTCCTATCATTCTATCTCTTCTTCTCTTCAAATTTAGCCAAATCGATCTCCTCTCACCAATTCGATTCAGTATCTCTTCATTCGTGATTCGATCTATCCATCTCACCTTCAGCATTCTTCTGTAACACCACATTTCGAAAGCTTCTATTCTCTTTCTTTCTGAGCTAGTTATCGTCCATGTTTCACTTCCATACAATGCCACGCTCCACACGAAAGTCTTCAAAAACATCTTTCTAATTCCGATATCAATGTTTGAAGTGAGCAAATTTCTTTTCTTAAGAAAGCTCTTCCTTGCTTGTGCTAGTCTGCATTTTATGTCCTCCTTACTTCTGCCATCGTTAGTTACTTTACTACCCAAGTAACAATATTCATCTACTTCCTTTAAGACTTCGTTTCCTAATCTAATATTTCCTACATCACCTGCCTTCGTTCGACTGCACTCCATTACTTTTGTTTTGGACTTATTTATTTTCATCTTGTACTCCTTACCCAAGACTTCATCCATACCATTCAGCAACTTCTCGAGATCTTCTGCAGTCTCAGATAAAATAACAATATCATCGGCAAATCTCAAGGTTTTGATTTCCTCTCCTTGGACTGTGATTCCCTTTCCAAATTTCTCTTTGATTTCCTTTACTGCCTGTTCTATGTAAACATTGAAAAGGAGAGAGGACAAACTGCAGCCTTGCCTCACTCCTTTCTGGATTGCTGCTTCTTTTTCAAAGCCCTCGATTCTTATCACTGCAGACTGATTTTTATACAGGTTGTATATAATTCTTCGTTCTCGGTATCTGATCCCTATCATCCTCAGAATCATAAATAGCTTGTTCCAATCAACATTATCGAATGCCTTTTCTAGATCTACGAATGCCATGTACGTGGGCTTGTCCTTCTTGATTCGATCCTCTAAGATCAGACGTAAAGTCAGGATTGCTTCACGTGTTCCTACATTTCTCCTGAAGCCAAATTGATCTTCTCCCAACTCAGCTTCAACTTGTTTTTCCATTCTTCTGTAAATAATACGTGTTAAAATTTTGCAGGCATGAGATACTAAACTAATGGTGCGGTAGTTTTCACACCTGTCAGCACCGGCTTTCTTGGGAATAGGTATAACAACATTCTGCCGAAAATCGGATGGGACTTCTCCTGTCTCATACATCCTGCACACTAAATGAAATAACCTTACCATGCTGGTTTCTCCTAAGGCAGTCAGTAGTTCAGAGGGAATATCATCAATTCCAGGTGCCTTGTTCCTATTTAGGTCACTCACAGCTCTGTCAAACTCTGACCTCAAAACTGGGTCTCCCATTTCACCAGCATCAACAGCCTCTTCATGTTCCAGAACCAATTTATCTACATCGTTACCTTGATACAACTGTTGGATATGTTCCTGCCATCTTTCTGCTTTGTCTTCTTTCCTTAGAAGTGGCTTTCCATCTGAGCTCTTAATATTCATACACCTAGATTTCCTTTCTCCAAAGGTTTCCTTGATTTTCCTGTATGCAGCATCTACCTTTCCCAAGACCATACAGTCTTCGACATCCTTGCACTTCTCCTTCAGCCATTCTTCCTTAGCTACCTTGCACTTTCTATCCACTTGATTCTTTAATCGCCTGTATTCTTTTCTGCCCTCTTCATTTCTAGAATTCTTGTATTTACGTCGTTCATCAATCAGGTCTAGTATCTCCTGAGTTATCCACTGATTCTTAGTTGATCTTTTCTTCCTTCCTAACATTTCTTCAGCCGCCCTACTGACTTCATTTTTCATGACTCTCCACTCTTCCTCTATTGTGTTTCCTTCAGCCTTTTCATTTAGTCCTTGTGCAACATGTTCCTTGAAACAATCTCTCACACTCTTTTCTTTCAACTTTTCTAGATCCCATCTTTTTGCATTCTTTCCTTTCTTCAATTTCTTCAACTTCAGATGGCATTTCATGACCAACAAGTTGTGGTCAGAGTCCACGTCTGCTCCTGGGAAAGTTTTGCAATCCAACACCTGGTTTCTGAATCTCTGCCTAATCATAATAAAGTCTATTTGATACCTTCCAGTGTATCCAGGTCTCGTCCACGTATACAGCCGTCGTTTGTGGTGTTTGAACCAAGTATTGGCAAGGACTAAATTATGATCAGTGCAGAATTCAACCAGCCGACTTCCTCTTTCGTTCCTTTGTCCCAATCCGAATTCTCCTACTGTACTACCTTCTCTTCCTTGGCCTACCACTGCATTCCAGTCTCCCATCACAATTAGATTCTCGTCACCTTTTACATATTGAATTAAATCTTCTATCTCCTCATATATTCTTTCGATTTCTTCATCATCCGCTGAACTAGTAGGCATATAGACCTGCACTATTGTGGTGGGCATTGGTTTGGTGTCTATCTTGACAACAATAATTCTTTCACTATGCTGGTCGTAGTAGCTTATCCGCTGCCCTATTTTCTTATTCATTATTAAACCAACTCCTGCATTTCCCCTGTTTGATTTCGTGTTGATAATTCGGTAGTCGCCTGACCAAAAATCTTGTTCTTCCTGCCAACGTACTTCACTTATACCAACTACATCTAACTTTAGTCTATCCATCTCCCTTTTCAGATTCTCTAACCTACCACAACGATTCAAACTTCTAACATTCCACGCTCCGACTCGCAGAATGTCAGTATCCATCTTCCTGATGATCGCCCCCTCTCGTGTAGTCCCCACCCGGAGATCCGAATGGGGGACTAGTTTACCTCCGGAATATTTTACCCGGGAGGAAGCCATCATCAGTACATCATTCATACAGAGAGAGCTGCATGTCCTCGGGAGGTAGTTACTGCTGTAGTTTCCCGTTGCTTTCAGCCGTGTAGCAGTATCAACACAGCTAAGCCATGTTGAGTATTATTACAAGGCCGTATCAGTCAATCATCTAGACTGCCGCCCTTGCAACTACCGAAAGGCTGCTACCCCCTTTCGATGAACCATTCGTTAGTCTGGTCTCTCAACAGATACCCATCCGATATGGTTGCACCTGCGGCTCGGCTATCTGCATCATTGGGACACGCAAGCCCCCCCACCGCGGCAAGGTCACATGGTTCGCAGAGGAGGATAATAATAATAATAATAATATAATTTTATATATATTATTATATTATATATTATTATAATATTATAATAATTTTATTATTATTATTATTATTATTATTATTATTATTATTATTATTATTACAATTCGCTTTACGTCGCACCGACACAGATAGGTTTTATGGCGACGATTGGATAGGAAAGGCCTAGGAGTGTGAAGGAACCGGCCGTGGCCTTATTTAAGTTACAGCTCCAGGATTTGCTTGGTGGAAACGTGGGAAACCACGGAAAAACACCTTCAGGGCTGCCGACAGTGCGGATCGAACCCACTATCTCCTGGATGCAAACTCACAGCGTCCGTAACCGCACGGCCATGGAATCGATGAGAGTGCTCAAGGTCTACTTTGAAAGAACAATTATTGAAGAAGACAACGAGGTAGGGATATAGATACCTGGATGAATCAGATAGAAAAAATACGTGGCCAGGAGTAGTCCAAAATGGAATAAGATATTATTATTATTATTATTATTATTATTATTATTATTATTATTATTATTATTATTATTATTATTATTATTCCCAGTGGATTTCTAGAGCGGTCTTTTGTATGTGGTTTAATGCGATTGACAAAAGAGCGGGATAGGACGGAGATAAGTTTTGCGGTGCAGAAGTTTCAGAATGGCATGATGAAAAATACTGTTGGCTACGTATGTGAAGTCTTAGGGGGTGAGTGATACCAGCAGAAAGAGAATGATCATTTCCGGCTCTTACTGGTGCGGGGGTTGGCTTCAACTGTCACACCTCAGTGCGCTGATCCCTGCAGGTTTACTTGCTGGGGATTTGGGGATTGTGACGGGATAGAGCGGCATGGCTTGGGGGTTAAGCTTGCGACAACAACACGCTACGTCCACTCAGGGAGGTGATCGTTTGAGGGGTAGCGGTCCGGAAAATAGAATTTCTGCTTTTCGTAAAGCCTGGGGTGGGTCATCTGGGGGGTGAAATATCACTGTGAGTTTTGTTAGTGTCAGAGATGCCCCAGTAGCCTCGACGATGTGCAGCAACGGGGCATGAATTTTAATCAGATCATAAAATGATTACTACATGATGGATCAGTTCAGCAAGCACATATACTCTGCTGATGGAATTATAATATGAGAATGTGGATATTTTTGTTCGTATTAGTGAAAGCAAGAGGTACACGAATAAATTGGATGCTCTGGCGCTGACATTAACATGATTTCGACAGAAACTGACAAAAACTGACACATTCCTACAACTTATTTACTTACTGTGTGAACTTATAGCATGGTTGTAGATTTTTACCCTTTACATACAACAGTACGAAATATTTTGGTAATAATAAAATAATGTTATATTTTAATTGATATATGAATAATATACCCTTCTACCTGTCCTAAAAAGCTTTCCTCAGAAAGCACACGTCACACTTTATCAGATCTACTTGATACTCATTCTGACCTATGAACTGCCAAGCAGGGACAATCGTCGGCTACAAGCAACAGACGGTCGAGTATACAGAAGATCAGAAGGGACGAAGTCAGATATGAATCAGTCCAATCAGGACTACAACAGGGTGTGCTTGATTTTCTACAAGAATCACGACTAATGGTTTAGCTACATTTTAAGAATGAAATCAATGAGAACGCCCAAGGTCTACTTTGAATGAACAATTATTGAAAGAAGACAACGAGGCAGGCATAGAGATACCTGGATGAATCAGATAGAAAAAGAAATAGGTCGCGAGGATTAGTCCAAAATGGAATAAGATAGACCTACTGTAAGGGAAGGGGCTGCCTGGCCGAGGCGGTAAAGGCGTGCTCGGTTTGCCCGGAAGGACGTGGGTTCGAATCTCCGTCAGGAAGTCGTTCAGTTTAAGAAACGAGATTTCCACTTCCGGAGGTGCATGTGGTCCTGAGGTTCACTCAGCCTACACAAAAACTGAGTACCAGGTTAATTCCTGGGGGCAAAGGCGGCCGGGCGTAGAGCTAACCACTCTACCCCATCACGTGCCGAGGTTAACAATGGTGGAAGCCTTTACCTTCCACTCCTCCAAGGGCCTTCATGGCCTGTACGGAGGTGACTTTGCTTATATTTCTGTAAGGGAAGTGGTGGGAAGGTATACGTTTACAGGGAAGACTTGTTTATTCCCATACCGAGCATGATAGAAGACACAAATACGAAAAAAAAAAAAATCCACATTATCATATTATAATTCCATCAGCAGTGTTATGATTATAACTGAAGTTCATTGTTGAAAGATTCTGATTACGGATCTTACCTCACTCACACCCAGCGTGGTGTTTTTGAAGATAGGTAAAATTACTGAGCAAGTAAAAGTAGGTCCGCCTCTGTGGTGTAGTGGTTAGTGTGATTAGCTGCCATCCCCGGAGGCCCAGGTTCGATTTCCGGCTCTGCCACGAAATCTGAAACGTGGTACGAGGGCTGAAACGGGTCCACTCAGCCTCGGAAGGTCAATTGAGTAGAGGTGGGTTCAATTCCCACCTCAGTCATCCTGGTAGTGGTTTTCCGTGGTTTCCCACTTCTCCTCCAGGCATATGACAGGATGGTACCTAACTAAAGGCCACGGCCGCTTTCTTCTCTCTTCCTTGTCTATCCCTTCCAATCTCCCCATCCCTCGCAAAGCCTCTGTTCAGCATAGCAGGTGAGGCCGCCTGGGCGAGGTATTGGTCATCTTCCCCATTTGTATCTCCCGACCCAGAGTCTGAAGCTCCAGGACACTGCCCTTGAGGCGGTAGAGATAGGATCCCTCGCTGAGTCCGAGGGAAAAACCGACCCTCGAGGGTCAACAGATAAAGAAGAAGTGAAAGTAACGGAGGTAACTGCGCTCAAATCAAATAACTGTGATGACATTTTCCAAATGGCCTCACATGGTCACTATGACGACGGTTATCGGGGGCCAGCTCTTTTTAAAGCATTAGCGCTTCTACATTTTCTTCAAACTGGCGACTGGAAATAAATCTATTTTGAATGGATGTCACACATATTCCAGCCAAATACGCGATTCCATGAAATCCCATATAGTGCATTTTCTCATAACACAGGATATTTCAATATTCCAACTAACTTTTAGCCGTTGTTTACAAAACTAGCAGGCTATGAACGAAATGAATTACTCTTGCTCAGTACCTTCTGCCCTATCCCTTTACTATGTACCGGGCAAATAAACACTATTTTACATCCTGTGGTAGAATACGCCCACGTTATCCTCTGCCAGTCGTCGACAAAAACGGGGATTCCCAGGGGCTCGCAATTTCAGAGCATGGGTTGGCGACCACAGGTCTTCCAATTGAGTATTCATATTGCACCCGTCCACCTCCCGAGTCCCAGACTAGCATTTATCTCAGGGGTGTCGGTTCATTATTTAAGTCATCAAATATAAATATAACGGCATAATAGAACACGGGGATGAACGGAGCAATTAAAATTAAAATAGGGAAGGCTCAATTGTAAACTTGAATTTAAGGACTCCATGATAGGACTAGGAAGTGACTGTTACTTTAAAAAGGGCATCATCTAACTACAATAAAAAGATTATGAGAGTGGTTTCCTTTGAAATAATTTGCCAGAAGGGGCGGTTTATTACGCCATCTGACGTATGAAACTTTGATACATTTGGCAACGACATTTAAATTTCCACACATGTTACATACACAAATCACTTGCCATACCGCAAGTGGTAACAATATCTTGCTGGGTTGCTTCTGAAATAAAATGACATTTTGGAGGTATAATTTACGGATCGATTCCATTTGAATCGAACCGTTGTTCAAAGATATAGCTTCCTTCTATCGGGAGCCCGAGCATAATCCATGTTACGGTCGGCTTCCCGATTTAACTAAGATGACGTACTCCGGCTATATACATTTTTCCGAGACCGGTGCTCGGACTGGGTAATGTTTCTCGTGAAATGCGAAAACTGGATTCCACGGACAGTTCCTATCTTACGATATCCAGCTGATGCCATACCACTGAATCAGCATTTACATTTTATTTACATGTGATTTAAAATGTTGCAAAGTAGCCTCAACAGACTACTGACACAGATGAGATAACGAGAAGCGGGTGGGAAATACCGTGGCAATGGCCCCCCTCGCATCGAAAGCGAAGTAAACAAACACGCCAAGTATGACTGTAACATCGTCCTATGCGGAAGCCGTACGATAACGAGGTACCCAATGACTCTAATATTATCATTCTCATTATTCAACATACGAATAGAGGGATGTTGTCACCAACTAATTAACTCCACCATCATCACAATATTCATGAAATTATTATTATTATTATTATTATTATTATTATTATTATTATTATTATCGACGGTTCCTGGCACTGTCACGTTTGATTAATATCGTCATTATTATGCGGGATGCAAACACAAATGGTTATTACTGTTATTATTAGTATATCCCTCTCGTGGTTATTATTATTATTAATGAATAGGTGACTCAAGATTTTATTATTATTATTCACGTCACTTAAGAGGTTATTATTATTAATGGACCGGTCACTTCCGCCAAAATATATACAGATATCGGTCGCAATTACAAATATTTCACTGATCAATCAACGACATCATTACTGTTATTATTATGACAATTATTATTATCGGTTGCATATTATCATTTAGATTCCCGTTTAACATCTTTATCAACGCTCAATTAATTAAGGCGGTCCAATCCTTTATCTGCAATATTTATTATTATTATTACTACGACATCATGATTGTCATCGCTCGTCATTACAATGAATACAATATACGACCATTTATGTGGAATCTGAACTCTCATTATCCTTAGATCCGTTGTATCTCGACGAATGGTTGTGCATTCTATTTATTTCGTACATGCTGTCACGGGTCCGAATTCTACCCGCTATGTAACTCAGTATTTCTCTGTGACACTGCCCGTACATTTTACACTCATTTCAATATCCTAAGTGTCTCGTACGGAATTTATTTTCCTTTCTATCTCAATATTCCTTTATTCATTTATTTCTCACAGAATTATCAACTGACTTATTTATTCACTTCTGACATCGTACGACCTTTTATTATCTGACTGCAGATTCTTTAACATTTCTATCTCATTTTGATCTACGCCTTAGTTCATTCTCCACAAATAATCGTAACATCTTGAAATTATATTTACCAAAATTTGACAATCATGGTCTCGTAATATTAGTCCTACGTGTTCCGGCTAATGAATCGCAACTTTAAGACACGACATTTATTCGTAAAGAAAAATATTGGACCGTAATTTAAACCACACGTTCATTAACATGTACGGATTATTAGCACCGATCTACATTTCAATATGATTAATTGATCAAATTAAATTACCACGCACTTTAATTCCGAATTTAAAAAACGACATCCCGTCATTAAATGATTCCCGATAAACTCAACACCTGATCACATAAATTTATTATTACGCACTGCTCACTAAATATTCCAATATCACATGAATTATTATTATATCCAAATTATATTTAAAAAAATATCTTCTTCAAAAAAGTAGTTATATTATTTATTTATTATTATTATTAATAAAAAAATAATAAATTTTCGCCTGTTACACGGTAGTTCACTCTTAATATGTTTAACGCATAACCCCTTTTACAAACTCGATTTATTCTGGCACCAATCAATCCCAGATATGATTTACTTTGAATATTATATTAATCGCATCTCACAAACTTAACAACTTCACTTTGAAAATATGACCATATTAATTACAACAAAACACAACTGGTATGGCGAAGCTGGATTTTCCTTCCATGTCATTACATAGCTCGTTAAAATGACAAAACAGAAAACACATATCGGGTCTTATTTAACTATCATAACCAAAATCAAATGTAAAGAAACTTATTGACTACAAAGAAATATGAATGCATGCATGACTTAACGTACTACACTATATATACAAATTTACATCTCCAACAAACTGAATACATAAAAGACCCGATTATTTACATTATTATTATTTACTACTGTCCGTGCTACAAATTTAGGATGGGGTCGTTAAGCGACCCATCTTGTTACAGAAGGTAACCAAGTATAATCAAATTATTCCCATTTTTCCCATCACGATAACATTTCCCAAATATTATTTACAATCTAGTACTCATCTTAGTTATCGGTATTCCATTACAGCTTTGCAGATGAGAGGCTCCTCTGGCCCCTCTCTGCGTTTTACTCCTCCATTCTTGATGGCGTAGTTCCACAAAAGATTTCCTGGCACATTACCATTTTACACTCGTATCTTAATTTCCACAAACCTTCACCATTTACAACGTTAACACTGAATACTTTAACTTTTATACAACAAATTACTATCCTAGACCCAAGAATTTCATATTTACACTATTTAATCTTCGTCCAACTACCGCACAATGGACCTGGACACGTACGACGAGGTGTCAACTTTTACGCCCGTCGCGATACGCCCGATTCATACGGCATTCTTGACGTGTTCATGATATCGGTTCGATATAGCAAAGTACAGGCTACTATTCCCTGAAAGTACTGTTCGTCACACAGTCTGTTATGTACGTACTTATGGTGATATACTTTATACTACTCTCTTGCAGTGTAATTACTTTACATCACTGATATTCATAAATGACAAACACTGTCCTACGTTAACTATTTCTAGTTCATTTTGCTTGAGCGCGATCACATTTTACAAACACTGGCGGATGCTCGCGCCATTAAATGACTGTACGTCCGTAGAATTCTAAGTTATCGGCGACCAACAGTTCAGCTCCCGATATTCAATTCAAGTGTACCGCGACCGTCAATTCAGCTCCCGAGAGTCACTTCAAGTGTGTTGGCGAGGATCCCTTGCCCCGTATATATGGATGAAGCCTTTTTCCCGCGGATTCGTTGACGTCATACCCCTGAGGGAGGGGGTGGATTTTTAATATCGGTACTTGCACTCCGAATTGGAAGTTAAGATTTACATCAAATTAATCCATTCCGCTAGCATATCTGCTGGATTAAATATGAACTCCTGGTGATCACAGATTTAGGAGATACGGGTGGATTTAGCTCCTCACATTTCGCGCCTTCGTAAGCGTCCCTTACAACGTGGTCTTCTTTCAGCCTATGACATTCAAGCTGTCTGGTTTCCAAGAAATCCAGCCTTCAATTTATTTAATTTGCCAATAATTATTGATTATTTTTCCATGCGTGACATCTAATAAATTCATTACATCCATCCGTGTACTCACAATAATTTATTACTGATTACTTTTGTAGTTACGGAAATATCTCATCCATCATTCCTTAAGATGGTATCCCTGAGCCTTCCATTAAATTTTTACGATTGGCCGGCAAGCGGTCACGTGATTTAACTCTCCACCTGCTCGAACTTAGGCCAGCAAACGTACACGCAGCCGCTGTAATTTTCCACGAGCTCCCGGAATTTCGTCCTGCCAAAAATATCCCAAGGTATTACTCATGTTGTGAGTTTCCTTTGTATGACTCTCCCCCTTCTCTTTCTGACCAAGACTTATTTGTAGACTTGTATTTCCTTGTTCGGCAACTAATGATATTCCCTGCTGTGAAGTAGCTAAAAGTTGTAGTGTCGAGCTAATCCGTCAGGCTCCAGTCTGAACTCCTTCCTTCGCTCTGATTTCGACATTACATAAACGAAATATTTTCAACTACACTTCTGTATTTCAATAAATGTACCATATATTATTTTACCGATCAAATCATGACTGACTATGGGCCTAAGTCACTCGGGTTCAATATAGATTCCACTTACTTGTGCCAGGCTTTTCTCTTTCCTATCTGACCTTCCTTGGACAACTCTTGTTCTTTTCCGACCCCAACGGAATTAAGGTCGCAAGGTCTAGGGAGCCTTTATTTTCCATGCCCTCTCGGCCCTTTCCGTTCTTTTGCTTATGCCCTCATTATTCGAAGAGTCTGAGTTCTTCTATTTTTTATGTGATTAGTTTTAAGACAAGTTGATTGCTCAGTAATAGGCCTATTTCTTCTTATAACAGTAGGCCTATTCATCATCACACCAGCACTATTTTATTGACTAAGTTGCAATATTGATATGCCCCTTACAAATAAATTGAGGACCTAAGATGGAAAAGGGTAAAAGTGCCGAAACATGAAAAATAAGGGGTTTTTTTTGTAATAAGGGGATGGACTTGCCGTGCCACGTATGGTGGTAACTTGTGCATGTGCCTGAGGTCATTAGTTTAGTTGGTAGGAAGTTCAACAGGTAGAGTCACAGTCCAATGTGCCCATCTGAGTTTGGTGGGAAACGATGAATGTGTGAGCGTCTCACGTTGCAATTCTTCTGTGCTGTCCATCGTGTCAGTGTGCTATCACTCATGTATTTTCTAAATTCTGAACCACTTAATTAAAGAAATGGAATTTATAGAAGCTAAATATTGTTACGTATTTATATAAAATGTATTGGATGTAGCCTGTGGTGTGTAGTATACTTGCACTTCAAAGGCCGTAGGTAATCACTAATTCCTGGTATCCTTTGGTAGAGAAGGATGAAAGTGCCATTGTTTTCAGAAACTCTGTTATTGATGTTTACTCGAAAACATGTTTCTGCCACTTTCACCCCTTTCCATCTTTGGTCCTCAATTATACATTTCTTCTTATTTTCCTCACATCTGATAGATCCCTGGTGAGAGCTGTGTTGAGCATGTAGACTTGTCCCTGTTTTACAGCCGGATGCCCTTCCTGACGTCAACCCTACTATTACGTATTATTTATTTATTTATTTATTAGTTATTTTATGCCTTTGTATGTGGCGAAGTTATGGCCTCCGCTTTGTCCGGCACAAATCTCACATGGAGTGACCGGGATTTGAATCACGGAACCCAGCTGTGAGAGGCTGGCACGCTGCCGCCTGAGCCATGGATGCTCCATTTATTGGTGGATGAAGTACTTTTCATTTATTTCTTGACACAGACCAGAGCAAAATGTAGCTTCCACCGAAGTCTCAGAGCCTCATTTTTGGCTGTGACAGAGGTATGGGTGGTGCTGAGTAATGACAGTTGTAGCCGCATGTGTACACATCTCACTGTTAAGAAAGGTGCTGTTCATACGGTCAGTCGCGCTGCAATAGCACTTTCTGGCCAAGTAAAGAAAAAATGGCTACCGAGCGAGTTAGCCCAGCGGTTAGTGGCGCGGAGCTGTGAGCTTGCATTCGAGAGATAGTGGGTTCGGACCCCACTATCGGCAGCAATGAAGATGGGTTTCCGTGGATTCCTATTTTCACACCAAGCAGAATCTGGGAATGCAGCTTAATTAAGGCCACGCCTGCTTCATTTCGCTTCATGGCCCTTTCTTATCCCATCGTCGCCATCAGGCATATCTGTGACGGTGTGAGGTAAAAGCAATTTGTGAAAGAAGAAAAATGGCAAACTACCTCATTCCTCATCTTGCCTAGTACGCCTCATTTTGGCCCCACCATCTGTGGTGGTGCTATTTGAGGAACAACCAGCCTTCAGGCTGATCACCGAAGACAGACAGACAGACAGACAGACAGACAGACAGACAGACAGACAGACAGACAGACAGACAGACAGACAGACAGACAGACAGACAGACAGACAGACAGACAGACAGACAGACAGACAGACAGACAGACAGACAATCCCGGAGCCAGAGGAATTAACCAGACGCTTTAAAATCTCCGACCCCAACTGGAATCGAAACCGGGACTCACTGAACCGAAGACCACCACACTGGCCACTCGACCAGATAGGTATTAAAAGAGAGGGCATATAAGTTTCTGGTAAGACCCCAACTAGAGTATGGTTCTAGTGTATGGGACCCTCACCAGGATTACTTGATTCAAGAACTGGAAAAAATCCAAAGAAAAGCAGCTCGATTTGTTCTGGATGATTTCCGACAAAATAGTAGCGTTACAAAAAATGTTGCAAAGTTTGGGGTGGGAAGAATTGGGAGAAAGGAGACGAGCTGATCGACTAAGTGGTATGTTCTGAGCTGTCAGTGGAGAGATGGCGTGGAATGACATTAGTAGACGAATAAGTTTGAGTGGCGCCTTTAAAAGTGGGAAAGATCACAATATGAAGATAAAGTTAGAATTCAAGAGGACAAATTGGAGCAAATATTCATTTATAGGAAGGGAAATTAGGGATTAGAATAAGTTGCCAAGGGAGATGTTCAATACATTTCCAATTTCTTTGAAATCATTTAAGAAAAGGCTAGGAAAACAACAGATAGGGAATCTGCTGCCTGGGCGACTGCCCTAAATGCAGATCAGTATTGATTGATTGATTGATTGATTGATAAGAACGTGACAAATAAGTTTAGGTACATATGATACTTGACATATCACTTCATTACTTCAGGTTGCCATTACTGAGTGGAGTGGCCGCGCATGTTTACTCCCTACGGCTATGGAGCCAAGCTCTGCATTCGGGAGACGAACGGATTCGAATTCCGCAGTCGGCTGTTCTGAATATGGTTTTCTGTGGTGTCCCATTTTCACTCCCTGGCAAATGCAATAAGCCAAAGCCGATTCCTCCCACCTACTTACTCAGTTTTAATCACCATCAATCATTCCATCTCTATCAGCTCATCAACTGAGCATATCATCTCGCCTCGTCCCGGAGACGGGACTTAGTGGCAGACAGACAGACAGACAGACAGACAGACAGACAGACTGCAAGTTACCGTTGCAATTTGGTGAAGTTTCAGAGTGCACAGGGATCAATAAGACTGGAGAAACTGGGAAAATTGAAAACTGAGGAGTTAAAAACGATACACTGTTACGTAAAGGCTGACCACAGGAAGTAAGGAAGGAAGAAAAGAGAGAATCTGCAGGGGTCTCGCGCACACAATCCCCTGACTCATTGTAGCCATGTTTAACGGAGGATGAACTTCTGTAAGCCAGCCCCTTGAGAGCACAAAAGCCAACTTTAAACCAATCCAGGTAGCTATACACAGAATAAACTAGCTATGAATATAAATAGATCCACTTAGGGATACGATAGGAGACTTGCTGTGACAATTTTCTGCGTGAAGAGGAAATCCATTGTTACCTGACAGGCTATTGACGACTGTGGGTTTTTCTCCTGCTTGCTAATCTCTTAGTCCGCCTCTCGAGAGACTCAATAAACTTTGAATTTGTTATGAAAAGGCGAGTCAGGCTTTCAACTTTTACTTCAGTAAATGAGTACATACATTTAATTTATTGTGTATTATGAAAACTCCGGCTCCTTGGCTGAATGGCTGAATGATTCAGAATGCTCTGGGTTCGATTTCCGGCCAGACCGAGGATTTCACATTTGGATGGTTAATTCCTCTGGCTTGGCGACTGGGTATTTGTGTTTGTCTTAATACTCGTCTGTTCATCTAGACACAACACATCACATTAATAAACACTACAGAAACACGCAATAGTATGTACATCTCTTCACATGGCGTTGGCGTCAAAAGGGGTATCTAGTTTTATAACTGGATCGAAATCCAGACCCCAATATGTCGAGAAAACAGGAAAATGAAGAAATGGATTCATTTTTTATATTCTTTTCACATTAGGCTTGCAATCCTCTGTGGATAATAAATGTGACGTGATTTTCAAGTGATAATTCCACCTTGGGGTTCACTACAAGCAAATGCTGGTTTTACGTGACTATCGATGTCGTGTTCATAGCCACGGGACCTCCCGTTTTGAGTGAAATCTGAACCGAAGCTAGTGCTACAGTTTCTTCTACTTCTGGGACATGGTGTCTCAGTGACAATGTCACCGACTTGTCATCAAGGTATGCCGGTGTATGCGAGGTTTTCCAAATAAAAAGTTGTGTCATGTAAATATGCCTTCGCGTCTTTTCCATGGCATCCTCAGATTTATAATCTAAATTATCAGTTTGCTTCTACTGCTTCTAACACACCTTAGCTCCAAATATTTAATATATAGAATCTTACTGTCGACACTTTATTAGCTTAGGTACTAGCTTGTTACTCAGAGGGCCAACGTTCAAACTGTGGTGAACCTCAAGGTGAAATTATCAGTTTATAAATCACGTCATCGAGAAGGCATAAACTCTGTGCCAAAACCTGAAGTAAACCAGTGTGCGTGTTGCGCCCCAGAAATTACTAAGATAGAAATAATAAAATCTGGCCATTATCATCTCCAAGATTTTTCTCTAGAATCCTTGAGATCAACGATCTAGTTCGTTAGCCCACTGATCTCAACAAAGTTCGTTTAGACATTCACCTTTTGTGTTCAAGGTTGTGGGGTTGAAACTCAGTACAATTGGTCGACATTCAAGATTACTTACATGCGACACAACAGTGTGAGGAGATTCACTGATACGTTTTAAAGAATTCCTGTTCAAAGTGAAATGACGGCCTTCTTATGTCTCTTAAAAATCTCACTTGGATTACGCAGTTTCTCGAAGATCGACTCACTCAATCTGACAACTGGGAAAGGGGACACTGGCACAAGCGTCAGATCGCACGGCTCCCAGCTGGAATATACAAAGTTCGAATACTGACGACTTAGGGGAGGACATCCGGCTTTAAATCACCACCAAGTCATAAATGTTGCTCGGGAAACGTCGAAAGATGAAGTCGAAAAATAGAATCTGGTTAAAATTGATAAAGGGTTGCACCTGCTAGGTGAAAGAAATGGGAATCAGGAAGGATATGATCTGGAAGAACGCGGGCAGTGGTACCACACCGGAATATACCTAGCGTTAAACTCAGAAACCAAGAAAGGCCGCTTCGAGAATGGCTAAGGAATATAATTTGAAACCATATACTCAGTTGAACTAATGGGACTTGGTACAACCCATTCCGACCCTAACGCCAGATATTAAAACTCTGACAGAGCAGTGAATCGAAATTGTTAACCTTCGGAATCACTGGATATGAATGACGAAAGCACGAAGATGGCATCAGAAAGGGTATTCGGCGTTAAACTTTCGGCCAAAATACAAAATGAGTTAGACCGGTTCCAGTGATCCTTGAAATAACTGGAATAAGTAGAGGAAACTCTTCTTCTTGTTCTAATATTCATTCAATTGCGATGATTGTTAGAAAATACTGAGTCGAGATTCGATCCCACAGTCTTGAACATACTGTAGGAGGCGGGTGTCTCAACAATGACATGCAATGGCTCCTTCGATATGCATCACGAGGTATTTTAAATACTACTGTTGCATCACTTAAACATGTCAGACTTCTTGACTGAATGGTCAGCATGTTGCTCTTAGGCTCAGAGAGCCCCCGATTTGTTTCCTGGCCGGGTAGGAGATTTTAACCTTAAATTATTAGTTCCCGTGGCTCTGAGATTGGGTGTTTGTATTGTCCCCAATTATCCCTGCAACTTACACACCACACACAATACTATCCTCCACTACAATAATTTGCAGTTTCCTATACTCAGCAGATGCCGCCCGCCCTCCTCGGAGGATCTGCCTTGCAAGAGCTGCTGCACCAGGCTCGAAATAGCCACACGAAGTTAAGCTATCGCTTAAAAATAAATAAATAAGTAAATAAATAAATAAATAAATAAATAAATAAATAAATAAATAAATAAATAAATAAATAAATAAATAAAGGACTCACCCCAACTTTCTTTACAAGCGCGTCTTCCTTCAGCCGCTTGGAGAGCACATTCCATAAGGCCAGAGCCCTTCTTTTCGAACTGTCCCCTTCTTCACTCCCACCACACTCACACAATCAGTGGCGGAGTGGGTTAGTCGCTGTCCTGTTCGTAAGGTTTCGGATTCGATACCGCCTGGAGTCTATACCTTTGAGGGTCTTAAAATGCGTAACTTGTGTCGTTGGTTTCTTTAAGGTTAATGAACTCCTGCGGAACAAAATTCTGACACCTCGGCAGTAGTATGAGCTATGTATCGATGGCCTAGATTGAATACCTCGTATCTCACAAAGTTCTTCATATCCATTATTTCCCTTAAGACTGGTCACGCCTTCCAGCCGCATTTGGATATGCAGTCCATCAGAACAATGTTCGTTGGGTTTATTTTCCTATGCTAACGAGTAAAGGAAACTGAACCTTATAAAAATTATACTCTAGGAGTTAGTAAATACGTCACGCAGACATACTTTCGTATAGTACTGTACGGTAAGGTTCATTTTCCTTCACACGTCGGCAGAGGAAAAAAGAACAAAACGAACATTGTTCTGATGGCCTGCATATTCATGTGTGGCTGGGAGGCGTAACTAGTCTTAAGGGAAATAATAGATAGGAAAAACTTTGTGAGATACGAGGTATTCATTCTAGGCCATCGGTATGTTCTAAGACAATGGGTGCTGAGTCAGCAATTTCCCACGAGTTCATCGACTCCTAGTTGAGTAGTAAGGCTATGTCGATACGAAAACGAGGTCATTGACCCCTAGTTGAGTAGTAAGGCTATGTAGGTTCTAGACCATTGAACGCGGAATGATGTCATAACCTTGCGTACGAGAGCAAACCTAACCTCACAGACTCCATTGGAGGGGCCTAATTGGTCAGAGAATGATATGGGGTGCTTTTGACCCCTAGGTGCGGTTATGACGTCATACGCACACGTATGAGGGCAATACTAACCTCACTGGCCAACCTGGAGTGTCTTTGACCGCTAGGGGAGGTTATGACTTCATACCCTTACGCACGAGGGCAATGCTAAACTCACGGGCCACTTTGGAGGAGCCGAATCGGACGGTCCTCCATTGGAGAAGCCGAGTCGGAATGGTCACGGGCCCCTTTGGAGGAGCCGAATCGATCGGGCACCCATGGAGGAGTCACAAATGTTATGTCCCGCTAGGGACATAACAGTGCACTCTCGCAGCGATTTCGTGAGTTACTGTAAATAAATTACTATTAAATCCTACTAGAGATATAAACGGGGGGAAAAGCTAGTGCGCATGTGCACATGCACATCAGCTTGAGGTACACTCTGACGGCGAGTTTGCAAGTTACTGTAAAACGGATTACTCACGTACTCACATACTCTTTAACCGGCTACCCCTTGGTGTAGTGACGGAGCTGTAATCTAATAAGCGCGGGCGATTTAAATATACATGCTTATCTTTACATAACCAAACGCGCTGGCCTTCTTCTGACAGAGCTCTGACGTCACAGCGTGGGTGATTTTAAATGCGGACTGCTGGCGGACTGTTAATGACGTTATAACCTAACGTCTGCCAATTCGTTGTCCCGTTTCTTTACGGTGTCAGGTTTGTGGCGAGACGAATCTTTTAAGATGGATTTTTTTAAAAAAACCGGATGCCTTTCCTGACGTCAACTTCATCAGGGAAGACAATAAGATGAAATGAATGATATGATATTGTACCGGAAACAGCGGTACAGATCTAAGTCTCCGCAATTAAACTTAAACTTCGAGCTGCGCGCCGGCTCAACAGCAGACAGCCAGAGAAAGCGAGCAGCTGGTGTGTGTAACGTAGAGCGGGTTGACGTCATAGCCTGCCTCCCCGTGACACAGAGAACCTACGTCAGCATGGGACATTCGAAATGTTCTTCGGTTAATAACTTTTCTTCCACTAATGGTTGTATGAAATCAACGACATCATCGTGTAGTCATATATTCTGCCTTCGTTTCTACAAAGTTTGGTAGAAATCCGACGAGAGACAACGGAGTTATTAAGTGAAATGTAAAAACATATTTTTGCTCGATTTGATTATAAATGGAGAGCCGCTTCGCTAGGCAGATCTCTCTCTCTCTCTCTGTGTGTGTGTGTGTGTGTGTAGTTTGTGCGGCGAGCAGCGGGCGAGAACGCGGATCTTCTATGCCACAGTCGAACCCGTCGGTCGGCTCGTGGGGACCGCAATGCTATGCGAGTGATAGTCTCATTTCGCCGAGTTCAAGACTTAAACTCTACAGACCCGAATTCGAACTTAGAAATATTTCAGTCGAGTCTCAGGCTTAAACTTGTATCACTGTGTGTGGACTTGTAAATTTTCCGTGACTCACGAGTGATAGAATCTAGCCTCAATTAAGAGTGGTTTAAACCGTGTTTGTCATAGATTCCCAAGTGGTTTATCAGTTGAACAAATGTTTCAAACTTACGTTTCTTTCAAGTGCTTGTAATTCAAGGTTGATAAAACAATTCGAACAGTGATGTATTGTGAACGATATTCGCCTTGCAAAATAATAGACATAATTTTGTGCTTTCAAACTTAGAATTTCTCAGACTGTGACAAGTAACTGATTAATGGATTAATTTAAATTTATGACTACCGGGCGAGTTGGCCGTGCGGCTGTGAGCTTGCATCCGGGAGATAGTGGGTTCGAATCCCACTGTCGGCAGCCCTGAAGATGGTTTTCCATTTTCACACCAGGCAAATACTGGGGTTGTACCTTAATTAAGGCCACGGCCACTTCCTTTCAACTCCTAAACCTTTCCTATCCCACCGTCGCCATAAGACCTATCTGTGTCGATGCGACGTAAAGCAACTAGAAAAAAACAAAAAAACAAATGATGACTGTGTCATCGGAATTATGGAAGTCGTGTGATTTTCGAATATCTTGTAGATATTCATAGTAGACATTGGACTGTGATTAATTTCAGTCTGTGCACTACGCATTTAATCTGTGCAGACCTTGAACTGTGAATTAATTTCAATTTATGAACTACGTATTAGGACTGTGCGTTCTTCGTAGGCATTGAACTGTGTGTTAATGATAGACTGTGAAACACTTATTTGAACTGTGCGTTCATAGTAGACATTGAACTGTGTGTTAAATGACAGACTGTGAATTACGTATCTGAACTGTGCATTCGTGGTAGACATTGTTATTATTATATTATATTTGCCTTTATTTGTAGTGGCGAAATTAGGACTCATGGTCCTCTCTTACACTTAACCACACTTCATTAACATTGTACATCTGAGAGCAATATTCATAATATTATCTTAAAACTACCATTACAAACTAGAAACAAAATATGAAACAAAATAACATAAACTCTATAAATATTCTTAGTCATGTCTTAAACTATCGTTACAAATTAAAAGTTGATTGACACTAAATACCCTAAGCACAGTAAACGTACATTCATACACACATTCACTCTACCAGATTCATTCAGCCTGGCGGTACACATCGAGGAGATGCTCACGGCAAGACAACTTGAAGGAATTTAAGGATTGTATGGCTCTAATGTTGTGGGGGAGAGAATTCCATATTCTAGCTCCATTTGCAACAAAGGAACGACTGAATGCTGCTGACATGCTGAGAGGGATAGCAAGTGTACTGCCAGAGCGTGTGTTATGCTGGTGGAAAGAGGATAGGAAATTGAGTTGTGAAGATAAGTAGTATGGGATATTCTCTTTTAATACTCGAAAGATTAATACTGCCACGTGGAGGTTTCTATATTGTTCAAATTTTAGAAGGGAAAGTTGTCGATAATAAGGGGTAACACGAACATCATAGCGTAAGGAAAAGATAAATCTAATACACGAGTTCATAGCACGTTGTAATCGGTTTAGTTGTTCTCTCGTGGCATCAATTAGTACTACGTCACAGTAGGAAAATATAGGGAGGATAAGAGTATTAATAAGCCTAATTCTCATGTTTAGTGGCAGCATATTTTGATGATATTTTAGTGAGTGAAGGGACACGTACACTTTTCTACAGATATTTGTAATGTGCTCTCCCCAATTAAGATTCTCGTTTATAATTACACCAAGATTTCTTACCGAGTTTTCGTACGGAATAATTTTACCAGATAAAGTTAGTGGAGGAATGTTTTTGTTTTTTGCCGCACTGATTTGTTTCGTCTGCCCAACAATAATAGCTTTAGATTTTGATGGACTAATTAAAATACAGTTTTCATGAGCGTATGCACAGATATTATTTAAGTCAGAGTTCATATAACCTATTGCTTGATTGATGTCTGAAATTTTGGAATGGTAATAGATCTGCAGATTGTCAGCATACAAGTGGTATTTACAGTGTCTTAGCCGTGTCGATATATCGTTAATATAGATAACAAAGAGAAGTGGTCCAAGTACAGAGCCGTGTGGTACTCCTGAAAATTTCATTACCCATTCGGATGACCTATTCTGAATAATTACGCGTTGTTTTCGTTCCGTAAGATATGAGAGAAAGAATTCTAGACCTGTCTGTCCAAGGGGAAGCGATTTCAATTTAGCAACCAGTACGTCTATATTTACTGAGTCAAAAGCGCTGCTAAAATCAAGAAGTGTAAGTAACGTCACCTTCCTTTCGTCCATAGCGCGTCTCATGTCGTCTGTAACTCTCAGCAGGGCAGTGGCCGTACTGTGTCCCTTTTTGAAACCCGATTGTAAAGATTCAAGTAGTTTGTATTTATTTAAATAGTCGGTTAATTGCACGTGTACAGAGGCTTGGAGAGAGATGAAAGTATGCAAACAGGTCGATAATCTGTTATAAGTACAGGTGAGGAAGTTTTGGGAACAGGATTTATAATGGCATTTTTCCACGTTTTTGGAAAGAGGCCACTTGTGAGGCACGTGTTGTATATATGAGTAATGGCAGGAAGAATAATGTCAATGATGTGTTGTATTATGAGTATGGGTATTTCATCAGGTACTACAGCAGATGATGTGATTGATAATACCTCGCGTTTCACGTCAATCTCTGTGACTTCGCGAAATTCAAAGAATGGCCTATTTGGTGGTGGCTGGTTCAGAAGAGATTTTATAGTCTGTGATATTGTGTGTATTTCCGGTTTAATTTTTACTTCAGAAAAATGAGCATTCAATCTCTCCAGAGAGATGTCTGGATTACATGGCTGGGGCAAAGCTTTCCCAATTCCAATGGAACGAAGTTGTTTCCAAGTGTTTGACACATTTAAATTTCCAGCCAGGTGATCGTAAAAAGAAAATTTCTTATTTCGAATTATTACTTTAATTCTATTCCGAAGTGACCGGTACTGTTCAAGCGCTCTGGAAGAGTGTGTGCGTCTGTAGAGCCGGTGTAACGCGTCACGGTGAGACATCATTTGTTTAATGTCATCGGTCAGCCATGGAGAAGGAGGTCGGGAGACTTTGGCCGTACGCTTAGGTGCATGTTTATCAAGGAGACCAAGTATAAGTGAACTTAAAGTTTCAACTTTCTTATCGATACCGTTTATATTTTTTATGATGTGACAGGACTGTGTTTAATATGCGCATTTACAATAAATAATGAACCATGGAATTAGACTGTGTATTCATGACAAGTAGTGAACTGTGCATTTGAACTGTGTGTTTACAATAGACAGTGTATTTTCAAGTATGGACTATGAAGGAGTAGGATCCATTTCATTTAATTTCAAGTTAATAAACCAAATCGGTTTACGAATGAAAGACTTTTCTTTAAAGTGTTTGAGTTTAAATTACACAGAAACTTAACAAATATGTCGTGAGTGATAATTTCAAACGGTTTCAAGTGTCACATTTTAAGTAAATGTTATTGACATTTGACGACACTAAATTACGAGTGATACTTTTGTTCAACATTCAGATCTGTTAATTTATTTTCGAGAAACTTTTTCCGTGTCCCACGTGCAAATGTGTACGGTCGTAAGTCATTCTCCGTGCAACCAAATCTCACATTCCTTCTTCATCTCAATCTTCTAGACGTCGTATGGATATTCGAGAACTTCCAGAATTTCCATCGTGGGAGGAATCGTGGTTCCATGGTGCAGAGAGGAGACTGATGCCAGTACGACGAAAGCACCCGGATTTCGAGTACATCACCAGCCCGGATGAGGAAAGAACCTTTACCTGTATATCTGCTGTATGAAGGTGATGTAACTTTGAACTCTGTTAATAAATCCAGAATTTTAACAAAAGAATCATTTCACGAAACCCTCTTTTCCTCTGTAAGCACTTCAATCGGAAACGGTACACGCCCTGCGTCTAGTTTCATGCTCGTCAAAGTACTGTATTTACTGTTACAATATATGATAGTAGGAAGGGAGAGGGAAAATGCCGGTTTTGGAAGATAGCCTCCTACTGTCGAATCGCATCGAGGGGTCTGTTCAAGGCTTTACGTCTCCATCCGACGGAAACAATAAGCATCAACAGCATTATATGCCCTGACTCCATATGAGCACTGCGGACAGGATTGTAATTTAATCAAGGCTGTTTTGGGCACACAATCTAATAATTAGAAATTGTATACCACCGGCTGAATGGCTCAGACGGTTGAGACTCTGGCTTTCCATCGCAAACTTTGCAGGTTCGATCATATTTACATAATGCCTTCTGTAAATTCTTAGAATTAGAAGTTCTTCAGCCTACGATTTCATAAAAATAAAATGGTGACGACCACGGAAACATTTGATAGGTGTGAGGAGGGAAAGGGAATGAATAATAGAAAAATAATCGATTGGGAAATACAATAATCGAGTAAAATTAAATAATCGATTAAGTGATTATTTAGTATTCGATTACACCATCACTACTTACTAGTAGAAACTTTTGCTGCTTTATGAGATTGTACTACATCAGCGTAACGAAGCTTTCGCGATGATTGTAAACAGGGCTCAAGGACAATAGTTGAATGTAGCAGAGATTAATTTGGAAACTCCATGTTTCTTCCATGGTCGATTAGTTAGAACTGAAAAGGGAATTTACACATTTACTCTCCTAATAGTGTGACACGTAATATTGTTTATTCTACGGCACTGGATTAGTGATTTCGCAGTTTGAAAATTGCACTAAGTTAACGAATCGATGTCAATAATTCGCAATAAGTTCAACAAGTTTAACTGTGCAAGAAAACATGTAATTTAATTTATGTTTATGATGTATTTTCAAGTGTTTGTTGATATACACTAATACCGTATTATTACATTCTATTACCACAATAATTTAGGTATATTATTTCATTAACTCGATACTTTGTAATTACATAGACCCATGGTGACATTAATGAACAACATGTTACACTACGGGCAGAGACCGCGGGAAACTGCTAATCACCTAGAAAACAAAATAGCCAAGTATATGCCAGAAGATATGCCATTTATTTTCTAACTCTGAGAGGAAGGAACTCGTAGACTCTATTTTCTTCCCCAGCCACTATAGTTGCCATAGAGATCTTCGGATCTCCTAAAGTAGCCGATAAATTGCATTATATCCTACTAAAAACGCACTAGATAGGGTAGTTAAAAATTTGGAGACTGTATCCAACGTCCTCAATTCAAGTTCTGGAAGCCTACATCTTGACAATACGGAAACGAAAACCTCTTAAACTCAAGTGTTTGTTCAACACTCAATCGAGTGGTTTCCTTTGGCTCAAAAACCAGTGAAGCAAAATACTTCACCGCAACGAGGAACCCTCCACAGGGTGTTCCATTTCAAAGTTGCTCGAACCATTTGGCTGAGAAGCATTGGGAACAATTCAAACCTCCGGCGAGCCCGACTAAAATATGAACATCGCCCATTAGGTATATGCAGAGATAATCGCAATGTTTTCCCCCTCAAAATATTAATAATTTCATTAACACGTACTGACATATTCTCTGAAATTCGGATGAGTTTTTCACAGTCTCCGTACATTCCTGACAATTTGAAGTATTATTTTGTGCAGGCCCTTTTATTTCTTACGCATACCTATTTTGCAAGCAATCATTCTTGTGTGTTTTATCACGTACGACATAAAAGTGGAAGTATCCCTAGGCCTCGCAAACCTATTGTTGTCGCAATGTTGATTACGGTAGGTCAGATAAGAAAGATGAAAGCCAGAGGAGGTAAGGTACAGTTTTTAGCATTATTACCAAAATGATGTCGGGACAGATTTTCTGAAAGAAAACTATACAGGAAGGCCCGAAATGCTATGGCCTACCAAGCGACCGCTGCTCAGCCCGAAGGACTTCAGATTACTAGGTGTCGCGTGGCGAATCCTCTAGGCCGTTAGTCTTGGGTTTCTAGACCAGGTACCATAAGAGGCAGGCACGCTACCCTTACACAGCGAGACCGGCCGACATTCTGATGGTGAATTTTTTTTCGATCAACGGTACTCGAACCGGCTAACCTCGGTGTCAGACGATTTAGACTTGAGGCTTTAACTGTCATGGTCACCAAGTGGGCTACAAAGTAAAATTTCTTCAAAATTACATATCCTCGATCTCATATTACAGACGACGAGGATACTGCTGATCTCGCGACTCGCTTTATGGCTAAGAATAGTATCATTAAAGACTTCTAAACTGGAAGTGTTGATTATTCAGAGGACAATAGTTTAAAAAATTGTTAATTCCTATTTCGTCCTTAAGCATATTTTTTTTCTAAATTCCTCGTTAACTTCAGTTTGAAATTTCTTTCTGTGTTGTATTTAATTAGTTAAGAGGGGCTTATAACCATATCGCTATGCCTTTAAAACAAAGTTTTCCCCTGTGGATGGGGTAACATACATGATATACCCTATCTGTCGTAAGTGGGGTAACTCTCCATGAACTTGAGTGATTGTGTTGGTGATCGCGATACCCTTAGCTTATTCTGAAACTACTTCCAGTTACTTGTGCGGGGCTCCTCACGTTCATCTTTCCTCTCTCATTTGCCTCGGTCAACTTTCACTGTCTTCCGACCACGATGGCATTATGTTTTCGTGACGTAGTTTTTCTATTTTACACCATTCGTGGCCCTTTCCTTTTCTTTGCCGATTCTTCCAATCTTCGAAGAATTAGACTTCTTCCTTCTTATTTTCTGATTATTTTCTAACAACAATAATAATAATAATGGTTTAACGTCGAACGAACTACATTTTTATGGTTTTCGAGACGCCGAGGTGCCGGAACTTTGTTCCACAGAAGGTTTTCCGTGCCAGTAAATCTACCGACACGAGGCTGACCTATTTTTACTTGAGCATCTTCAAATACCACCAGACTGAGCCAGGATCGAACTTGGCAAGTAGTGCTTAGAATGCAAGCGCCCTGCCGTCTGAGCTATTCAGCCCGGCCTGATTATTTTCTGGCGGGATAGTTGCACATTTGCACATTCCCATCAAAACAATATTCATCATTAGCATCATCATCACCATCATCACTATAACCACTACTACTCATCCGAACCGACGCCACTGTAAAGCGATTTTTCAGGTTGAATCCATTCACAAGTGTGTCTGCCGATCCCATTGATATTTGTATTAAGAGCGAGTCAAGCTCCTTGGTTGAATGGTCAGTGTAGTGACCTTCGGTTCAGAGGGCCCCGTGTTCGATTCTATTCCGGGCTGTGGATTTTAACCACATTATATTGCTCGGGAGCTGGGCATTTGTGTTTGTCTTAATACACATCTTTATTTGCACCTACCATATCATACTACTGCCAACGGCCGTAGCCGTGTTGAAGCACCGGATCCCGTAAGATCTCCGAAGTTAAGCAACATTGGGCGTGGTCAAGATTTGGATGGTTGCCACGCACTGTTGGTGGGGGGTAAGGGAATGGAGGATCGGAAAGGAACTGGCGACCCTACCGTACGTAAACTCTGGCTCAGGCACACCTCTGCGGAGGTACGGACCAGCCTTTGGGCAGAATGATCACAGACACACGAAATAGTCAATACATCTCTCCACATAGGGTTGACATCAGGGAGAACACCCGGCCGTAAAACTAGGCTCAATCCACATTACAGCTTGCCCCAGATAACCGGGAAAAAGGACAGGAAAACAAAAAAAATAATTAAGAGCAACCTCCGTTGAATGCGTTCTGATGACATGTAACAAATCTCGAAACCGAACGCATCAAAATGCACTACTACTATGCTCTTTATCCAAGTTGAATCGTGTCGTTGTTCTTTCTATTTTGTATAATGGGCCAGAAAAGAATACATTCATGTTCCTCGCATTTAATGTTTTATCAGAATTATTATCAAAATAAAATTTACCTCCCACAACAAACATTATATCTATTCGTTCCACTGCTTATTAGAACAGTGTATCTGCGAGGAACTTATACATAAGTATGTGCTCATTCTTCTCTTGAGCGATTGTGCATTATGTACGGGCTGTCGGGATTTCGAATACATTGCAGTATACTTTCCAGAAAGCCTACTAGATGTACTACTACTTCCGCTTCACAAATGCACACACGTTTTCTATCAATATGCCATCGCTTTTAGCGTTCATTTCATACCCTACTAAAGCTCATAATTGGCACGAACTTTTTACATAACCGTATGACGGTTTGATGCATTTTGTAAATGCCTGTCGCATACGGTACATGTTTTTTATTTTGCTATTGCCTTTACGTCGCACCAACACAGACAGGTCTTACGGCGACGATGGGATGGGAATGGGCTAGGGCTGGGAAGGAAGCGGCCTTAATGAAGGCACAGCCCCAGCATTTGCCTGGTGTGAAAATGGGAAACCACGGGAAACCATTGTAACAACACAACAGTATAACAACCAACTCTACCTTGGTGGCTCCAAAACTTCCCAATCGGTAGTAGTTGTCAACACTGGACCTTACAAGAAAACAACGGAAATGAAATACTTACCATGATGTCCAAAGAAGAAAAGGCATGAAAAACGGACACTCGGTGCCAGAGGCTATGTGAATCAAAACCCAAGATAATATACTAACTATAAAGGAAAGACAGATTAAAAATTTAAACCAACTTTAATGGATCTGGACTTCAATTCTCAAAGGACAGTAATAACATGGAACTTACAATTCGATGATTAAAAGAAAAGAAGAAAATTATCATACTAAAGGAACAGATAATATAACTTGGGTCGACCCTTGAAAATATAAGAAATAAACCTTGGGATCACAATCCTTGAAAACCAAATAAATCAATTTAATTAGTAGAGCAGTAGCGGAATAATTGACTGTAAGTTGAGGCTTGTTTCTCGACACGTCTAGTATAATTCACAGAAATAACCGAAGTGGCAAATAAATGCTACCAAGATTTAGGCGAAATAGAACCCAGCAGTAATTAAATTAAATCATAGGAAAGGAAGACGTATTTCAATTTTAGAATTAGTAAACTGGAGTACAATACGAGTCCACACACCGGATCAAAGATACAATCGACAGCCATCAGCTGTTTCTTCAACACACGGAAACCATCTTTGTTTACAACAGTTCCCATAGAAACGAATCACGTGTCGCGATTATAGCATGGCTTCAAAACATTATCAGATAGACATCGACCAAACAACTCCAACTTACCGATTTTCATCTGTGATCCACCGAAATAACGCTTAACTATCTGTTACGAGAAGTTTTGAAATGAAAATTTACCAAATCATAAGAAATCTGAGTCCCGATTTTAACAAATTACATCTTATTAACGCCAGAGTAAAGGCTACCGCGTGATAAAGAAATTCCCCTTGATAACCGTAGTTTAAAACATACTCGCAATTCACTTTTTTAACTTGTTCAGTCCAAACCAAAAATCTTGAGGATTGTGGAGGTACTTCGCTGGGAAAGGGTATTCATGCAGATTTCATCATGCAGGGTACTTACAATTTCTCGGAAGCAAATATAAGTTGATAAACAAACCACAAATCCAACTAGAATTTGTGGCCGGATGGCCACAAATTTAACCAGGGTCGAAAATCAGCCACATCTCGCCCGTCTTCATCTTACTGATCGGGTTTCTTAAAAAAAAAAAAAAAAAAAAAAGTATCTGCGACCAAGTTCCAACAGTTTGGCTTCACGATCTCCAACAACAACTAGAAAAAAACAAAACAACTACGCACATATTGTCGAACTCGATCGATAATTGGCAGAGCATTGCTGAACTTCACGCTGTGCTCACAGATGGCAGTAGGATGCAGTTCAGATGGAACACTCAGTCTGATAGCCGACTTTTCTACTAGTAAGAACCCGCTTCCATCAGGCTTTGAACAACCTTTAAATAATTTTCAAGTCCATGCATACTCGAAATGCGTGATATATATGCATACGCCATACCATCTTCAGGGCTGCCGACAGTGGGGTTCGAATCTACTATCTCCCGAATACTGGATACTGACCGCGCTTAAGCGACTGCAGCTATCGAGCTCAGTGGTACATGTTTTTGCAAAGGTAATGGTACAGTGAGTGATTAAAGGCGATTGTTGCTCGGAGTAACGCAAAGGAGAATAGACCGTAACGATACCAGTGACGTTCGGTGGGATGCCGATAGACATGAAACGTCAGGTGCGGTTGATTCACCCGGTATACTACCATCACAGACAACCTAATACGAAATACTTTTACTTCGCGCTTAGCTCTGTGTTCATGCTGGGCAACCTAAATATTTTTCTGCGGCTATCGGAAAACATACTCTACATGTACCATCAATGAATTGCTCGGAAAGCTTTAGGGCTATACATGTCGAAATCAAAAGAAAAATGTTCTATATTAAAATTGATTTCATAGACTAGCTCCTTCTTTATTAGCAAGACGATGTGCAAGTGGCTATACTGTTAAATTATTGATATTTTTCTTGTAGTCTCTAGTGTGTGGCACTGAACATTTCGAGTGTCAAGTATTAAAACTAACATACCTCACCCAAGCTAGCTCGCCTGTCACTGTAAATTGCGGTCGGGTAGTACCTACAGCCCCACCCTGCTCCCAGAACAAGGAAGCTTCAAGTGCATGCGTCAACCAAGCGACTTAAATTTCGCTGGGGGTGTAGCTCTCTTTCGCGCCGGCAAGGAAACCCAGCTCGCTGTGAACTGTTTGTCGAGGCAGCTGTGCTTGGCTTAAATGTTCGCAGTTTTTAAACTTTATAAAAAGCGTTGTAAGGAACAATAAGAAAATACACATACAAAGTTATTTACCCCAGCAGCGCTGGGGCAGATGGGGTTCGGTGCACGCCACTGACTAAACTACATAATGATTTAGATTGCATTATTAACGATTACTGAGGTATTTGCATGCAACTGTAAGTGTTAGTAAAATAGATTTGTAAAACATGAAATTCTGTCTGTTCATGTGGTCAAAATGTCGTTTTCGGTATATCGTAAAGTATTTTAAGTATGTCGTTTTGACATATTTTCACTATGTACACTTCATCATCAGTGAACTACTTCCAGTCGTTCCACTACCGTTGGTTTTAAGACAAATTGGTTATTTCCATTCATTTTCATGACATGGTAATTGCTTATTCGCCTACATTTCATTGGAATCTATCTGGTACAACCCAAACGTTTCCCTTATTAGAGGAATAAAGTGATTGATCTATGACCGGCTGCCTTTATCCCCGGGCATAAAGGTACTCAATCTGGTGCAATGAGTGGACTCCAGGGCCATGTAACTCTCCTGAAGTGGAAGTCTAGTTTCTAAATTCTTTGACTTCTTGAAGGCGAACCGACCCACGTCCTTCCGAGTGAACCAGGCACATCTTTTTTACACCGGGGAGGCAGCCTCTCAAAATATTTCACGATCAAAATATATAGCAAGTAATCGGGAGATTGATCCTACATCGCAAAGCAACAGAAATACCGGTATTTCATATGTTCGATCGTTTGCGAGCTACAGATTTTCCAACTTTTACGGGAAGTATTGATATTGGCCTCACCTGGTACATTCCAAGTCGAGTTGCTCTGTAAGGAGAGGCAAGTTTAATGAAAAATAATTTTGGTACATTTTGGTACATTGACCACGCTTCTTCCGTAAAATGAAAATCATTGGACAGAGCAATCACTATCTCGGATTGTAGGAAAATCATAGTGTTGTGAAGAATCATTATTGACGTAATATGATGGTTATATATGAGGGGTTAGAAATAACATGGGCATAGTTCAGTTTTTCTACATAAATGACACGCTTCTTAAGCTGTAAAGAAATGTTTATTTTATGTAATTATAGCTTATTATAATATATTTCTAACAGAAACCACTAGGTAGTAGCCGTATGGTGAAGCCGCCAGCAGGCGCAGTTGTGTATCGACAGAAGGCCCATCACAACTCAGTCAGAAAAAAGGATATGTTGGCTCTCTTGAATTTCATACCATACCGTGACTAATTTAGCTCTGGGGAGTTGTCCACTTCAATCATACTCTGGTGAAGACAATAAAGATGAATGTTTTCAAGACATTCTTTATTTATTTAAACGAAGTCTTTTTCTTACTTGTTTACATATCTAACTAAAGACGACTGGACCTGACAGTGTTACTGTAGTGTTGTAGTCTGCAGTGATATGTTTTTTCCATTTTTTTTCACTGATTCACTTTTTTTGCTAGTGGCTTCACGTCGCACCGACACAGATAGGTCTTATGGTGACGATGGGATAGGAAAGGCCTAGGAGTTGGAGGGAAGCGCCGTGGCCTTAATTAAGGTACAGCCCCAGCATTTGCATGGTGTAAAATGGGAAACCATAGAAAACCATCTTCAGGGCTTCCGAAAGTGGGATTCGAATCCACTATCTCCCGGACGCAAGCTCACAATCGAGCGCCCCTAACCGCACGGCCATTCGGCCGGTCACTGATTCACATCAGCGCATCCGGGATTCAATGCGGTGGCGGGTTGGTGTATGTATCAATGCTAACATGTGAATATTTCATGTAATAAAGAATTGCATATGGTATGCTGGTACGTTCTGTTCGTGTGTGTTTCCTGTAATTAATGTACTGTGTAATGTTGTAGAAAATGAGTTCTAACATGGAAATAAAGCGTTTCCTGACCCATGTTCATATGCCATATTTTCTTCTTCTACGTGTGGTCGGTAGATGCAGAATGGGTCTCGGCCCATAAGTGGCCACGGCTGGTCCGTGGTCCAACAGCTCTGCACTGTGACCGGCCAACCGAGCAGAGGAGGGATGGCCACGGTTCTACTGCGACTCTACGCCTCTGCAATCGGGAGACGGGACAGACTGGCTGGCCCCAACAGTCGGCTGTCATGAGAATGGTTTTCCGTGGTTTTCCATTCTCCTGCACTAAGGCGAATGCCGGCCGAGGGCGCCAACCCCTCATCTCGCGGCATGAGATGCCGTCACCGTCTAAGAGGCCCGTCTCCCCCTTCAGGGGAGGAATGAAAACATTTAACATTTTAGTAGTAGTAGTTCTACTACGTGTGAGGAATGTGCCCTGAATGTTTGGCCATATCATATTGTTAAGCAAAGCAAAGCAAAGTCTTCTCCGTACAGGCCATGAAGGCCCTTGGAGTGGTGGAAGGTAAAGGCTTCCACCATATGTAACCTCGGCACTTGATGGGGTAGAGTGGTTAGCTCGACGCCCGGCCGCCTTTGCCCCCAGGAATTTTTTTTTTTGCTAGGGGCTTTACGTCGCACCGACCCCAGGAATTAACCTGGTACTCATTTTTGGTGTAGGCTGAGTGAACCTCAGGGCCATATTGCACCCGTCCACCTCCCGAGTCCCAGACTAGCATTTATCTCAGGGGTGTCGGTTCATTATTTAAATCATCAAATATAAATATAACGGCATAATAGAACACGGGGATGAACGGAGCAACTTAATATTAAAAGGGGGAAGGCTCGATTGTAACTTGAATTTAAGGACTCCATGATAGGACTAGGAAGTGACTGTTACTTTAAAAAGGGCATTATCTAACTACAATAAAAAGATTATGAGAGTGGTTTCCTTTGAAATAATTTGCCAGAAGGAGCGGTTTATTACGCCATTTGACGTATAAAACTTTGATACACGTGGCAACAATATTTGAATTTACACACATGTTACATATATAAATCACTTGCCATACCGCAAGTGGTATCAATATCTTGCTGCGTTGCTTCTGAAATAAAATGACACATTGGAGGTATAATTTACGGATCGATTCCATTTGAATCGAACCGTTACTCAAGGATATAGCTTCCTTCTATCGGGAGCCCGAGCATAACCCATGTTACGGTCGGCTTCCCGATTTAACTAAGATGATGTACTCCGGCTATATACATTTTTCCGAGACCGGTACTCGGACTGGGTAATGTTTCTCGTGAAGTGCGAAAACTGGATTCCACGGACAGTTCCTATCTTACGATATCCAACTGATGCCATACCAATGAATTAGCATTTACATTTTATTTACATGTGATCTGAATTGTCACCAGTTAGCCTCAGTAGACTACTGACACAGATGAGATAACGAGAAGCGGTGGGAAATACCGTGGCCATGGCCCCCCTCGCATCGCGAGCGAAGTAAACAAACACGCAAGTATGACTGTCACATCGTCCCATACGGAAACCGTACAATAACGCGGAAAAAAAAATGATTCTAATATTATCCCTCTCATTATTCAACATACGAATAGAGGGACGTTGTCACCAAATAATTTAATCCACGAAATTATCATCCTCGAAATTATTATTATTATTATTCTTCTTCTTCTTCTTATTATTATTATTATTATTCCTCAACGGTTCCTGGCACTGTCACGTTGATTAATATCGTCATTATTATGCGGGATGCAAACACCAAGTGGTTATTACTGTTATTATTATTATATCCCTCTCGTGATTATTATTATTATTAATGAATAGGTGACCCAAGATATTATTATTATTCACGTCACTTAAAAAGGTTATTATCATTAATGAACCGGTCACTTCCGCCAAATTATATATTAAGATATCGGTCGCAATTACAAATTAATTCACTGATCAACCAACGACCTCATTACAGTTATTATTATGACAATTATTATTAATCCGACCGCGGTGATTTAACATCGTCCTTACATTGTTATTTTTATCGGTTGCATATTCTCAATTAGATTCCCGTTTAACATCGTTATCAACGCTCAATTAATTAAGGCGGTCCAATCCTTTATCTGCAATATTTATTATTATTATTATCACGACATCATGATTGTCCTCACTCGTTATTACAATGAATACAATATACGACCATTTCTGTGGAATCTGAACTCTCATTATCCTTAGATCCGTTGTATCTCAACGAATAACTGTGCAGTCTATTTATTTCGTACATGCTGTCACGGGTTCGAATTCTACCCGCTGCGTAACTCAGTATTTCTCTGTGACACTGCCCGTACATTTTACACTCATATCAATATCCTAAGTGTCTCTCGTACGGAATTTATTTTCCTCTCTATCTCAATATTCCTCGATTCATTTATTTATTCCTCACAGAATTATCAACTGACTTATTTATTCATTTCGGACATCGTACGACCTTTTATTATCTGACTGCAAATTCTTTCACATTTTCTATCTCATTTGGATCTATGCCTTAGTTCATTCTCCACAAATAATCGTAACATCTTGAAATGATATTTACCAAAATTTGACAATCATGGTCTCGTAATATTAGCACTACATGTTCCGGCTAATGAATCGCAACTTCAAAACGCGACATTTATACGTAAAAAAAAATTGGACCGTAATTTAAACCACACGTTCATTAACATGTACGGATTATTAACACCGATCTACATTTCAATATTATTAATCGATCAAATTAAATTATCACGCACTTTAATTCCAAATTAAAAACGACCTCCCGTCATTAAATGATTCCCAATAAACTCAACACTTGATCACATAAATTATTATTATCTCCAAATCATATAAAAAAATATCTTCTTCAAAAAAAATAGTTATATTATTTATTTATTATTATTATTAATATTTAAAAAAAATAATAATTTCGCCTGTAATACGGTAGTCCACTCTTATTATGTTTAACGCATAACCCCTTTTACAAATTCAATTTATTCTGGCACTAATCACTCCAGATATGATTTACTTGGAAATATTATATTAATCGCATCTCACAAATTTAACAACTTCACTTTGAAAATATGACCATATTAATTTCAACAAAACACACTTGGTATGGCGAAGCTGGATTTTCCTTCCATGTCATTAAATGGCTCGTTAAAATGACAAAACATAAAAGCACATATCGGGTCTTATTTAACTAGCATAATCAAAATCAAATGTAAAGAAAATTATCGACTACAAAGAAAATATGAATGCATGCATGACTTAACGTACTACACTATATATACAAATTTACATCTCCAACAAACTGAATACATAAAAGACCCGATTATTTACATTATTATGATTTACTACTGTCCGTGCTACAAATTTAGGATGGGGTCGTTAAGCGACCCATCTTGTTACAGAAGGTAACCAAGTATAATCAAATTTTTCCCATTTTTCCCATCACGATAACATTTCCCAAATATATTTTACAGTTTAGTACTCATCTTAGTTATCGGTATTCCATTGCAGCTTTGCAGACGAGAGGCTTCATCCAGCCCCTCTCTGCGTTTTACTCCTCCATCCTTGATGGCGTAGTTTCACAAAAGATTTCCTGGCACATTATTATTTTATACTCATATCTTGATTACCACAACCCTTCACCATTTACTACGTTAACACTGTATGCTTTAATTTGGATACAACAAATTTCTATCCTAGACCCAAGAATTTAATATATTTACACTATTTAATCTTCGTCCACCTACCGCACAATGGACCTGGACACGTACGACGAGGTGTCAACTATTTCGCCCGTCGCGATACGCCCGATTTATACGGCATTCTTGACGTGTTCATTACATCGGTTCGGTATAGCTAAGTACAGGCTACTACTTCCTTAAAGTACTGTTCGTCACACAGTCTATTATGTACGTACTTATGGTGATATATTTTATACTACTCTCTTGCAGGATAATTACTTTACGTCACTGATTATTCATAAATAACAAACACTATCCTACGTTAACTATTTCCAGATTTAACATGTTGCTTGAGCGCGATCACACTTTACAAACACTGGCGGATGCTCGCGCCATTAAATGACTGTACGTCCGTAGAATTTTAAGTTACCGGCGACCAACAGTTCAACTCCCGATATTCAATTCACGTGTGCTGGCGACCGTCAATTCAGCTCCAACGATTCAAGACAAGTGGCTCGCGACCGTCAGTTCAGCTCCGTATATATGGATGAAGCCTTTTTCCCGCGGATTTGTTGACGTCATGCCCCTTAGGGAGGGGGTGGATTTTTAATATCGGTACTTGCACTCCGAATCGGAAGTTAAAATTTACATCAAATTAATCCACTCCGCTAGCATATCTGCTGGATAAAATATGAACTCCAGGTGATCACAGATTTAGGAGATATGGGTGGATTTCGCTCCTCACATTTCGCGCCTTCGTAAGCGTCCCTGACAACGTGGTCTTCTTTCAGCCAATGAGATTCAAGCTGTCCGGTTTCCAAGAAATCCAGCCTTCAATTTAATTAATTTGCCAATAAGTATTGATTATTTTCCCATGCGTGACATCTAATAAATTCATTACATCCATCCGCGTACTCATATTAATTTATTACTGAATACTTTTGTAATTACGAAAATATCTCATCCATCATTCCTTAAGATGGTATCACTGAGTCTCCCATCAAATTTTTACTATTGGCCGGCAAGCGGTCACGTGATTTAAATCTCCACCTGCTCGAACTTAGGCTAGCGAACGTACACTCAGCCGCTGTAATTTTCCATGAGGTCATGGAATTTCCGTCCTACCAAAAATATCCCAAGGTCTTACTCATGTGATGAGTTTTCTTTGTATGATTCTCCCCCTTCCTCTTTCTGACCAAGACTTATTTGTGGACTCTGTATTTCCTTGTACGCCAACTAATGATATTCCCTGCTGTGAAGTAGCTAAAAGTTGTCGGGTTGAGCTAATCCGTCAGGCTCCAGTCTGTCGTCCTTCCTTCGCTCTGATTTCGACATTACCTAAACGAAATATTTTCAAATACACTCCTCTGTATTTCAATAAATGTCTCATATTATTTTACCGATCAAATCATGATTGATTATGGGCCTAAGTCACTCGGGTTCATCTTCCTCTTGCCCAGGTAAAAAAAAATCTAGTGAGCATCATGAGATTTTTTTTTTATTTTTTTATGATGTGTCCATATCATCACTATCATGATTTGACATTGGATCCTCTGTTCTGCGACGGCTATTGATTTCGTCTCTCAACATCTGGTTCCTGAACCTTAATTCCTCGTTCTGTCTTTCGATTTCATGGATCGTATTGACAAATTCCTGCACGTCGCTGTCTATCTCTCCACACTCTGGACATGGCCTTGCTTCAATTGGTGTACGGATTACTTGGACTTCTTCTTCCCTTCCGTCATCTTCTTCATCCTCTTCTTCGACATCATCTTCTTCCGGCTCGTCATCTGCTTCCTCTCGTTCATCCTCTGCTTCTAGTCACATCCTTTTGTTTCCTTGTCCCGAATCGAACGTCGGTGCATTTGGGTTCAAGTTGCTGCCACCCTTCCTTGCTCTTTGGAACTGCAAGCTCTCCGCTCCTGTCGCTTCCTCATCACGGCCCCGATCATGGATCGCCTCCTTCCATTTTCTCTTGTTCAGCTCTTCTATGTACCGCCTAGACTCTTGGTATCTGTCATCCTTCTCTTGACGAGATCCTCCCTGGTAATATCTCGGGTTCCCTTGATTCCTAGCTGGATACGGCCTGTAATTACTTCTCTGGCATCCACGGTATCCCCTGTCAGCTCGAAAGTTCCCTTGGTTGGTTTTCCGGTTGCCTTCCGCAAAATTCCTTGGTCTCGTCCATTGTCGCGGCTTCCACTCCGTATTATATGCTCGACGAGGTTCCGGATCAGTACTAGTTCCCTGGTTCTTCGTACTAGTGGTCTTCGGTTCGATTGTCCGTTCGATATTATTCACCTGTTGGTCCCTGCTCCTAATTTGTCTTGGGTTCGAATGATGCGTTGTGAGGTCTAATTGACGTAATAAAGCCTCCGCATCGACAGCTGTCTGGACATTTGACGCTATCATCATTCGTTGGACCTCGAATGGCAATTGTTTTCCAATCGCGCTAATCAATTCTGTTTCGCTCATTGGATTATCAAGCTCCCGTAGCTTGTGAAATTGTGCCACAAAGTAATCAGAGAATTTCGTTGGTGAAGATGTTGCATATCGTCTGGAGTATACTTCCAGCCTTAACTCCTGCTGTTCCTGAATACTCCAGAACTTTTGGAGAAAAGCCCGCCGAAATCCTTCAAAATCTTCAAAAGTATACAAGAAAGCCCTGAACCATACAGCTGGTGCTCCGTCTAGGAATTTCTCGACTGTTCGCAGTTGTCGCTCTACTGGTATTTTATTCTCACTTATATAAATGGCGATTTCCCGGATGAAACCTTTCGGGGTGACATGCCCACGGGCATCGAACTTTGGTGGCTTGTCATCAGACATCTTAATGACGTGTACCACCGATGTCGGGATAGCACTTGATGACGTAGACGACCCATCTCTGTTTTCAAACTTGAAACCGTGTGTATCAGCATGGGATAGGCCTCCTTTCTTATGAATCCCCTGGTTATCATGGGGTTCGTATTCGCGATATTGGAGGTTAAAATCTTGGCTAGACGCTGATGGTTCCAACCTAGCCTTCAACATCTCCAAGTCTTTTCGGATGTCATCCATTCCGTCGGGATTACAACTGGCTATTTCTTTTGTGCCGGAATTTTGCCCATTATACGCCTTGCATTGTTCTAATAGGCGAACTTCCGTGTCGGCAAATGATTGGCCCTGTTCGATTAGATCTTCCGTCCGCTGGAATAACGCTAAGTTTGCGTCTTCGCACTTAGTTATTCTCTGGCTACGGTCTTCTAAATTTATAGTTAGTTCTTCGACTTTGTTTTTCAGTCCTGCTACGATGACAAGTGTACGTGCGGCTTCCCCACGTAACTCGTTCATGCCCTTGTCATGCTTGTCCAAGGTGCCAGCTATCTGCGCGCATTTTTCTTCGACTTGTCCCCGGACGATGTCATTCTCCTTCCGACATTCATCCCGAATTTCCTCTATGTGTGATTCTATGTCCTTTCGGTCAGTTAATCGTAGAGCGGCGAGTTCCTTGACACTAGCGTTCAATTTTTCCTTAATTTCTGCGCGTTCCATTTGAGCCTCATCTCTAACGCGGTCAACCTTTTCATTAACGATGGTAATGTACGCATCCATGTGCACTTTTAATTCGTCTTTCGCGAAGTGACATGCTTCCTGGACTTGAGTTAATTTGTCCCTGAGTTCCTGTCCCATTGCTACGCTCGCGGCCTGAACTGCATCTATTTGTGCCTTGAGTTCTGTTTTATTAACTTCGCACGCAGCCTGTACTTGGTCTATTTTGTTTTCTAGTGAAACACTATTAACCTTCATTTGTTCTGCAAGTTCATGTTTAGTTGAAACATTATCAGCCTGCATTTGATCAACTTTATTTTCTAATGAAATACTATTAGCCTGTACTTGATCTATTTTGTTTTCTAATGAAACACTATTAGCCTGTACTTGATCGAACCTACGTTCCATTGCAACATTATTCAAAGCCAACGCTTGCATTAAGTCCTCTAACGTGAGAGCTTTCACCTCTCCCTGTCCTTCTACCAATATGTCCTGGGATTGCTCCCCACCGTCGTCAGACATTATAACTTTTCTTGAGAAAGCAAAAGGGCCGATCGGCCTCTCGCCTTGCTGCACACGAAGGAATACGCTATTGGGTCTAGGCCCTATCCTATGACATTATACCCCTACACTAACTTTCATTTAACAAAAAAAATTTTGACTATAAAACTTGTTTACATTTGCAGGTCATTCAACTTGAATGCTGGCTTGCGCCTAAGCTTTCACAATAAACCGCTCCAATATAACAACAACAACAACATTAAAAACAACGATGAAGTTGGAAATCTCCTGCCCTGAAATACGTTAATTTTAATTTATACCATCTCAACCTCTTTTTAACTAATAACTTGAACTGGTGCTCAGTAAATTTTTACCATTTCAAGCCTTCCTAAACAGCTGTTTATAATATTCATCTCATGTCCAATGACATTTAAATGGAGTCCTGAATAACAAAAAAATATTAAATTCCATATGGGAAAAGAGAAACATCAACTCTTCGAGCTTATTGAATTTTGAATCATTGCCAAACTTGAAGAGATTAGCAATGGATTATATTAATACACTAGTCAAATCTAGCTCCGTTCGAAACTAACCTTACTCTAGCATGATATTACGTTACAAGTGAACACACACTTGACCGTGATGCGGTCATCAATTAATAAAAATCAAAAATTTAAAAATATAAACTTTGAAAAAAAAATATAAAAAAAATTTACAATTGATTAGCAATAACATTGGCCTCTCTGCCGTTCTTAAAGCAACACGTTGGGCAAGCTATTTTGCTTCTGGCCCAACTGTAACATGTCCTTCAATTGGTCATCATTTTACTGATGTCAACCAACATGACTCGTAGTTCTTCCCTTATTTTGTTAGGCCTTCTCTGCCGTTCTTAAAGCAACACTTTGCCGTTCTTAAAGCCCCACTTTGGGCCAGCCATTTTGCACCCGTCCACCTCCCGAGTCCCAGACTAGCATTTATCTCAGGGGTGTCGGTTCATTATTTAAATCATCAAATATAAATATAACGGCATAATAGAACACGGGGATGAACGGAGCAACTTAATATTAAAAGGGGGAAGGCTCGATTGTAACTTGAATTTAAGGACTCCATGATAGGACTAGGAAGTGACTGTTACTTTAAAAAGGGCATTATCTAACTACAATAAAAAGATTATGAGAGTGGTTTCCTTTGAAATAATTTGCCAGAAGGAGCGGTTTATTACGCCATTTGACGTATAAAACTTTGATACACGTGGCAACAATATTTGAATTTACACACATGTTACATATATAAATCACTTGCCATACCGCAAGTGGTATCAATATCTTGCTGCGTTGCTTCTGAAATAAAATGACACATTGGAGGTATAATTTACGGATCGATTCCATTTGAATCGAACCGTTACTCAAGGATATAGCTTCCTTCTATCGGGAGCCCGAGCATAACCCATGTTACGGTCGGCTTCCCGATTTAACTAAGATGATGTACTCCGGCTATATACATTTTTCCGAGACCGGTACTCGGACTGGGTAATGTTTCTCGTGAAGTGCGAAAACTGGATTCCACGGACAGTTCCTATCTTACGATATCCAACTGATGCCATACCAATGAATTAGCATTTACATTTTATTTACATGTGATCTGAATTGTCACCAGTTAGCCTCAGTAGACTACTGACACAGATGAGATAACGAGAAGCGGTGGGAAATACCGTGGCCATGGCCCCCCTCGCATCGCGAGCGAAGTAAACAAACACGCAAGTATGACTGTCACATCGTCCCATACGGAAACCGTACAATAACGCGGAAAAAAAAATGATTCTAATATTATCCCTCTCATTATTCAACATACGAATAGAGGGACGTTGTCACCAAATAATTTAATCCACGAAATTATCATCCTCGAAATTATTATTATTCTTCTTCTTCTTCTTATTATTATTATTATTATTATTATTCCTCAACGGTTCCTGGCACTGTCACGTTGATTAATATCGTCATTATTATGCGGGATGCAAACACCAAGTGGTTATTACTGTTATTATTATTATATCCCTCTCGTGATTATTATTATTATTAATGAATAGGTGACCCAAGATATTATTATTATTCACGTCACTTAAAAAGGTTATTATCATTAATGAACCGGTCACTTCCGCCAAATTATATATTAAGATATCGGTCGCAATTACAAATTAATTCACTGATCAACCAACGACCTCATTACAGTTATTATTATGACAATTATTATTAATCCGACCGCGGTGATTTAACATCGTCCTTACATTGTTATTTTTATCGGTTGCATATTCTCAATTAGATTCCCGTTTAACATCGTTATCAACGCTCAATTAATTAAGGCGGTCCAATCCTTTATCTGCAATATTTATTATTATTATTATCACGACATCATGATTGTCCTCACTCGTTATTACAATGAATACAATATACGACCATTTCTGTGGAATCTGAACTCTCATTATCCTTAGATCCGTTGTATCTCAACGAATAACTGTGCAGTCTATTTATTTCGTACATGCTGTCACGGGTTCGAATTCTACCCGCTGCGTAACTCAGTATTTCTCTGTGACACTGCCCGTACATTTTACACTCATATCAATATCCTAAGTGTCTCTCGTACGGAATTTATTTTCCTCTCTATCTCAATATTCCTCGATTCATTTATTTATTCCTCACAGAATTATCAACTGACTTATTTATTCATTTCGGACATCGTACGACCTTTTATTATCTGACTGCAAATTCTTTCACATTTTCTATCTCATTTGGATCTATGCCTTAGTTCATTCTCCACAAATAATCGTAACATCTTGAAATGATATTTACCAAAATTTGACAATCATGGTCTCGTAATATTAGCACTACATGTTCCGGCTAATGAATCGCAACTTCAAAACGCGACATTTATACGTAAAAAAAAATTGGACCGTAATTTAAACCACACGTTCATTAACATGTACGGATTATTAACACCGATCTACATTTCAATATTATTAATCGATCAAATTAAATTATCACGCACTTTAATTCCAAATTAAAAACGACCTCCCGTCATTAAATGATTCCCAATAAACTCAACACTTGATCACATAAATTATTATTATCTCCAAATCATATAAAAAAATATCTTCTTCAAAAAAAATAGTTATATTATTTATTTATTATTATTATTAATATTTAAAAAAAATAATAATTTCGCCTGTAATACGGTAGTCCACTCTTATTATGTTTAACGCATAACCCCTTTTACAAATTCAATTTATTCTGGCACTAATCACTCCAGATATGATTTACTTGGAAATATTATATTAATCGCATCTCACAAATTTAACAACTTCACTTTGAAAATATGACCATATTAATTTCAACAAAACACACTTGGTATGGCGAAGCTGGATTTTCCTTCCATGTCATTAAATGGCTCGTTAAAATGACAAAACATAAAAGCACATATCGGGTCTTATTTAACTAGCATAATCAAAATCAAATGTAAAGAAAATTATCGACTACAAAGAAAATATGAATGCATGCATGACTTAACGTACTACACTATATATACAAATTTACATCTCCAACAAACTGAATACATAAAAGACCCGATTATTTACATTATTATGATTTACTACTGTCCGTGCTACAAATTTAGGATGGGGTCGTTAAGCGACCCATCTTGTTACAGAAGGTAACCAAGTATAATCAAATTTTTCCCATTTTTCCCATCACGATAACATTTCCCAAATATATTTTACAGTTTAGTACTCATCTTAGTTATCGGTATTCCATTGCAGCTTTGCAGACGAGAGGCTTCATCCAGCCCCTCTCTGCGTTTTACTCCTCCATCCTTGATGGCGTAGTTTCACAAAAGATTTCCTGGCACATTATTATTTTATACTCATATCTTGATTACCACAACCCTTCACCATTTACTACGTTAACACTGTATGCTTTAATTTGGATACAACAAATTTCTATCCTAGACCCAAGAATTTAATATATTTACACTATTTAATCTTCGTCCACCTACCGCACAATGGACCTGGACACGTACGACGAGGTGTCAACTATTTCGCCCGTCGCGATACGCCCGATTTATACGGCATTCTTGACGTGTTCATTACATCGGTTCGGTATAGCTAAGTACAGGCTACTACTTCCTTAAAGTACTGTTCGTCACACAGTCTATTATGTACGTACTTATGGTGATATATTTTATACTACTCTCTTGCAGGATAATTACTTTACGTCACTGATTATTCATAAATAACAAACACTATCCTACGTTAACTATTTCCAGATTTAACATGTTGCTTGAGCGCGATCACACTTTACAAACACTGGCGGATGCTCGCGCCATTAAATGACTGTACGTCCGTAGAATTTTAAGTTACCGGCGACCAACAGTTCAACTCCCGATATTCAATTCACGTGTGCTGGCGACCGTCAATTCAGCTCCAACGATTCAAGACAAGTGGCTCGCGACCGTCAGTTCAGCTCCGTATATATGGATGAAGCCTTTTTCCCGCGGATTTGTTGACGTCATGCCCCTTAGGGAGGGGGTGGATTTTTAATATCGGTACTTGCACTCCGAATCGGAAGTTAAAATTTACATCAAATTAATCCACTCCGCTAGCATATCTGCTGGATAAAATATGAACTCCAGGTGATCACAGATTTAGGAGATATGGGTGGATTTCGCTCCTCACATTTCGCGCCTTCGTAAGCGTCCCTGACAACGTGGTCTTCTTTCAGCCAATGAGATTCAAGCTGTCCGGTTTCCAAGAAATCCAGCCTTCAATTTAATTAATTTGCCAATAAGTATTGATTATTTTCCCATGCGTGACATCTAATAAATTCATTACATCCATCCGCGTACTCATATTAATTTATTACTGAATACTTTTGTAATTACGAAAATATCTCATCCATCATTCCTTAAGATGGTATCACTGAGTCTCCCATCAAATTTTTACTATTGGCCGGCAAGCGGTCACGTGATTTAAATCTCCACCTGCTCGAACTTAGGCTAGCGAACGTACACTCAGCCGCTGTAATTTTCCATGAGGTCATGGAATTTCCGTCCTACCAAAAATATCCCAAGGTCTTACTCATGTGATGAGTTTTCTTTGTATGATTCTCCCCCTTCCTCTTTCTGACCAAGACTTATTTGTGGACTCTGTATTTCCTTGTACGCCAACTAATGATATTCCCTGCTGTGAAGTAGCTAAAAGTTGTCGGGTTGAGCTAATCCGTCAGGCTCCAGTCTGTCGTCCTTCCTTCGCTCTGATTTCGACATTACCTAAACGAAATATTTTCAAATACACTCCTCTGTATTTCAATAAATGTCTCATATTATTTTACCGATCAAATCATGATTGATTATGGGCCTAAGTCACTCGGGTTCATCATGCACCTCCGGAAGTGGAAATCTCATTTCTTAAATTTTATGACTTCCTGACGGGGATTCGAACCCACGCCCTTCCGGGCGAACCGAGCACGCCTTTACCTCCTCGGCCAGGCAGCCCCTGTATCATATTGTTACACTCTGTATAAATGAGGAAGGTGTGTTCCATGTGTACATTTGATACGAATTCCACCTCTGTAGTGTAATAGTTAGCACTATTAGCCTCAGTTATTAAAATGCCAGTGATTTAAGATTGATAGAAATGCTGTCATCTCTTTTGGTCGAATACGAGGACACAAGTTTACTTTTAATTACTTGATATAAATATAACCTCAATAAACCTTACTTGGACCGGGCGAGTTGGCCGTGCGGTTAGAGGTGCGCGGCTGTGACCTTGCATCCGGGAGACAGTGTGTTCGAATCCCACTGTCGGCAACCCTGAAGATGGTGTTCCGTGGTTTCCCCATTTTCACACAAGGCAAGTGCTGGGACTGCGCCTTAATTAAGGCTACGGCCGCTTCCTTCCAACTCCTAGGCCTTTCCTAACCCATCGTCGCCGTAAGACCTATCTTTGTCGGCGCGACGTAAAGCCGCTAGCAAAAAAAAAGTCTTACTAGGGTCTAATACCTGAGCGAAATCGTCGCTTGCTTTTCACCAAGGCATATGCGGTTCGAATCTCGGCCAATTCATGTGGGATGTTTGAAGTGAAAAGTCATATCTTTGTATAGCGGATTCCATGTTAAGAACGTAAACCTAAAAGCAGTTAGTAAAATTTATTGAGGTTATCACAAGGTACTGAACGATATTTTTATTTAAGCCTATCGTTGAGGCTCAAAACCAGCGGATCCGAAATTGCCCTCCGGTAAAAGCGATACTGTATTTTTAATATTTGTGACTGACTGAACAACAGCACCCACGTCTCCCCTATCATCGTAAATTTGTTCATCCTATAGCGATAGTACACCTGGAGAGGTTTGTTTTGTGGCTTTAAAGTTAGGGTTCTGGAGGGTCGCAGTCAGGGGATACGTTTAATAGGATTCGCTAAAGAAAAGTCGTAAAGCAGCTTTATACTAAGAAGGTCGTCAGCTTCAGTCAACTCATCCAACGGACGAGGTGCAGGGATTGGGGATATGAACGTCATCTGTGATGTGCAAGCTGGTTACTTTAGAAACCATTTCAAACTTGTTGGTGACTATTATTAATGGGACATAAACACTAACGACAATAGAAGTAGAGCGAAAGCTCCGATGTTGCTGACCTCGTTAATAGTTAGAGATTGGTACAACCTGTAAGTTCGTTATGCAGCGACATACAACGTACCTCTTCCTAGAGTAAATTCGGTAACTATCTCTATATAATTATAAAACACTAACGTGTATGTTCCACAAAACTCAAGCTCTTAAACCAGAGGGAGTTAAAATGTGTGGTTTGTACAAAAATCTTACAAATCGTCCTAATAGTACAGGAAAAATCTTGCATTTCTTGAAAATTCAACGGAAATGTATTTATTTTCAAGATGAAATAAAATCAAATCGCTCAATGACCATTCCAATAATCCCAGGCGAAGGTTTACCCTAGCCCGCAATACATTCTGTACTTAGCTGGTTGCTAAGCGACTAACACTTCATGCAGCCATGTTTGATTACTACCTGTCAAGCCAGAGAGTATAGGCCTACACTTTCTCTGATCATGGGATAGTACTATTCTCTGTTATATACTCTTTGGTTCTCGGATCTTCCCCAGTTCTTAAATATACTCAACAGATTGCGAAAAGTTCCTAATAACTTGCATGCTGCTAAGGGAAAGCAGTCGACGCACGCACAGACGAGAAGGTATCAAGTCGACTAGCCTTCTGTATGAGCATTAATAAGGCGCAGGTGATAAACTTGAACAAATGGGTGTCTACTTACCTGAACCAATATTCAGTCACGGCCAGTTGTGTGTTGCACTATCTTGGGCAAGGCGTTTGACAAAGTTAAGGTCGAGATTCGTCCGAATGGTCGAAGCACAGTGAATACTGAATGGAAAGAAATGTTATAAACTACATTACGAATGAATAAATTGTTATGTATCGGTACTAAATGTTTATACAATTATTTAAAAAGGGCAGGCAAGACATCATGACTACGACACAGATATGAAGACGAGTTATCTGACCTATTGATAACGAATAGTGCGGATAAGCACGGGTCCACTATATAGTATTTATTAATACACAGAGTGTTCTCAAACATGTGGGAAGCAATCGCGGGGAGAGGGGGTGGGTGGGGTGGGTGGGAATATTAATAAATAATAATATTATTTGTTTTACGTCCCACTAACTACTATATTACGGTTTTCGGAGACGCCGAGGTGCCGGAATGTAGTCCCTCAGGAGTTCTTTTACGTGCCAATAAATCTACCGACACGAGGCTGACGTATTTGAGCACCTTCAAATACCACCGGACTGAGCCAGGATCGAACACCTGCCAAGCTAGCGTCAGAAGGCCAGCGCCTTAACCGTCTGAGCCACTCAGCCCGGCGATGGGAATATTACAACCCTAAACAATACAAAATGCTCCTATGAACATATGCTCTACGGTTGATCATTTACCAGTTACCGACTTTCCAGCTTTGTACAGGAAGTATTGGGGATAAGGTGAGATTAATTTATATGGCATGCTTTTACGGCCGAATGTCCTTCCTGAACGGCAACTTCGGTTGGTGGTGGTGGTAGTGGTGGTGATTATCGTTAATATTAAATGAAATGAAATGAAATAGCGTATGCCTTTTAGTGCCGGGAATGTCCTAGGACGTGTTCGCCAGACGCAGGTCTTTCAATTTGACTCCCGTAGGCGACCTGCGCGTCGTGATGAAGATGAAATGATGATGGAGACAACACATACACCCAGCCCCTGTGCCAGCGAAATTAACCAATGATGGTTAAAATTCCCGACCCTGCCGGGAATCGAACCCGGGACCACTGTGACCAAAGGCCAGCACGCTAACGATTTAGCCATGGAGCCGAACTATTGTTAATAATAATAATAATAATAATAATAATAATAATAATTGTACCGGGCGGTACACCTCTACACCGTTTATTTAAAAGTTGCGCCAGTTGAAACTCCTCTTCTGGAGGAAGGTTGAACTTTATCTACTTTATTAATTCTCTACTTTCTCAGAAGATGTCACCACGTGGAAAATTTTGAGTTTTTGAACTGTGTCACTTTTGATGTGTTTTTGTTTCGCTTGAAGTAAGAAGTGTGAACTTTCTCTTCTAGAGGACACTACTGAAGATCAACAATAGCGCACCCTAGTGCGGAGTCAAAGAACTATTTGTTGGAGAAATTTTTATTTCAAAAGTTTGTTTCTTGTTAAATTTCTTTCTGTTATTGTTTAAGTTGGCTGTATACCCCTCTTTTTCCCCTTGTTTTAGATTTATCCAATCCCGAATTTCTTTTAGTAATTTCTGACCAATCTGGTGTATCTTCCCCCAACTTGTATCTGTTGCGGGGTCCTATCCAATAAAAACATTGTGGGCGGGTGTTTTCATTCCCCTAACGCCTAGAAACTTCCGCGAGAGTATATAAACTGCTGATTTTAGGGTCTCCGGGCCACTTCTGTTCCATCTTTCAGTGTATTAAGTACATAGCAGGAGGCGGGAAGCGCCTCTTTCCTCGGCGGCGGTCAACAATAAGGTAATGGCCGATTAATAAATTCTTTCTTTTCTTGCTCAGCAGTTTAACTTTCGAGGCGGGTTCTAAGCGTTCAACCATGTAACCTTTTCCTAAAATGTAAAAACAACTGGTATCTATTCTATTTTAAAACGACATATCGGGATAGAGAGTGCTTAACCCTCTCGAGCTCCCACTCACATCGTCTTGAGGTGAACTTATTCTCTCAACCAATTCTTCCGTAATGTAATGTAAATTGCTATTAAGTCACCTCTGTAGTATGGGATTCGCCCTTGTAATAACGGCCTAGTGCCAAAGTAGGTTTTAAAATCAAAGTGTATTAGGAGTGCAAGTTCGCCTCCTCTCAAATTGTTTTAGAGGTCATTCAATTAACCTGCTTTTCATTTAATAGACCTCAGTAGATTGGGTATTTTACCCCTGTGTTTATGTCCGTTGAGGACAACTTGAAGGTGGAGTTTGGTGTGGCCTAGGAGAGGCTTAAATTAAAGAGCGTGTGGCTCTTTTGGAAACGGAGTGTTGTATGCCTCGAGGAGGCTTTACTGTGTAATTTGGAGCAAGTGCTCCAGGGTTTGATTGGGGTCTTCTGCCCCTTTGTTAAAATTTGTATATCGGAAAGTTGGGCTAGTTGCTCAAAAATTGTGAACTCAGGGCTCGAAGCCCAAACTCTGTAATCCCTGTAATTGTACATTTCAAATTGTGTTTCGGCTACTAAGTACCTGTTCTTTGTTATTACTTAATATTGAAAAGGAAATATAACCTTGTTAACTTTTACATTAACTTTGATTCAGTAGTTTGAGACCCATTCACGCCCGCACCTTCTTACACCTCTACCTACCACCAAAACACGGTAACAAGTGGTAGCAGAGCGTGGTTGAATGGGTCTCAATTTAGCCCCTTTTGACGGCTAAACATTGTTTGTTCCGAACTCTAACAATTTTCTCAGTTGCTGGAATTTTTTGATTTTTTCCAAGTTGTTCTGTCATCATGCCCGGCCCTCGCGATGTTCTCCTTCTTAACTATTTGCGCAAGGAGGAGTTGATCTATGAATTGACTATTAGAAATGTACAATCTGGAGGCACGGTTGCAGTAGACACTAACAAGCTTAGAGAGTCCCTTGATTTGCCCATTTCCATCCCCAATTTGGGAGAGAAAGAAATTGACGACTCTCTTTCCACGATCACGGAGAATATTACTGGGCTAGCTTCTGTAGTTAGTTTTTTTGATGAAAATGATCCGTCTCCAAATCAAATTAAGCGTGTGAAAGGCAGGCTATATCATTTTTCGAATAGGGTTAACGATCTGTTGTCTCTAAAACTGAATGACGTTCAGAGGAAGGAAGCTAGTACGCTCCTGGAAAATATTTCCGAGTTATCTAGTAAGGTCACTCAATTGTTAACTGGGGAAGTTCCTCCCAAATCTGATCAACCCACCATAGTGAATCCAGGTAGTGAGGAAGCGCCTCCCAAGGGAGAAGTTAATAGGATAACCGTTGCTGCTCAAACTATCCCTGCCCCATTGGACAACGAATCTGAACGTCGTGCATCATTGAGTAACATCCGTTCTGAATTGACTTCCTTGCCATTGAAACCTTTACCTACTATGTCACCCGGATTTAGTAGCTTGCCTCATCCATTGGCAATGTTGCTCAGAGGTATATCCAAGTTTTCTGTTAATACCACCAGTGACGTAATTTCATTTTTAAGATTTCTAGTGGAATTTCAGGATCATGCCCTTGTTTTTTCTCTGTCTCCATGTCAAATCTTGCAAATTATCTATCCGTATGCTATGGGTATTCTTTCCGACAAAATAGTAAGAGCCATAGCTGAACAGTCATCTATTGAAGATTTTCATGCACACTTGCTTGCAAACTTTATTCCCGCCCGCGCGAGGTCATCTCTGATTCAAAAGTACTATTATCGAGTACAGAGGTTGGATGAAAACTTGGCTGATTTCATACAAGACATTAAGTTTTATACCAGGGTGTTTGCTCTTCACTTCCCTGAGGATCAAATTGTACAAGCTATTGTGGAAGGCATTTCACCATCTTATAGGTCATACTTGTGTTTTGCGGCGTGCCCGCAAACCTTCTCGGAACTTGAAGCGTTGGCCGTCTCAGCGGAAGGAGTTAGATACGCCGATTCTTTGCGTGTAGCGAAAGAACCCCCGCCTTCCTTTAGTAACACTCGGCCTCCACCTCGCCGACCAGTCACCCCCCGTAAATGTTATGCTTGCGGGTCGCCTGACCATCTTCGCAATAAATGTCCATTAGTCAAAAGTAGTAGGGCAAATAATGCAGCTGGTTCAGCACGAGGCTGTTTTAAACGTGGGGCCTTCTCACATATCGCCAAGAATTGCCCAAACTCAAATAGCACCCCCTCCTGCTCAACTTCTGGTGCAAATTCCACCTATGCCAATAATAAAAAGTGACTAGTGGCTTCGGCTGAGTCGACTAATCAATCTTCCCGAGACTCAGCTCCTAGTAAACAGATTGTAAATGCAGAGAACGATCAGCCTTCAAGTTCATCTTTTGAATGCCCTAAAGAATGTCTTAGGATTGCGGCGGATACCCCCGCACCTGTTCCTTTTCTTAAGATTGAGGTAAATAACGAGCCTATAACAGCTCTCTTAGATTCAGGTAGTGTTTGTTCGATTATTGCGGCTGAATGGTATTCTAAATTGAAAACGGTTTGTAAACTTCCTGACTATGTCTCTTCTCCTGTTCAATACGTTTCGGCTAATTCATCTCCATTAGAAATTCTAGGTTCCTTACTGGTCAAAATTCGTGTTTTTAAGTTTACATGGAAAGTTAAATTGTTTGTGGCCAAGCAATTTTCTTGCCCCATTATATTGGGAGCTGACTTTATTTCTCACACTGGTCTTGTGCTCGATCTGCAGTCTAGGTCGTGCACATTCAAATTTGCTTCTAGTTGTAAAATCCCACTATTAAAGTGTAATTCTGTGTCATGTTCTTCTATTTCGCCTATCCAGGATGAGATGTTGTTAGACCTTAGACATCTACCTGAGGAGCAGGCTGATAGTATTCGCAAACTGTGTCAGTCGTTTCCCGAGGTGTTCTCTGATACTCTTGGTGTCACTGACCTTATTGAATACAAAATTGAGGTTACGGATTCGATTCCTGTCCGTTTTCCACCGTATAGGCTATCTCCACCTAAAATGAAGGCTCTGAAGGAAATCATCGATCAGATGTTGAAGGACGGTATTATTAGGCCCTCTAAGTCAGCGTATTCTTCGCCTATTTTTCTAGTACCGAAACCCCAAGGAGGTTTCAGGCCTGTCATTGATTACAGGGCTCTCAATCGGAAGGTGGTGTTACAATCTGTGCCCCTTCCCGACCTTCATTCTTGTTTTTCATGGTTTCGTAAGGCCAAGTTCTTCACCATTTTGGACTTAAATCAGGCCTATAATCAAATTCCCCTTGCCGAAGAGTCTAAACACCTTACAGCGTTTGCCACGGACTGGAATTTATACGAATACAACCGCGTGCCTTTCGGGCTCCCCACGGGGGCAGCTGTGCTCACTAGGCTACTAGATAGGGTCTTCTCCGACATCAAATTCGAGTACTTATATCACTACTTAGATGATGTCGTAGTATTTTCAGAGACTTTTGAAGAACACCTAGATCATCTGCGAGAAGTTCTCGATCGCCTTCGTAAGGCTGGGTTAACTGTTAAGTTGTCCAAGGTTGCCTTCGCTAAGCCCTCTATATCTTTCCTAGGGCATATTGTGTCACCCGATGGTGTAGCAGTTGATCATTCTAGAACACAGGCCATCCGTGATTTTAAACCTCCCAAGGACATTAAAGGTATCGCCAGGTTCATTGGTATGGTGAATTTCTTCAGAAAGTTCATTCCTAACTTTGCTAATAGAGCGGCGCCCTTAAACCTTCTTCGTAGGAAAGGCATCAAATTCGAGTGGGGACCTTCTCAACAAGCCGCTTTTGAAGACCTTAAATTAGCTCTTTGTAATGCCCCTGTACTTGCTATGCCTGATTTCTCGAAGAAATTCATCGTCCAAACCGACGCGTCGTCGGCAGCAGTAGCTGCAGTCCTTCTTCAAGAGACTGAACTAGGGAGGCGACCCATCGCCTATGCGTCTAGGACATTGTCGGCTCAAGAAGCCAAGTATTCCATCTATGAGCTCGAAGGTTTGGCAGTCTTAGAAAAGTTCCGTCTCTATCTGGAACACGTTAAATTCGACCTGGAGACAGATAATCAAGCCTTAAGCTGGGTCTTAGGTAGGCCGCGTCGTACTGGTCGTATAGCCCGCTGGGCTATTCGTATTTCCGCCTTCCAGTTTGATGTTAGACATATCAGAGGTACCGAAAATGTTGTTGCTGATGGACTCAGCCGTATGTTTCATAACGACGTAGAGACCCACGAACCGGTCGACAGTTCATCACCTTCCGAGTCCATACTATCTGGTGTTAATGCCATCTTAACAGATGCTCCCATGCTTTTTAGGGATATTGAGAAATACCAACGTGAAGATCCGACGCTGGCTCCGATAATGGAAACCCTTTCTTCTGGGGAACATGCTGTCCCTTATGTTCTGAGGAATGGTGTTCTATGTTGCCCTTCGAGGCATGATAAGTTGATGAAAGTTGTTGTTCCAGCGGTTCTTGTACCTATGATCTTCAAATACTATCATGAGACCCCATTGGGGGGGCATCTTGGAATCTTTAAAACTCGTGAAAAGATTCGTGAAATGTTCATATGGAAAGGTATGGACGGTGAAATTCGGGAACTTGTAAAAGCTTGTAAATCTTGTTTGATCAGTAAACCCACCATGTCCACTAAAGTAGGCCTTTTGTCTTCTCATCAAGCGTCGCGCCCCATGGAACGCCTGTATATTGATTATGTAGGACCCTTCCCCCAGTCGAAGGGAAATGCCAACAAATTCATCTTTGTATGTGTAGATGGTTTTACCAGATTTTCTTGGTTATTTCCGACTAAGCTGGCTACCGCTCAGTCCACCATTACCTGTCTAAATTCTATTTTTGCTTCTTTTGGTCCGTGCCAATATATTGTATCTGATAATGCTAAGGCGTTCACATCAAATCTTTTTCGTAAATTCTGTTTTGACTTGTCCATCTCTCATGTAACCACTTCTGCTTATTACCCTCAACCATCTCTGGCTGAACGGGTTAATCGTAATCTCAGGTCCGCACTTATCGCCTATCATCATGAAGATCCTTCCAGGTGGGACACGTCCCTGCATTGGTTAGCTTTTGCTTTGAATTCGGCGATTCATGAATCTCATAAGTTCACTCCAGCTTCATTGATGTTCAAGTTTGTTCCCAACACGCCGCTCTCTAACCTCTGGTCTCTGAGTGACATTCTACCCGAGACAATAGATCCGGACAATATTAAAGATCTTTGGAAGAAGGCTAAAGCCAATCTTAAAGTGTCTCATGAAAAGGTTAGGGAAAGGTATGATCGTGGACGGAGACCAACCCCTTTGAAGGTAGGTGACCAGGTTATGGTCAAGAATTTTGTTCCCGCGGGCAAGCTTACCCCCAGATTTCATGGGCCTTGTATCATTCTCGATTTTCTTACGCCGGTTACCTTATTGCTAAGTAATCCAGCCACCGAGAGGATATTTAGAGTTCACCTGTCCCAGGTGAAACCGGTGTAATTTCTGTGTTAACTTGCTTCATATCATTTTGAAAGGATATGAAGGTTATATTTTTTTTTTTTGAGTTTCACTTTTAAGGCATTCTGCTCCTTCTATAATATTTTGGTTTTAGATGTAAGCCTTTTGTAAAACCCACCCCGATCCGTTAAACTGCCATCCTGTTCTTGCCACGGCCATTACCACGCTCCCGTCTCCTGCTCCACCTTACACTGTGGCTTCATAATAGTAAATGCCATGGATATCTACACGCCGCTGGCCCCTCAACCTCTCCACAAGCCTGTACCCTCAAAGAAGATGATAGTCCAACACAATTCTGCCGCCTAGCTTTAATGTTTCAGCGCCCCCGCAGCCGCGCAGCGCCGTGCAGCGACTGGGGAGGGGGATGGGCCCCCTCCTCTCCAGCGAGGACGACATGTGCACGGCGAGCCGGAGCTCTCCTCCCGGCCAAGGCTGATGTGCGGCGCACGACCTGCTACATGCCCGCAGCCTGTATCTGTTCACCGCGGGCGCGGCGTACTTCAACACCTCTGCTCCCCTCATAGTGCGGGCGAGCGGTATCTCAGGGTACTTGAGGGGTCCGAGCGGCCTCCTTTTGGACGCAAGCTGCAACGGCCGGTCCGGCCATCCAACTTCATCAACATCAACTACATGGACAGTTACTATAAGAGATAACTACATATGGGAATTCAACAGCAATATTTGGTGGACCGTGCAAAAAATTTTTCTTCACTTCTAAGTATTAAAAGTTTATCTTCAGAAATTCAAATTCTACAAACTTAAAGACTTTCATTCACCTGCAACAACAACATTTTGAAACTGAATTAAGAAATCTTGTAAATGCTTCTGCTATCTATCTTCGTATCAACATCATTACTTGGACTTTGTTTCAAACTGATTTCATGTGTCACCCCTGGAGGAACTTTTGGGGGGGGGAGGTCTGTACCGGGCGGTACACCTCTACACCGTTTATTTAAAAGTTGCGCCAGTTGAAACTCCTCTTCTGGAGGAAGGTTGAACTTTATCTACTCTATTAATTCTCTACTTTCTCAGAAGATGTCACCACGTGGAAAATTTTGAGTTTTTGAACTGTGTCACTTTTGATGTGTTTTTGTTTCGCTTGAAGTAAGAAGTGTGAACTTTCTCTTCTAGAGGACACTACTGAAGATCAACAATAGCGCACCCTAGTGCGGAGTCAAAGAACTATTTGTTGGAGAAATTTTTATTTCAAAAGTTTGTTTCTTGTTAAATTTCTTTCTGTTATTGTTTAAGTTGGCTGTATACCCCTCTTTTTCCCCTTGTTTTAGATTTATCCAATCCCGAATTTCTTTTAGTAATTTCTGACCAATCTGGTGTATCTTCCCCCAACTTGTATCTGTTGCGGGGTCCTATCCAATAAAAACATTGTGGGCGGGTGTTTTCATTCCCCTAACGCCTAGAAACTTCCGCGAGAGTATATAAACTGCTGATTTTAGGGTCTCCGGGCCACTTCTGTTCCATCTTTCAGTGTATTAAGTACATAGCAGGAGGCGGGAAGCGCCTCTTTCCTCGGCGGCGGTCAACAATAAGGTAATGGCCGATTAATAAATTCTTTCTTTTCTTGCTCAGCAGTTTAACTTTCGAGGCGGGTTCTAAGCGTTCAACCATGTAACCTTTTCCTAAAATGTAAAAACAACTGGTATCTATTCTATTTTAAAACGACATATCGGGATAGAGAGTGCTTAACCCTTTCGAGCTCCCACTCACATCGTCTTGAGGTGAACTTATTCTCTCAACCAATTCTTCCGTAATGTAATGTAAATTGCTATTAAGTCACCTCTGTAGTATGGGATTAGCCCTTGTAATAACGGCCTAGTGCCAAAGTAGGTTTTAAAATCAAAGTGTATTAGGAGTGCAAGTTCGCCTCCTCTCAAATTGTTTTAGAGGTCATTCAATTAACCTGCTTTTCATTTAATAGACCTCAGTAGATTGGGTATTTTACCCCTGTGTTTATGTCCGTTGAGGACAACTTGAAGGTGGAGTTTGGTGTGGCCTAGGAGAGGCTTAAATTAAAGAGCGTGTGGCTCTTTTGGAAACGGAGTGTTGTATGCCTCGAGGAGGCTTTACTGTGTAATTTGGAGCAAGTGCTCCAGGGTTTGATTGGGGTCTTCTGCCCCTTTGTTAAAATTTGTATATCGGAAAGTTGGGCTAGTTGCTCAAAAATTGTGAACTCAGGGCTCGAAGCCCAAACTCTGTAATCCCTGTAATTGTACATTTCAAATTGTGTTTCGGCTACTAAGTACCTGTTCTTTGTTATTACTTAATATTGAAAAGGAAATATAACCTTGTTAACTTTTACATTAACTTTGATTCAGTAGTTTGAGACCCATTCACGCCCGCACCTTCTTACACCTCTACCTACCACCAAAACACGGTAATAATAATAATAATAATAATAATAATAATAATAATAATAATAATAATAATAATAATAATAATAATAATAATCATAATAATAATAAAGTTATTTTTACGCCCCACTAACTACTTTTGAGGATTTTCAGAGATACTGGGGGAATTTTGTCCTGCAGAAGTTGTTTTACGAGCCAGTAAATCTACCGATACGATGCTGACATAGGCTTATTTGAACACCTTCAAATACTACCGGACTGCACCAGGATCGAACCTGCCATGTTGGGATCACAAGGCCAGCGCCTCAACCGTCTGAGCCACTCAGCCCGGTCGTGATTGTTGTTTTAAGAGGAAGTCAAACTGGGCAACCATTCTTTATTGGCACTAATCAGAGGGGGAAAATAAATGAAAGGGGCCGACACTTCGAAAAGTAAAGGTATCAGCCAAAGAAAGGTAAGGGTCACGAAGGGCGTGAAAATGAAAGACTCCCTAGGCCTCGCAATCCTGGTACAGTCTAAGACAGACAATTACAAGGGTTGACCAAGCGAGGTGGATAGGACAGATGAATGTGAGGACCCTGACACACATAAGTGGAACCAATACCAGGACTCAGCTAACGGTCCCGTGTTCACCAAAGGCAAGAGGTCCCTTTTAGTCGCCTCTTACAACAGGCAGGGAATACCGTGGTTGGACCGTCCTCATCCACAGGTGGAATCTCAGTTGTGGAACTAATGAAGATGAAATGAATGATGGTGATTGAAATAGGGTAACGGGGTGTAAAAAATCGGCGGTGGCCTATCGATAGGTACTCCCCCAGCATTTGCCTGGAAGTAAAAATGGGAAATCACAGAAAATCATTCTCAGGACAACCGATGGCGGGGCTCAAACCCACTCCTCTCCCGAATGCAGAGTTGTGCTCCATGGTGGTAGCGCGTTGACATGCATCGCTACTCCGTTCGGTTGAATGTCGAATACGGTACTTATTTTAATTAATAATTAATGTTTTGTTTACATCTGTGTTACAACAGTAAGTATTCATATAAAAGGAAAAACCTGTACTCTATCTCTGCTTGTCCAATTGACTATACGAGACGAATTGTTTGCTAGCGGGGAACCGAGTCCCAATCAACTGTGGCCTTTGTGTCTGCCTGCATTCTGACAAGTACCGGTTTTGGCACTGTCATACACCTGCTCATAAAAGGATCGCTAGCTGCTTGCTTGTACACGTACGCACGGATAATAAACTTGGAATGAGATATTATACAAGCACGCGAGGGGGAATGCACGGTCAAATAGATAATAACATTCATGTTTTCACGGTCTTTAATCTATTTTCGATTCGTTACTAAACAACACACACACACACACACACACACACACACACACACACACACACACACACTTCAGTGTTGTGTGATAATCTCATAGAGTTACAAAGAGAAAGAAACAACTTTTAAAAAGCTATCGAAAAGAGTAGTGGTATGCTTAACCCATACCAATCTGTGTATTCCTTGCGGCAATGCAAGGGGCGGAGGAGTGCACTGCCGCCATATTTCAATTCTTACTTCCCTGCCCCCTCGCTCTATGACAAGAGGGCTATGGTGCGCCCAGCGCGGTGTGATTCTCGCTTGTTTTCATAATTTATCACCAGAGCTCCCAGAATACCCCGCGAGAAAATGAGAACAGAAGAAGGCGGTAAAGGCGTTCGAAAACGTTTAGTTACATGAGTGTTAATTTATTACCACAAGTGCCTTTTGTTATGACTTTCTTATTTTCAAACACTGTACAGTCATTGACGTTGCATTGTTGTGCTTGTTGAAAATAAAATAGGACTGTCAATTTTTCAGTTTCGTCATTTAGTTGATCTGTCAATGGGGAAACGGGACTACAACACTCCAATAAACTTTAGGATGGTGAAGGTAACCTTTAACAATATTATTGCTGGTGCCAGTGACCTAGTAATTTCCCAGCTAGTTTCTAGTGTCCAAAACCCCGAGTTACCTTTCGAGGTCAGTAAACAGAATAGGCAAGTGAAGGAACCCTAAGGGTCCACTCGGCAAAATTCTATACTTCAGTATCCATATGTACGTATATACACAGAGTCAGGGTGAGTGACTCAGATAGTAGAACACTCGCTCTCTAAGCCCAAGCTGGCAAAGTCGAATCTGGCTCAGTCCGAAGGTATTAAAAGGTACTTAGATTTACGAGCATTTAAAAGAACTTCCGAAGGAGAATATTCCGAAATCTGAGCGTCTGCCAAGTTACTGAGACGTACAGCTATTAGCCTATTATTATCATTGTGCCCATTGCATTTTCGGACGTGTTGCAAAATGGCGTCCAGAAAAGGTATAGACCACTCAGACCAAGATAGTATACAAGAAAGTCTTGACATATGAATACATTAGGAGGCCATGATTAAATTGGATCGTCTACCTTTAAAAGGCGGTGCAGAAAAGAGCAATGTCAGGGGAATTGTTTCAAGAAAACAAGTAAAATAAATTATTATTAAAAAATATAACGGAAAAACTAAACTCGAGACGAAAGGAAGAAAATTGCTGTTGCTGCATCGAAGAAGAAAAGTAGTCAAGATTAGGGCGGAATTTTTGAAGAATAACTGTTCTGAATTAAGAGAAGACGGCAAGATACTTGCTGAAGCACTGTAAAAAATATAGGGACAGCGTAATATACGAGAATTTATTCAAATACGTACGCTGGTAGATCCGATGCGCAAGATTAGCGATACATCGGAATACATTAATTAGTTGTAAAAGAAGAGAAGGATGGAAAAGAATCATTCCTTCAGAAAAAGAATCGAGGAAGGAATTGAATTTTCAGAAAACAAATAATTTTAAAATAGAAGAATTTTCTGAGACGAGACTGAAGATCTTATGCAGATATAGAGAATTGGTTAACTAGTACGTAAGAGAAAATTAATAGAATATTTTGAAAAAAATATTCTAAGAAATTCTTAAAATGAACATTTACTTGTCGACATTATTCGATCATATTGGCAGCTATACCATGAAGAAGATGTCTTGCTAAACTCGAGATGGACCAACCTGGAGAGAGATATGTTCCAGCCAGCAGACCCTATCTAAAATGAGATGAGGAATCCAGCCGAACCTCGGACCATGGCCAAAGGACCAGCGATGTGACGAGGAGGAGGAGAGCTACTGACAGCTGATATGATGAAAGACGAGCTAAGTGTTTACCGTAAGTATTATAATTCTTAATTTAGCTAGGCATATGCATTAGTATAAAGTATTATAAGTGTGAGATATTTAAGAGTGCAGGTGATACAGTAAAGTGAAGTGTGTTACATGTGATCTGCTAATACTATATTAAGTTAGTATATAATTAGACTGATATCTCGTGGAGTATGGCTATGCATAAAAATAAGTGAATTACTATAGTAATTGAAAATACGAGAAGGAAGAACTATCGAACAGCTGAATATAAGGATTAGCGTATTTTAAATATTATCTACGGATCTCGTGAAACCATTCAATCAATGATTACGTCACAATTGGATCGTATGAGAGGAAGTGAAAGATATAGACGAGTTATTCTTTGTAATGTCGTTAAATGCACGAATGAAATATTTAAGGTTAAGCATCGTAATATTGGAAGAGAATTGATCTATTTAAGGGAGTATTTTACGTAAAGAAGAATGGTACGTCTTAGTCTTAGGTTATGAATGATGAAATATAGTATTGAGAAAGACGAAATGGAATTGATTGAAGGTTTAATAGTGAAGAAAGAAGTTATATGAAATAATTTGTGTATGATAATGTGGGTTTCGGTAATTATAAGTCGTATGTACATTGATGGTAGATGCTAAGATATTCATATGTTGGATCAATTAGACGATGCAAGCACAAGGAAAGAGATACACCGTGGGAATGACACAAAGTAAGGTCTTAATGGAGGATATACAGTATATGTATAGTTGAGATTAGAGAGTTAACGTAACGTCAAATACAGCTGTTTATTATTAAAATGTTTGTCTTATGACGTATTCTCGTAACATATGTGAAGTGAAAGATATGTTAAGCCAGTATAGATATTAGAAGTGACGCAGATAAATAGTACCGCGATATCACAACGTAAATACTTACGGAATTACTTGCACATATGATATATGCACATTGAGCCGTATAGCAGCAAATCAAGAATTATTTAGATATAATAGCGAGGTTGATTATTTTATGTTTTGAGTGTTGATTTATAATTCATGCAGTAATTTTAAATGAGAAGCTAGTAAATTAGAGCCGAGATTTAGAAGGCAATAGAGATGGAAACCTTAGCCCGTCAGTCGTCATAAAACATTTCTTCGCCAGAGAGCAACTTTGATAACGAATTCAGATAGCAAAAAAATAAATTTTGTCAATTGTAACAAAGTGATTGTGTTATAGTGATTGATTTGAATTGTTTAATTTTCTTGCAAGCTAATTCATTACTTGCATAATAACTGAATGATTGATTTAGTTCTTAAACATGATTATATGTGAGGAAGCTTAAGTTCATGTCAGAAACAGTGAATTCAATTTATTATTTTATTTTATTAGTAAGCCAGCGCTGACTTAAATGTAAAATATTATGAATCACTACTGATTTTAATCGTCGATTATGAAGGTTCTTGAAAATACGAATTCTCAATTCTTCAATTTTTGGTTAATTTAATAAATGTTTTCTCTTATTATTTTCTTTTTAAGTGAGTGATAATTTGTAGTAGTTGAGTGTAGATAGACTTAGTTTCTAAGATGTTTCTCGTATGATTTGTGTCGGAGTTAAGGGGTATATGAAGATTTATTCTTGAATGCGATAGGATGGAGACGTTCATCGATAATTGTCGCGGGCGGTCCCTACCCTTTTCTCTGAATTCACGTTCATCCTAGCCAGGAAGAAAAATTAAATATTTTTCTTATGAGAAGAAATACCCTGAGATTACATCTGGCAGTCGGGAAATTTATCTGTGTCGTACCTGGTCGCGGGAAGGGCGCATCATTATTATCATATAGACCTACATAGAACTACGAGGGCCACTGATCGTATTACTGACTAGTGTGATGTAGCCTGGTGGGAGGAATAATGTCAAGTATTACGTCCAAGTCTCCCAAGTGATGTAAATTCAAGAAAGCTGGGTTCGTAAGAAGATTTTTTTAAAAAATTAATACTTTGTCAACATTATGAAACAACGATCTTCCCCAAAATAAAAGGCCATAATTTTCGATTACCTTCACACATCTCCCTCCCAGCATCCGACTTTGTTGATAATACCAGGTATTATCTCTACAGCCGTTGCTGACGTCTTCGATTGTCATGGACCGCAACAAATCAAAATCAGGAAGTGCAACACCTATCCGCCCCATATCCTGGATCCAACCAACCCAAACTTCAACACTACAGCGCTATAGCCCTGATGGTTTTTCGCATACCAAGAGATCCGCTGCTCAACGCGAAGGCCTGCATATTACGACAAGATGCGTGGTTAGTGCGATGAATCCTGTCGGCCATTATTGACAATAATAATGTTATTTGCTTTACGTCCCACTAACTACTTTTACGGTTTTCGGAGACGTCCACGTGCAGGAATTGAGTCCCGTAGGAGGCCTTTTACGTGCCAGTAAATCTACCGACAAGAGGCTGACGTATTTTTTTTTTTGCTAGGGGCTTTACGTCGCACCGACACAGATAGGTCTTATGGCGACGATGGGTAGGAAAGGCCTAGGAGTTGGAAGGAAGCGGCCGTGGCCTTAATTAAGGTACAGCCCCAGCATTTGCCTGGTGTGAAAATGGGAAACCACGGAAAACCATCTTCAGGGCTGCCGATAGTGGGATTCGAACCTACTATCTCCCGGTTGCAAGCTGACGTATTTGAGCACCTTCAAATACCACTGGACTGAGCCAGGATCGAACCTGCCATGTTGGGGCCAGAAGGTCAGCGCCTCAACCGTTTGAGCCACTCAGCCCGGCCCGGCCATTATTCTTGGCTTTCTACACTGGGGCCGCTATCTCACAGTCAGGTAGCTCCTCAGTTGTTCTGATGTACCAGGAAAATGCTGGAGCTGTACCTTCATTAAGACTTCGGCCACTTCCTTCCCAATCTTAGCCCTTTTCTATCCCATCGACGCCGTAAGATTTATCTGTGTCCGTGCGACGTAAAGCAAATTGTGACAAACAAGTTCTGATGTAGGCTGAGTAAACCCCATACCGGCCCTCAGATCAAGGCAGAAATCCCTATGCTGATTGGGAATTGAACCCCTAGATCGTGCGGCCGGCACTCCGGATAACACAGCTATTACATTCTACCCATTTCCTTGTCTGGGAACTTAATTTTTGATACTAATAAAGCATTTCGCACAATGTATACCCACTGCTTTCTTGGGATTAAGCAAAAGGAGCTGTGTTTCATCGTATGTGACAACGCCGTTATAAAACTTGTCACCCGGGGGTATGAGATGTGGTAGCCAAATGGCATCATCACTGGGTTCTCATTAAGGCAGATCCAGTTCGATTGGTGCAGGTTTGCCAGATTCCTGAAAGAAAGTTACAGTACAGATGCGCGTTCGAGAAAATCAACTGGGCTCCTATTGCGAACTTCATTTTAGAACTATAACTTTATTATTATATTGACGTGATAATACTATTTACTAAATCCACCTGACAGTCGCTTCTATTACGGAATTGAAATGACAGGCCTCCATATCAGTTCATATGAACTATATTTAATTAATTTATCTTTTTTTCAGATGTAAGCGGGGTTTGAGTTATGAGTCGGAATTGAAACTGTCAACCACCAGGCCGAAATCCTCTTTCTGATTCATTGGAAAAAAGAAAATCTAATACATTGAGTTTAAAGTCAGGGAGTGCACATGATGTCTAAAAATCCTCACCGAAATTTTCAGCACAGAATCAGCTAGAGTCTGGATGATGATGTCCGGGAAATATTTCATTCTTGGGAAGTCCAATGTCTCGTTAGGAACTGCCACCCTAGTGTCAATAATAAGCTCAATGACTTCCCATTTTCAACCTCATACTTATTTCCGAGATCCTCACTCCTATGCCAAAACCACGAATGTGACAATACTCTTCCTATCCATTATTTCGCTCAAGACTGGTTACGCCTCCCAGCCACATATTGATATACAGTCCATCAGACCAATTTTCGATGAGTTTTTTCTCTGTGTGGACGAGTAAAGGAAAATGAACCTTAAATACACCACACTCTAGAAGCGGGTAAATATGTCACATTCCTACAGTACGGCACAGGAAGGTTCATTTTCCTTTACACTTCAGCATAGGAAAATTAACTCGACGAAATTTGTTCTGATGGACTGTATATCTTTATGTGGCTGGGAGGCTTGACCAGCCTCAAGGGAAATAATGGATAGGAAAAGCATTGTCACATTCGTGTTTTTGGCATAGCAGCGATATGGCCTTCTTCTCCTCTCACACTAACCGATGCTGTTGTTCAGTTTTCTCAAATCCTACAGTGGGATCAATTACCATACCCGTGTGTTTTTCCCGGCCAATGGCAACAATATCAGCTCGTCTTGTGGATCCATTTGTGGAAGGACACTTCATAGACTTCATAGACCCCCACCGCCCTCAGAAAGGAAAACTGCTAAATTTCTACTTCTGAGATATTTAGACTTTTACATTTTATTTTATGCTGTTTGCAGTTTTTCTAAAAAATGGCGTAAACCTGTCTCCGCGTGCAACAGTAATTTATACGTTTCTGTTATTTTACACTGAATTGTGATTTAGATTCATTTAAGTGAAGAAAACTTACTTACGACTTTCCATTTTAAAGTTATAAATATTCTAAGCTAAAAGAGTGGTATCACCACCAAAAATAAACATGATCCACTAAAACTATAAAGTTTTATTCAAATTATGAAATATAATTAAAAAGCCCCAAAGTAGTAAAAGTAAAGCAAAGTCATCTCCATACAGGCCATGAAGGCCCTGGGAGTGGTGGAAGGTAAAGGCTTCCACTATTTGTAACCTCGGCACTTGATGGGGGTAGAGTGGTTAGCTCTACGCCCGGCCGCCTTTGCCCCCAGGAATTAACCTGGTACTCATTTTTGGTGTAGGCTGAGTAAACCTCAGGGCCATATGCACCTCTGGAAGTGGAAATCTCATTTCTTAAATATTACGACTTCCTGAGGAATTCGAACCCACATCCTTCCGGGCAAACCGAGTACGCCTTTACCGCCTCGACCAGGCAGCCCCTCCAAAAGTAGTAACTAAACCAAAAATAAATATGTTTCACTAAAACGATAAAGATTAACATTATGAAAGATAATTAAAAACTGACATATTACAGCATTATGAAACAAACTACAGTGAGTCATTTCCACCACTTTCTCACTTTATATGATGCACAACCAATTAAACGTAAAATAAATAAATAAATAAATAAATAAATAAATAAATAAATAAATAAATAAATAAATAAATAAATAAATAGCCTTGTGAATCCCCTAAGGGCTATGGCCTCCTGCAATGCTAGGACAGTGCTCAGTTTAACTCACCAGGTGATCAGGTACTGAAGAGCATTATTGTATTGGTTATTTCCTAGTTTGTTTCGAGAAAACGTATTACTGCATATTTTACACATGTGCAGTATCATCTCAGAATGGATGAAATTGTGTATTACGACATCAAAAATGTGCGAAAATGCACTTTTACATTATTGACACTTGTACACTTTCAATTCCAGAGAGTGGAATTAAACATACATTTTATCAATTATCTCTTCTACACTCTTTCATAAAGTTTTTCACGCAGCCTGGTATAACTGAATGATATTTTCGCTTCTTAAGTTTGAATTCTTCCCTTTCCGCACGGTTGTACTTAAATTCTCGTCTCATTTTTTCCTTTTTTGGTCAAACCACATCTGTCGGTTCAACATCTTCAGATTTATCCATTGTATTGTCTATGGGGCTTACTTCAAGCTCCAGCAAAATAGTTTACTTCTGTGGTACCGGTTGCTGGTACTTCATTGATAAATTCCGTAACATTTTCTTCTTCTACTACAATATTGCTGCAATATCTGTGTTAAAGCTCTGGACTGTTATGTCTGCATTCCGGATTAAATCACCCCATTTACATCCGTCTGCAAGTTTTCATGGGGTGCATTGTTAACTTGCTATTCTTCTTCATTAGAAGTTACCTCAGACATCAAGAGAGCCAGATCTAAAATCTTATGTCTCCTACCCATTCTGAAATAACCAGAATGAAAATGGTGTAAATAAACGCCTATGCTCCTTTATGCAATAACAGAAGCCAGGTTCAGGTTACTTGTTTGATGCTGCTTAAATACATGGAAAGATACCAATGAATTGTAAAGGGCGTCCTTCAAAATATTCACGAAAACAGACTTGTTTGAGCAGTAAACACTCTGCAACTCATAAACACATCAACAATATTAACTAGACTTCGCGGTAAATGTTATATCATGAAGCCAGTAAAGCAATAAGCGTACAATCCTAGCCAATTCTACTGTATCTTCTACAGATACCACCATGTTGGCTAAGAATTTAATGCTTACCCTCAGTATGCTTAGTTACAGAGGTCACATCCGTAGATACCCCGGGATTTATATTACAAATTACGCCATTTGGCATGCTGATACGGCTTCTATACCTTACAAATACCGGGCGAGTTGGTCGTGCGGTTAGGGTCGCGCAGCTGTGAGCTTGCACCCGGGAGATAGTGGGTTCGAACCCCACTGTCGGCAGCCCTTTGAATGGTTTTCCGTGGTTTCCTATTTTCACACCAGGAACATGCTGGGGCTGTACATTAATTAAGGCCACGGCCGCTTACTTCCCACTCCTAGGCCTTTCCTGTCCCATCGTCGCCATAAGACCTGTCTGTGTCGGTGCGACGTAAAGCAAAAAAGAAGAAGAGAGAGAAAGAAAACCTTAATATTAAATGAAAATTTATAGTAGGAATTACTATTTAGCCAAAACTACTTCTTTTAAATTACAGTTGTCCCCTTTGTGCTTAGTAGGGAAGACCAATTGTTATTTACGAAAACTTCCAGCAATCAATGTGCGAGCTGTAGTGTGCTGATTGATTCTCATCAGTTCTCCCTTACCACAGAATCATAACACATGAACTAGTCGCGTCTTCTGAAATAGGATGCCATAAAATAATTATATTTTTTCTTTGTTAACACCTTATCATTCAAGTATATTTCTTATTCACATTAAAAGTTTTTAAAACCATTTTTTGTTATTAGCAATTCCATAAAAATTTTGCATGCCACTGAATACACATTTACAGAAATGGATAGTTAGTTTAGATTCAATAAAGTCAACATAAAGTCGTTGCCATTCCTTATAAAAGTGCACAGACCGAGCTCGATAGCTGCAGTCGCTTAAGTGCGGCCAGTATCCAGTATTCGGGAGATAGTAGGTTCGAACCCCACTGTCGGCAGCCCTGAAAATGGTTTTCCGTGGTTTCCCATTTTCACACCAGGCAAATGCTGGGGCTGTACCTTAATTAAGGCCACGGCCGCATTCTTCCCACTCCTGGGCCTTTCCTGTCCCATCGTCGCCATAAGACCTATCTGTGTCGATGCGACGTAAAGCAACTAGCAAAAAAAAAAAAAAAAAAAAAAAGTACACAGCTTTCTGTTTAACATCATCACCTTTGTGTTTCAAAATGTTTATGCATGTCCATTAGTCCTTTTAGGAATATCTTTCTATCTAAGCAACCACGTGTTCAGTTCAATCCACAAGATTCCTTACTCAGCGATGGAAAATAATCAAATGGGAGGAGCACGAGGTAGACTCCGACTACCTCAGGTAGCTGTCCGCTTTTACTCGTCATCTCCATCAGGATGAACTACCCGAGGATCGCGAAAAACTCAGGACACGAATTCTGACAACAGAGAAAAATAATTCGATGTCGCGGCCGCAAGTATTGACATTACGTGCAGTGTGACAAGTATTGTCGAAATACGGTACCTAGTCAGTATGACTTTGAAGTTTTAGTGGTGAAATCGTTTAAACTTCTAAATTTACACATATTCAAGGCAAAATCAATGTACATTGAGTTTATTACAGGAGAAATAACGTATGCGTCCGCCTCTGTGGTGTAGTGGTTAGTGTGATTAGCTGCCACCCCCGGAGGCCCAGGTTCGATTCCCGGCTCTACCACGAAAATTGAAAAAGTGGTACGAGGGCTGGAACGGGCTCCACTCAGCCTCGGGAGTCAACTGAGTAGAAGTTGGTTCGATTCCCACCTCAGCCATCCTGGAAGTGGTTTTCCGTGGTTTCCCACTTCTCCAGGGTAATTACGGGATGGTACTTAAGGCTACGGCCACTTCCTTTCCTCTTCCTTGTCTATCCCTTCAATCTTCCCACCTCCCCGCAAGGCCTCTGTTCAGCATAGTAGGTGAGGCCGCCTGGGCGAGGCACTAGTCATCCTCCCCACTTGTATCCCCCGACCTAGTGTCTGAATCTCCAGGATACTGCCCTTGAGGTGGTAGAGGTGAGATCCCTTGCTTAGTCCGAGGGAAAAACCGACCCTGGAGGGTAAACAGATAAAGAAGCAGAAGAAATAACGTATGCATGGTAAGAAATCAACTTCGATATTATGGGCGATGTTTAAGTCTTTCCAGACCACTGGGGCAGTGGATGTACTCAGCTAGGGCTACTGTAGTGCGGAACTCGCCTCACGACGTTCGGTCGCCTTGATCTCGACACGCTCCTGATAAGCATTTTGACGGTCGACATTCATAACTTTTTGGAATTTTAGAAAACCGTTCTATCTTCTTGAGTGCGTTTTTGATGATTTTGAAGTCATGTTTTGTCCTTATGTCAAGATATTTTGCTCAAGAAAGAAATTTTTCGCACTTCTTCACACCACAATTTGCCGGGCTGAGTGGCTCAGACGGTTGAGGCGCTGGCCTTCTGATCCAAACGTGACTCAGTTCGGTGGTATTTGAAGGTGCTCAAATACGTCAGCCTCGTGTCGGTAGATTTACTGACACGTAAACAAAATCCTGCGGGATTAAATACCGGCACCTTGACGTCTCCGAAAACCGCAAAAGTATTTAGTGGGACCTAAATCCAGTAAGATTATTGTCTGAGCCATGCCATATAAAATTAATAAATACATAAATAAATGAACCGCGCTGCACGGCGAATTTAGTAACTCAAAATGACGGCGCTCCTGCATCATCGGATGATCCCATACCGATCAGTCTCTTTACAATGAGATACACTCTTTGTCGGATGATTTGTTATTTATTATTTCGAGTTTAAAAAGCTTATATTTTTGTAGCGCTCACCGGTACCAGTAGCGTAGCCAGGGGTTGGGGTGGTATAGTTACAGAATTATGATAGAACACAATGGTGCTTGTGTGGTGTGTGCGTGCAGGACGTTTCATTATAAGGACATTGATATAAGTGAATTATGTTCATATTCAGATTGCAGTGCGTTACAAAATCTTACATTAAAATACAAAACAATAACAATACGATCAAGGCCAACAGTTTTATGCCGAATGGTATGTTCATTTTATAATCTGACATCCAACTTTCGAGGCTTCTTAGAAAATACATTCAACCGATCATGTCTCTGAATGTTTATTTAATTTATTGTTACTGTTCATTTTATTTTTGTAACAATTTCAAGCGGGAGGAGGAGATTCTAACCCCTAGTCCCCCCCCCCCCCGGCTACGCCCCTGCACCGTTTCCAGTACGGTTCCGAAACTATAGGCGGATTTTACGTAAAGAAACTAAAAGAGGGAAGACATCTTTCCTCTTTAAGTCTTCTGTGTCACGAACACATTTCCATCATTTGTTAAGAAACAATAATTGTTAGAGACAAATTAATACGGAGATGGTGAAGACGTAAACACGAACAGTAAAAGACAAGAGCAGACTTATACGAGACAAACATTGTTATAGATTTAATTTGAAAGGATACTAGTGTGCTTGAAAAACAAAAGAACGGATGATTATATTACAATATTCCACATATTTTTATAGGAGTGCACTCTAGGAGTCGTACAGCACTGGGGAAGTGTGATAGTTGAATGATTTTCGGACATTCCTTTTTCTGGTGGGAAAATAGTGTAATGCCTTGCCGATGCTGCAATGGCAGCAGAAATTCTTTGTACAATTCTACACACTTTTTCCTTGCACACTTAAACATACTAGCCTACAATTACATGAAAACAATCTGAAGCCAAATATCTAAAGGCTATAGCTACTGCTGCACTCGAGACACTGATAAGTGTCAGACTGTGGGAAACTCTAACCTAAGCTATTTTATATTTCTTCTAGTACTTTGTTCATTATGGCTTTGCTAATTAAGTATCTTTGTAGAACACATTCTTCTGACAACTCTAAAAGTATGTTTTTACTTAGTATGAGTATTCCTATGCCTTCTTCAGTTTATTGATAGTTTTCTACAGCAGTAAAGATTCAAAAGTACGTCTTCTTGATGTTGCCATTTTGAAATGTTAACAGCTATCAAGATGTGTAACATTCGACTGACGTCATGTTAATTTAACACAAGTATTAACAATTTGCTAGCGTTATCAATTCTTGATGAGACGGTCATTTTCTTAAATTGTGTGTTTAGTCTACTTAACAGTGTTAACACTTAACATTCTTTAAAGAAACCGAGCCTTAGCCTACTGTCCCGGATAGGAACTATCTGGCAACTCCGGATTTCCATCAAACGCACAGAAGCTTTTTTGAAATTCTAAATCATGTTCCCTGGATCGAATTCCACGTAAATCTGGGGTCCCGTGATGAGATCACGGTATCAACAGTCACGTTATACTACAAGCTTTTGTAGCTAGGCAGTTTGGGAAAACATATTTGCCGATATTAAATCGCCTCTGTGCTGATTTGCAATCAAGAAATATAGAACATTTCACTGACTTATTTAGGTAATGCCAGGTTTTAAAACGTGCATGCTCGATGGAGCGTCTTCACCACCCATTTGCGTGAACAAATTAAATGCTGTTTTAATATTATCATCCTTGTCCGACTCGTTGGCTGAATAGTCAGCGTACTGGCCTTCGGTTCAGAGGGTCCAGGGTCGATTCCCGGCCGGGTCGGGGATTTTAACCGTCATTGGTTGATTCCAATGGCCCGGGGACTGGGTGTTTGTTCTGTTCTCAACATCCCTGCAACTCACACACCACAAAAACACGCAGCTACCTACACATGGCAGATGCCGCCCACCCTCATCGGAGGGTCTGCCTTACAAGGGATGCACTCGGCTAGAAATAGCCACACGAAATTATAATAATAATAATTTCACTTTCTAGATCACGTATTTCTCCAGCAGCTGAAATATTTTTTCTAGGGAATATAAGACGGAATTACGAATTTGTTACACGGCATTTCTGATGATATTTTGAAAAACATCTATATGGAGAATACATAATTAACATTGCATTTTTCATTTGTTCCGAAGTGTTGTTTAAAGTAGTGTCCTTGCTGATACTAGAAGTTCTCAAGCGCAAACACGACCTAAAGGAAGTTGTGCACTAATCACATCCAGTAGATTCCTTAGCTAATTAGAAGTAAGTTCTTCTTCTCATCCCAAAGTGGTGCAGCCCTTTTCTTGAACACCCTCCATGGAAGTGAGCTGCATGTACCATTTAAACCACATACCAGCTCTCTTGCCAATCTTAAATTTATGGCAGTGCCGGGAATCGATTCCCCCACCCCCCCGCCCCCCGGCAGCAGCTTGTAATGGTAATCGTTACACTATGGAAGTGAACCTCGGCTAGTTAATATACGAAGGTATATCTGCACATTCCAGTATTAGAGTACAATTATGCGCTTTTAAGACGGGTTTAAATGGCTCTAAACGCTGTCTGTCATCTTAAAAATGTCCACCTCCTTATTGTAACTGTTAAAGCTATTAGGTAGGCTCGATTCTCGGTAGGCCTACTGCCAGAAGTTTAAGTGCGACGGCTGATGTTTGGGTTAAAATGTAGCCTACATTGGTGTGGTGCACGAAAATAGCCGTAACACCCCGGGATGAGGATACGAATTTACACTTTTAAATTTCGTAGCAGCTGCCACCCCAGGAGGATCGGGTTCGATTCTGGGCTCTACCACGAAATTTGAAAAGTAGCACGGGGACTGGAACGGGTTCCACTCAGCCTCGGGAGTTTAACTGAGAAGAGGGGGCTTTGATTCCCACCTCAGCCATCCTCCGACTAATTTTATGTAGTTTTCCACTTCTTCTCCAAGGAAAAACCAGGATAGTACCTAACTTAAGGCTACGACCAATTCCATCCCTTCCAATCTTCCCATCCCCCTCAAGGCCCCTATTCTGCATAGAAGATAAAGCCGCCTCGGCGAGGTACTGGTCATCCACCCCAGTTGTATCCCCGACTAAATGCTCCACGCTCCAGGGCACTGCGCTTGAGCCGGTAGAGGTGGGATCCCTCACTGGGTCCGGGGGAGAATCTAACCCTGGAGGATAAACGGATCAAATAAAAAAATCGTTACGTAATAGATCTACATAAGTTTATTGAAATATTATGGGAACGATATTTAATAAAGAGTAAGGCAAGAAATATTTGAATAATGAGGATACATACTATAATCAAGGACGAGGTACACAACTCTAACGCTGATTCTTTGAACAACAGTCCTCTTACGATGGTGTCATGTAGATCACAAACAACAATTAATTTATTGTCTAGCATTTAAAAAACAAAAAACCCAAGCATTTATAGGAATTTTCTGTTAGGTGTTCGTAGCTATTGACATTATTATTATTATTATTATTATTATTATTATTATTATTATTATTATTATTATTATTATTATTATTATTATTATTATTATTATTATTTTCTTTCTTTCTTAATCCGTTTACACTCCAGGACTCAGTGAGGGATCCCACCTCCACCGCCTCAAGGCCAGTGTCCTGGAGCGTGAGATTTTGTGTCGGGGATACAACTGGAAAGGAGGACCTGTACCTCGCCCAGGCAGCCTCACCTGCTATGCTGAATAGGGGCCTTGTGGGAAGTGGGAAAATTGGATGGAATACACAAGGAAAAGGGAAGGAAACGACCGTGACTTAAGTTAGGTACCATCCCGGCATTTACCTGGAGGAGAAGTGGAAAACCACGGGAAGCCACTTCGATGATGGCTGAGGTGGGAATCGAATTCCCCCCTCCCCAACCCAGTTGACCTCCCGAGGTTGAGTGGACTCCGTTCTAGCCCTCATACTACTTTTCACATTTCGTGGCAGTGCCGGGATTCGAGACTCGGCCTCTGGGGGTGACAGCTAATCACACGAACCACTACACCACAGAGGAGGACATTATTATTCTTATTCTTCTACCTCTTCTTATTTTTATTTTTTATTAATGTTATTAACTCTGCTTTTGATTACAGTAGATGGGAAGATGCAAGGCGACAAGAGAAATCTAAGAGGCCGTGCGGTTAGGGGCCTGTAGCTGTGAGCTTGCATCCAGGAGATAGTGGGTTCGAACCGCACTGTCGCCAGCCCTGAAAATGGTATTCCGTGGTTTTCTATTTCCACACTAGACAAATGCTTGGGGCTGTACCATAATTAAGGCTACTGCTTCTTCCTCTCCACTCCTAGGCCTATCCCATCGTCGCCATAAGACCTATCTATGTCGGCAGGCTACGACGTAAAGCAGATTATTAAAATAAAAAAAGTATATCTTGACCATAACAAGTGAAAAGCACCCCCTGCATTGATATATTCCATCATATACGAGGTTAAAACCACGGACGAGTTTCTTCCCAAATACTCCAGTTCTTAACAAAATCTCAGAAAAACCAAAAGAGAACTGTATGGTTACCTTGGAAGAACAACTACCTTCAGTTCATGTGCGTGACCGAAAAACCTGGCAAGCCCTAACCAGGCTTTGAACGGTAGTGGGAAGGTGCAGAAGAAGTGTTCAGAAATGGGGATTTCTGGGCTATAACAATACCACACTATACTCATGTGGAGAAGCCCAAACTATGCGCCATCTCCCTCTATATCCTATGGCTCTAGTAACCTGTACCCAGGAAGACTTAAACCGAGGCTCTGTAAGTGTTTAGCACTGGACCGACGTCGCGTAATGAATTATTTTACTCTTATATTCATATTATGCTGTACATTGTTTACTGTACTTTTATACTTCCATGGTGTAATGCTCTGATACTAATAAATAAATAAATAAATAAATAAATAAATAAATAAATAAATAAATAAATAAATAAATAAATAAATAAATAAATAAATAAATACATAAATAAATAAATATTATCGTCGAGTTTAGATCTCTGGCTTTTCAAAAATTGTCTGTAACCCTGCGCTATTTTGCTGTTTCTTTCAGCACTTCTATCTGTTTAGTTATAATGTGCTGGTTCTTTGCGAAGAACACGATTTATCCACAATTTCAAGACCAGACTTTCGGTGGCCTAATCTAATTTCCTTTCGAGTATGTGCTGACTCATTTATTTCTACCATTCCCTGATATCTTTTTCTAAAACAAATGTACGAAACTGGAAAGAGACTGTTTTCTTGTTTCACCCCTATTGTGATTACAAAGGGGTTCCTATAATACTTCTAAGGATTTTACTTGTGATCGGGTGTTCGTTAATGTTTCTTGTATGAGTACTGTAGTTGTGTCATCTATTCCGAAATCTTTCAACGCATTTATAAGTGTATCCAGGTGTATTGTTATGCCATTTTTAAAGCCCAAAAACGTCATGATCACATCCCGGTCTGTTGCTAACAACTTGTTTTTTAACACAGTCTTACTGGTGAAGATTTGTTATTATCGTCTTTTCATGAATTCTACTTGATATGGTAGTCTCTTTGTTGATCTACATCAGTGTTGCCGAAAATGCGATCGTGCACCGAGTCAACGTGTGCCTATATAGGTTATGCAACGTGCATAACACCTATCTGGAGGGTGAAAATATGAAGAGGTGTGTCTGAACACTAACAGCACGTTAATGCAAGTGAGGTTGTCTGCCGGCCGGAGAGGGGATTGGGGTTGGCGGGATTACAGACCAGGAGAAATATCTAGGGAGTCAATATGTATTCGCCACCCTAATCTACAGTACATGATTCTCCATTGTACGCTGAATGTTTTGGAAGTTGTGTGTGACAGGTAGAAGTGATATAAATATTTGCTTACCCATCTTTCTTGTTTAAATGGTGAATTATGGCGTCCTTATATTCTCCTCAATGGGTTGCCACGCGCTGTTGGTGGGGGGTAAGGGAATGGAGGAGCGGAAAGGAACTGGCCACCCTACCGTACGTAAACTCCGGCTCAGGCAAACCTCTGTGGAGGCTCGGACCTGCCTTCGGGCAGACTAACCCTTACCTTACCTATATTCTCCTCAGATGTTTTCTTTGAATGGGAAGAGTCTCTTGGAAGTGTCTCTCGAATTGTTGCAATACCTCTTCTACAGGTTAAACACACTTCGGCCACAATTGAATATTTACCAGATGCTCTGTTGTTTTTAAGGCTATTGATGATTCGAATGTACTTCTTCCGAGCTTGGGCGGCCTGACTTAAACAGTTTTTTTTTTCGGAAGGTGTTCAGTAGTTTTCGATGTATTAGGCCAGGAATTCATAGTTCGTCTATTTGTTGTCCAAAATTAGTTCACCTTGATAATTCACGAAGCAGATATCGTCATAAGAATAGCCTAACCTTGAAGATTACTACTACTACTAATCGTTTGACCTCAGATACCGTGCTGCTGACATTTTTATTTGATGTCATTTAGACTGTCTATTTCAGCATTCCTTTTTTTTGTTCTATCAGATGACAAAGGAAACAAAACTTTGCTGATCGCCCTATAACAGGAATTTTGATTTTGCCGTCTGAACACCAAGTATGTCACTAGAGATCTTTCGTATGCCTCTTACGACGTAGACTGTCGAACTTACTTTATTCCGCTCTTAAGATACGGAAAGGTTTCATAGAAGTTGTATTATTATTATTATTATTATTATTATTATTATTATTATTATTATTTTCTAAATGAAAAAATGTTTAGTTTGAAACAATTCCCCACACGAAGTTACACACATTGTAAGTTAATAATATTCTTTATTCGTGAAGATTACAAAGATATCTATATATATATAAAATAACTTGTCCTGACTGACTGATTCATCATCGCCGAGCCAAAACTACTGGACATAAAGAGATGAAATTTTGGGGATATATTCATATTAAGACGTAGGTGCTCGCTAAGAGAGGATTTTGGGATATTCCTTCGCTAAGGGGGTGAAAACGGGGGTGAAATTTTAAAATGAGTTGCTCTATATCTCAAAACTTTAAAAGTTTACAGATGTAAAAATTGGTATTTAGAATCGTCTTTAAAAATAAGGAAACACGTATTTTTTTGTTTTCAGAAAATCCCAATAGGAGGGGTGAAAAAGGGTGAAAATGGGGAAAATGGGTTGAATGCCTTTAATCAGGATACCGGTACCTATATCTCAGAAACTGAAGATATTACAGACCTGAAAATTGGTACGTTTGATCTCTTTTAAAAATAAAGAAACACGTATTTTTTTGTTTTTGGAAAATCCAATTAATGGGAGGGTGAAAAGGGGGTGAATTTTAAAAATGAGTGAATCTATATCTCCAAACTTTTAAAGTTTGCAGCTGTAAAAATTGGTATTTAGAACCTTCCTTAAAAATAAAGGAACACGTATTTTTTTGTTTTCAGAAAATCGCAATAGGAGGGATGAAAAAGGGTGAAAATGTGGGGAAATGGGTTGAATGCCTTTAATCAGGATACCGGTACTTATATCTCAGAAACTGAATATGTTACAGACCTGAAACTTGGTACTTTTGATCTCTATTAAAAATAAAGAAACACGTATTTTTTTGTTTTTGGAAAATCCAATTAATGGGAGGGTGAAAAGGGGGCGAATTTTTAAAATGAGTGAATTTATATCTCCAAACTTTTAAAGTTTGCAGATGTAAAAATTGATATTTAGAATCTTCATTAAGAATAAAGAAACACGTATTTTTTGGTTTTTTGAAAATCGCAATAGGAATCGTAAAAATGGGTGAAAAAGGGGTTGAATGCCTTTAATGAGGCTACTTTTATCTCAGAACCTGAAGATATTACAGACCTGAAAATTGATGTTTGGGATCTCTTTAAAAAATAAAGAATCACGTATTTTTTTGTTTTTCGAAAATCCAATTAATGGGGGGGGGGTGAAAAGGGGGTGATTTTTTAAAATGAGTGTATCTATATCTCAAAACTTTTAAAGTGTACGGATGTAAAAATTGGTATTTAGAATCTCCTTTAAAAATGAAGAAACGCGTAATCTTTTGTTCTCGGAAAATCCCAATGGGAAGGGTGTAAAAGGGTGAATAATGGGTTGAATGCCTTTAATGAGGCTTCTTATATTTCAGAACCTGAAGATATTACAGACCTGAAAATTGGTATGTGGTATCTACTTTAAAAGTAAAGAAACACGTATTTTTTCGTTTTTTGAAGATATAAATATTGGGGGTTGAAAGTGGGGGGTGAATTTTTAGAAATGAGTGTGTTTACATCTTAAAACTTAAAAATTTACAGATGTAAAAATTGGTAGTTAGAATCTCCTCTAAAAATAAAGGAACACGTATTTTTTTGTTTCCTGTAAATCCCAATAGGAGGGGTGTAAAAGGGTGAAAAATGGGTTGAATGCCTTTAATGAGGATACTTATATTTCAGAACCTGAAGATATTACAGAACCGAAAATTTGTATATGGGACCTCCTTTAAAAATAAAGAAACACGTATTTTTTAGTTTTTGGAAATCCAATTAATGGCGGTTAAACAGGAGTGACAAATTGGGTGAATTTTTTGAAAGACTATATCTACAGAATATCTTGGAAACGTAAAATGTTACAGACGTAAAAAGTGGGTGTTTGGAATCTCCTGTAAATGTAAAGAAACATAGGTGATTTGTTTTTGGAAATCCACCTAAGGGGAACTCAAAAGTGGTGAAATTTTAAAATGAGAATTTTTACAGTATATCTAAAAAAACTTAACATGTTACAGAAGTGAAAAATGGTATTTTTTATCTCTATTAAACATAACGAATCGTGTATTTTTATTTTTCGGAAATACCACTTGGGTGGTGGGGGGTGGGTAAGAGTGACTGAAAATGGTGTTGAATTCTTTTAATTAGGCTACTGATATCTCAAAAATGAAGATGTTACAGACGTGAAATTCGATATATGCAATCTGCTTTAAAAGTAAAGAAACACGTATTCTCGGAAAATCCAATGAGGGGGGGGGGGGGTGAAAGTATTGAAAATTTAATTGACTTAATTGTATGAGAATGCAAACATCTAATAAAAACTAAAGTTGTTACAGACGTGAAAATTCGTATTTAGATCTCCTTTAAAAACAAAGAAAAACGCGTTTCGGTGGGGAAACCATCTTGGAGGGTGGGAGTGTAAAGGAGTTGAATTCCTTTCATGACGACACATAAATCAAAAGCTGAAGAAGTTAGAGTCGTGATAATTGGTATTTAGAAGATCTTTTACTATTAAAGAAGCAAGTATTTTTTTGCGGGAAAATTCACTTACGGGTGGGGGGGAGTAGTGTGAGATGAAGTGAAAAAAATAAATTATTTTTATGGGGATACTTATATCTCAAAACTGACGGCAATAGACGTGAACATTGGTGTTTGGGATCTCCTTTAAACATAAAGAAACAAGCCTTCTTTTAATTTTTTTGGGGGGGGGGTTTGCCGGTAAATAAACTTAACGGCGGTGGGGTGTAGAAGGAGGTGAACCCATTGATTTTACTGTTCTTAATGTACTTATAAGTATCCTCCTTTGCTAAGGCGGCAGCGCGCGGGCCTCTCTCACAGCTGGGTTCCGTGGTTCAAATCCCGGTCACTCCATGTGACATTCGTGCTGGAAAAAACGGAGGTGGGACAGGTTTTTCTCCGGATACTCCGGTTTTCCCTGTCATCAGCCTTTCCAGCAACACATAATAGTAATAATAATAATAATAATAATAATAATAATAATAATAATAATGTTCCGGACCGTCGTCAAATGTGCGGATCGCGCTGGAAACGGCTCCTGGACGGGTAATGACTAAGAATGCAGTCCGGCCGCGGGTTCAGTGCCGCCAAAGCACCCAATATGACACCACGCCGGATCTCCTGAAGGATTTTATACATATTAAAATGATTATAGGAAAAGATGGCAAAGATTTACGGAGCCAACTGACCGGGAGGAATATCTGAGCCTAGCCCGGGAAGTACGAAATCGATTGCTGGAAAGGAAGATTGAAAAATGGGAGGAAACGTGCCGTAATCTAATAGAAAACGAGTCAGATCGGGAATTTTGGTGGATTCTCACAGAAAACGAGTCAGATCGCGAATTTCGGCGGATTATATATCTAAAACAATAAGCATTCAATTATAAATTTCAGTACAATACCGTAGCGAAGCACGGGTATCTTGCTAGTTGTAATATAAAATATAAGAAGAAAAGTTAATTATGAGATAAATTTATTTTGAATAACGACAGCTGTTTCCATCTGCCTTTAGTTCACAGTTGTTGGATGTGCTCTCCAAGAGGATCCTGCTAACATCATCGTACCACCACAGATAGGTCTTATGGCGACGATGGGACAGGAAAGGCCTAGGAACGGGAAGGAAGCGACCATGTCCTTAATTAAGGTACCCCAGTATTTATCTGGTGTAAAAATGGGAAATAACGGAAAACCACCTTCAGGGCTGCCGACAGTGGCGTTCGAACCCACTATCTTCCGGATGCGAGCTCACAACATCATAAGTAAGGCATTCATTGCTATAACATCTATGCCAATGGAATGGCGGTGTCTTTTAAATATGAGTGAACTATCAAGTTGAAATTTAAGGTACTTGACAGCTGAGGGGAACTCAAGTTGTCTTCCTTCCTTCCCAGCAGATATTCAGTGCACGGGTTGCAGCGCGATTCTGAAGATAGGACAGTGTGGCCTGTGTTTCGCTAGGATTCAGTTCTAGAACATTGTCCTTGTAGTAGCCGATATGGGTAGATCGGTGAGACAGGTCTGCAACCTGGATTCTATGTCCAGCACCAAGATCGTTAGTATACAGAAAGTAATTTGTTTGTGACTCTTGTCGAAGTCTCCACGACCATACATATTTATCCTAGAACTGATGATTTCCTCTGCATTTCCTGATAACCGAGTAGTATAACTGAATCGGTATTGTTAGAATGCCCAAAACGGGGGACCATGGAATACAAAAGTGAGAATGAAGACCACAAGAGGTCCCGGTTATCCTTATACTGCCAAATTTAGAAGATAATTTTTAATTAACAAAAAGTGGAGACAGGAATATTTTTGAAAATAATTTATTTAAATTTAGTTACAAGTAGGACAATAGGTCCCTTTAGCTATAATTAACTGTCAATTTGCTTACTTACTCGATGGTTCTATGGCTCTGAAACGCCTTGGCCTCCTTGATGACTTTTGCCCATTCCGCTCCGTCCCGTGCTTTCTTCTACCAACGTCGGACTCCCTATTGACGTACTCTACTTCCTCCCCATCGTTCAGCCATCTGTTACTTGTCTACCTCTGATTCTATGTAATTTGGTTAACCTATATAAACCTTCACAGGATTGTGTTCCAGGATTTGTCCTACAAATTACCATTTCTGTCACCCGAACTGGCTATCCGTTGAGTTTACAAATTCTTGATTCTCCGTGACCATTCTCTGAAGCGAAGTTCTTGCTCAATACTTTCCTCTCCTATACTCCTATCCTGTTCCCATGCACTATGGTTAGGGTTAAATTTTCTGCATTATACATAGTCACCGGCCAAATTAATGACAGATAAACTCTTTTCACCACAAATGAAAAGAGCAAATTAATTAAAAATCCTCCCCGGCTCTGCCCACCTTACTTCTTGCACAGCAGCTATATTCACTGTATTTTTCCCAAATAAATTGTTCTGAACGTTCCTTGTAGCTCCGATTCTATTAAACACTTATCATATTCCAATCTTCCATCCGCAAATAATTTGTCGGTGCCATTGGTATAAAATAATCTAAATTATAACCAAGAAGGATACACTGAAAATAAGTTATATTTTCATAATAAAATTATTTAAGATTAAAACTGTATATATAACATGGATGCCTAGAAATTTGAAGTTTAAAATTCTGTAACTTAAATTAGTTCAGTCAAATTCACTTACATAGTTTAATATGTAGAAATATAGCAACATTTGATACATATTTTATGAGCCTTGACACTTCTTAGTTTGATAATATTGTATAATTGAAAATAGTTACAACAAGTGTTCGATGCTGAGGAACCTGAAGAGTGCTATCTACCGAGGTGAAACCCGATTGTCCCTTCATAAACCTGACTCATGTAAAAAAAACGATGTGATCTAATCTGAGAGGTTATTACATTTTTAAATCCTCTCTAGTAAACAAGAAAGTGAATACAATATTTTATTCCTTAGTTTCACTCACCCTCTATCCAAAGCTGGTCGGTCTTTAGTCTAAGGGCTTCCGGGTTCGATTCCCGACCGCATCGGAGATTTTATCGTTCGTTGATTAATTCCGATGGCTCGGAGGCCGGGTGCGTGTGTCGTTTTCATCACACGTTCATCATAGGTTAAGTCTCATCTTCAAAGACGTGCAGGTCGCCTATAGATGTCAACTCGAAATACCTGCACGAAACCTACCCGGAAGCCATACGCCATTGCGATTTTGCAGCATGATGATACCTGACAGTATAAATACTGGAGACGAAACGTAGGCTATTAAAGGCATTCCTAACTCGCTGCAGCTTCATATTATATTTCTCTGGAATAACGTTCTAGGGAAGAACGTTTGGAAGTCCAAAAAGTAAATGACTCAATATTAGGCCTATCAAGGACTCCGTGATCGTCATTTGATATCTGAATGGAGAATCAGGTTGAGCAGATAGTGAGTAGAGTGTTTGGCCCGACACTAAACTAACTTATATTAGCCAACGATCACAGGTAACACAGTGCTTCGTTTCAGTGCAGTTGAAATTAATATTGTGAGGAACAAAATAATTACATTAAGTAGAGTGCAATTTCATAAATGGAGAATATTTTCCATTCCCATGGTCTGCTTATTAAATATCTCATTCAGGATGTTCAGAACAAGCAACCGGTCTGACTTGTTGTTACTGTTATTAATGATAACAACGTACAAATTACAGATAATTATGTTGCGATAAATAGCATAGTAAAGAATGAGTGTCACGTTTGTCAACTGAGGGCCTGCTGCAATTTCGCAGTTATCTCACACGGTAAGTGACAGTGAAGAATATTCTCCAGTGAACAAAGTCCATTGTTTATGCCCGAAGAATAGATAAGGTGTATACCCGAAATGGATAACCATGACTCAGGAAATCGAGGGCTAATGATAATGAGTTATGTAGCTAAATTACAATTAATATATACTACAGTTCCTATCTGTTTCCTTGCGGAGATGATTTTCAAGAGGACGGCTACTTTTTATAATTTCAATAGTGTAGATACATTTGTAACTACTTTGTGAGCAAGGTCACTAAACGAACATTGTACGACAGGTTCGAAACCATGCTTATCAGTGTCAAGTCGTTTGGAATGAAAAATTAAAACAGCTTTCCAGTTTGTTGAGCACAACTTATTATACGCATATAAAGTAAAGACTTAAGAGGTGCAATGAAAGGCACATAATGACAGGTGTCATTCAGTCAAACGGATTATTCTATCAAAGACATAGACAAAGTCACCTCCCTACAGGCCATGAAGGTCCTTGGAGGAGTGGAAGGTAAAGGCTTCCACCATTGTTAACCGCGGCACGTGATGGGGTAGAGTGGTTAGGTCTACGCCCGGCCGCCTTTGCCCCCAGGAATTAATCTGGTATTAATTTTTGGTGTAGGCTGAGTGAACCTCAGGGCCATATGCACCTCCGGAGATTATTCTATCAGAAAGATCAATAAATGTAGACTTAAATGTAAGAACACTGCATGTCGTTTTGTCAGCAAAGTCAAGTTGTTTGTTAGCAATTTTACGCAGCTTCACTAGATATTGTTGTTTTTCCAGCAAGGTGACTAGACGTAGATTTGTCCGCAATGTCCCTAAATAAAGATTGTTTTATCAGCAAGGTCACTAGAGATGTTTTTTTTAAGTCACTAGATATTCTTTCGTCAGAAATCTAGTTCTTTTGTCAGCAAGGTCACTCAACATAGATTGTTTTACCAAAAATGTTGCTGTGTTAATATTTCAGAAATTTCCCTACATTTCATTCTATTGTCAGCAAGGTAAAAAAATTATAGATGTTTCTATCAAAAGTTTCAATATAAGTTTTTATAGAAATTCACTAAATCTAATTCTTCTATCTTCTCTTAAAAACGTCACTAGCCGGGCTGAGTGGCTCAAACAGTTGAGGCGCTGGCCTTCTTATCCCAACTTGGCAGGTTCGATCTTGGCTCAGTCCGGTGCTCAAATACGTCAGACTCGTGTCAGTAGATTTACTTGCACGTAAAAGAACTCGTGTGGGAGAAAATTCTGGCACCTCTACGTCTCCTAAAACCGTCAAAAGTACTTAGTGGGACGTAAAAACCAATAACATTGTTAAAATGTCACTAGAAGTTCTTTTTTCGGATAGACCATTCTATTTCATTCTTTCATCTTCAAGATCACTAAATATAGTATGGCTCTGTCAAAAATGTCACTAAATATTATTTCATACGATATTTAATTTAATCTCATACTTAGATAAACAATGCCACCAAATACAGAATTTCCATCAACACGTCACTAGCTGTTCTTTCGTCAGAAATTTCATTTGATTCCTATCTTATGTCAGCAAGGATACTAAATATAGGTAGTTCTCTCAGTAAGATCAATATATGTCGTTCATTTTTCAAAAAATGTCATTAAATCGCATTGTTTTGTCACCAAGGTCACTAAATTAAATGGTTATATAAAAATGTCACTATTCTTTTACAGAAATTTCATTCAATCTCATTTGTATGTTAGCAATGTCAATAAATATCGATTGTTTTCAGGAAGGTCAGTAGATAACGTTATTTTGGCAGTAAGGTTATTAGCTGTGTATTTTTTGGTCAGAATGGTCGCTAGATGTCGTTGTTAATTCAACAGTTTGTACCTAGATATCGTGCATTCTAATCATTAATATCCCTGTACATTGTTAAATTGTTACATGCTCTTGGTTTGCAGAGACATTTCTGTATACTGTACGTGAGGTTATGGTAATAACATTTGTATTTTAAAGAAAATAATCTGTTAGAATATAGCTGTTAGGTCAAAACTTGATAGTATCGTTCGCAAACCTATCTTACGTAAATATAATTAGTTACTGCACATTAATATTACAATTTTTTCAATACGCACAATTAATTTAAGTAGTGTTACTTAAATGTGGACTTTGATAATAGGGTGATAATATGAAACAGACGTTAAAATAAACATGACTTTTTTATTGTGAGTATTTTCTTACTTTAATAACATTTATTTATTTTGAATACAAAATATGAGTAAGAAGCATATCTTAAGAATTACCTTCGGCAATCAGAATGAGAAAATAATAATTAATTTAAAATTCATAAATGTAATTATTTAAAAGTCCTTTTAAAACATTCTCCTTGAAATAGATTTTAGAAATTTATAAAAATTTAGAGTTGTTTAAAATTCAAGAAATGAAAAAAACCCATGTCGGCTTCACATTCACTACACATAATATGAGCCCATTTCTCGTAAAACATACACTGGACCCAGAATTCTCATAATTTGATTTTTTGAAAGTCCTGCTCCAGAACAGTTAGCCTATCTTCCGAATCGAAAAGTTTGAGCTACCACAGGACAGGTATGATCCCATTTCTCGCTTGTCACTCGAACTGTGTACAGGTTTACTGACTGAGAGCTTGAACTTGTGTCTATTAATGAAATGGTCTGCCAGCCATTCATCATCGAAAGGACTGCAGATGCCATTTCTTGCTGCGACTTGATACGCCCTTGTCCTTATATCGTTCTTGGTGAGTTCATAAAATTTGTTTTTCATTACAGACAACATTCTACCCGTTGATTTTCGAGGAACAATAGGCTTTCTCCCTAATTTCACTTTCATTGAGATAGATGGATCAACAAATTATTTGCTAAATAGGGTAGCTTTAGGCATATTTAAACACAGAACCGCGTCATCCAGAGTTTTTGCTTAACACGAGCCTCAGTCGAGTAGCCGGTTATTCCCTGTCCAATGTCTGGGCGAATGGACGATGCAATAGTCGCCTGACTCACATAACTCGCCCAGTAATGTCATCGTCTCAGCTAATCTGCGATAAGCTTGCGTACAGAGTGATTGCATTTTATATAGTAGCGACTGATCGGTTTAGTGCACTTCATGGACTCCGAATAAGGTTGAACAAAGTATTACTATTATTATTAACAAGTACATCGCAATTGGGAAATATCCCGGTGGCAATAGTCACTTTTAGTAGTGTGATAATAAGGTAAAGTTGAAATATAATTACACAACAACAATAACAACAACACAACAACAAAAACAACAAAAGTACAACAACAAAAGCACTACAGGCAATTCTATGGAAAGAAAATATTAAAGGAAATATTGCTAGTTTAACATTCCTAAGTATATCGGGTGCTTAACATTGCGGCTTACAGTACTATAGGTTGAGCTTACTACTAGCTTAACATTACAAGTGATAATAAAGTCAAGTTAATACCTAACCACCGAACAACACCACTACAACAACTAGCGTACAACAAGCAATTCCATGGAAAGAAAATCTACGAATAGTTTAACATTCTAAATCCAGTATCATCATACACAATTTCACACACAACTCAAGTATTTCCAGTGCTTAACAATACGACTTACAATACTATAGGTTGGGCTTACTACAAGTGATAATCAAGTTAAAACATAACAACAACAACATCATCAACAACAACAACAAGAGTACAACAAGCGATTCAATGGAAAGGAAATATTACAAGAAATACTTCTAGTTTAACCTTCCAAATCCAGCATCATAATATATATATATGAATTCACACACAACTTAAATGTTTCCAGTGCTTAACACTAAGGTTTACAATACTGTAAGTTGATCTTACTACTAGATTAACATCACAATGATAATAAAGTTAAAAACATAATTACCCAACAACAACAAACACAACAGCAAAAAGCAAATCCATGGAAAGAGAATATTACAAGAAATACTACTAGTTTAACATTCTAAATCCAGTATCATCATAATACAAATTCACACACAACTTAAGTATTTCCAGGTCTTAACACTAAAGCTTACAATACTATAGTTTGAGCTTACTACTAGCTTAATATTACAAGTGATAACAAAGTGAAGTCAAAAACATAGGTAATTACCCATTACCCTTTTGGCCTTGTTTACGAAGGAAAACTTGCCGACATCCGTATGCTGGTTTCTGGCCCTAATTTTATGCTTGTGATCATTTCTCGATAAGTACCAGGCAGGTTCCAACCTATTCCTAATACTACTCCAGGCAGCCCATCCCGTATAGCTCGTATGAAGATCACACAGGCGAGCTCTAGTTCTTCTACATTAGAGACGTTTCCATGGGGGGAAGCGACTGCTATTCCTGAAGCGACGCATTAATTTTTCCTTGGCCGGGTGACTACTCATCTCGATCTTATCACCTCGCCGAGCCCAAGAAAGCAAAATTGGCTGGCACCACGAAGGAGATCGGCCTTCCCATCATGCACCTTACATGCGTCGCCCGTTCTGTCCCTCTTGAGCTGACAGACGACACCATCACCACCGCCCTCAGTCGATCCGGAGTCTCTTCTGCACTTCGGCTTCTCAACAGCTCCAACTACCAACCGTCTGCCGATGTCCTGCTGTACTGCCGCACATCTTCTGACTCTACCTTTCTGCAACATGGCGCCCGTATCGGTGATTTCGACTACTACGTAGAACCCACTTCGGAGAATCTTGCGTGCACAGCTTCTGGATGGCGAATCGCCTTTGCCTACCACCACCGCTCGCCACACCGCGACTCCATCACTTCCCTACCCTTCACCCCCGCCAATCGTGTCCTGCACACCTACCATTACTACTACTACTGTTACCACTGCCGTCACCATGTTCGCCCATACCTCCTCCCCGTCCCTAGTTACTACGACTATGTCTCATCCCTCCTCTCTTATGACGTCATCTCTTCCTTTCTCTCCCTCCACTCATCTTACCACAACTTTGAATACTGCACTTCCACCATCCACCGAGGGACGTACATCTCCAGCTCCGGTTGAGAACTTGGACACACCACCATCTCACGGCACTTCTACCTACAGCTGCGTAGTCTGTGTTGTGGACCCCAGCATAACACCAGCTACCATCATCCAGGACCTTCGCCGGACAGGGATTTCCGTGCAACGCGTCTTCCGGATATTCAACGAGGATGGTTCAACCTATCTACCACGGCTTCATCTCCCTACGCTGGAAGACACAGAACACCTCATTGCCAACGGAATCAACCTCCATGGCCGACACCATAGAATCGAACCCTCCCGCTCACCTCCTCGCACTTCTCCTCATCCCCCACAACATCATAGTCGTCCCCGGCCTGCCAAACCTGCCTCCCCACCTCGCTTTTCATTTCCCCCCTATCCACCCCCACCTATCCCTCATTTCTTCACACCCCCGCCGTCCTTTGACATCCTTCGCCTCATCCTTACCTCCCTGATTCACTTCTCCTCCTTTTACCATAACATAGCCCTTCACATCTTTCCCTCTAACTTAGACTAAAACCATTACGCTCATTGTCATTGCTATTTGTAGTTATGTCTTGTTATTCTTAATAAAGCATTTCATATTAATAAGCCCAGAGGTCACATTCCCCCCCCCCCCCGCCACTTCTCCTTATTTCAACACAGCTTCACCCCTCTCCTTCCTTTAACGCTTCTCCTCATCCCCGTCATCTCTCCTGGCCAGAGAGAGGGCGGGGTGGGGAATGAAAACTTTTCACGCACGGATGCACGCACATTTCCAATTAATGGTATTCCTACTATTTCCGGTTACTAAACGCTCCGCTCTTCCTTGGAATTTTTCTAGGGAATTTATTAAACCTACCCTGTACGGATCCCAGCACGCTGATCCATATTCGAGAACCTGTCTTACCAAACGTTTAAAAACTTAACTTTTGTCACCAGAATTAACTTTCTAAAATGTAAGATCTCCAGGATTTCTTAACTACATTTTCCAATTGCTGTGCTGTTGATTTTTAAAGCACGAATCTGATGGGAGAGTGAGAATAGAATTCCCCAAACTATTTCCAGGAGCACGAGTGCTCAACGCGTTTGGGAATTAAGAAAATTGCGAATAAATTCAACACTGTGGATTCTGTGCTAAACAGACGAGTTAAACGACCGCTGTCTTAACTGACGAAAATGTTTTGGGTGTTTGAGAAAGACTTGAACAGCCTCCCTCGAACATCTTCAAGGAAACTTTACTCAGCAAAGTGAGGTCTCATGTTCTTCTGCACGGTGGGTGGCAATAAAACTGACATTTCGTACATAGTCATAGAAGTGAAAAGTTTAAGCCGCAAGAAAACATTACTATAGTTTTTTCCTTAATTAATGCTCTTTTCTGATAGGGCGTAGTTATATTTGCATGACGTTTTAATTCTAAAATTAACCGTTTTTGTCCCGTGAAAATCCAAGAATAATTCATGGAACTCCACTTCATTAACTTAAAAAAGGCACTGATGCACTGATAGTGCTGAAAGCATTGCAGGCTGTAATTTGTTAACGTCACCATTAATTCTGACTGATAAATAGAATTAATACTGAAGGAGTTTTATCCTCAATTCACTGAACAGGATAGGTCATCTGGATATTTCCAGCAATACATCCCTATAGCACATGCTGTTGTTGTTTGAGTCATAAATCCATAGACTTGTTTGGTGCAGCTCTCCATGTCGTCCTATCCTGTGCTAACTTTTTCATTTCGACATAACTATTGCATCCTACATATGCTCTAATCTGCTTGTAATATTCATACCTTGCTCTACCCCTACCGTTCTTACCACCTACACTTCCTTCAAAAACCAACTGAACCATTCCTGGATGTCTTAAGATGTGTCCTATCATTCTACCTCTTCTTTTCGTCAAATTTAGCCAAATCGATCTCCTCTCGCCAATTCGATTCAGTATCTCTTCATTCGTGATCCGATCTATCCATCTCACCTTCAGCATTCTTCTGTAACACCACATTTCAAAAGCTTCTATTTTCTTTCTTTCTGAGCTAGTTATCGTCCGTGTTTCACTTCCATACAATGCCACGTTCCAGATGAATGTCTTCAGAAACATCTTTATAATTCCTATACCAATGTTTGAAGTGAGCAAATTTCTTTTCTTAAGAAAGCTCGTCCTTGCCTGTGCTAGTCTGCATTTTGTGTCTTCCTTACTTCTGTCATCGTTACTTATTTTACTGCCCAGTTAACAATATTCATCTATCTCCTTTAAGACGTCATTTCCTTAATCTAATATTTCCTGCATCACCTGCCTTCGTTCGATTGCACTTCATTACGTTTGTTTTGGACTTATTTATTTTCATCTTGTACTCCCTATCCAAGACTTCGTTCATACCATTCAGCAGCTTCTCGAGATCTTCTGCAGTCTCAGATAAAATAACAACATCATAGGCAAATCTCAACGTTTTGATTTCCTCTCCTTGGATTGTGTTTCCCTTTTCAAATTACTCTTTGATTTCCTTTACTGCCTGTTCTATGTAAACATTGAAGAAGAGGGGAACAAAATGCAGCCTTGCCTCACTAATTTCTGGATGGCTGCTTCTTTTTCAAAGCCCTCGATTCTTATCACTGCAGACTGATTTTTATACAGATTGTAGATAATTCTTCGTTCTCGGTATCTGATCCCAATCACCTTCAGAATCGTAAATAGCTTGGTCCAATCAACATTATCGAATGCCTTTTCTAGATCTACGAATGCCATGTACGTGGGATTGTCCTTCTTGATTCGATCCTCTAATATCAGAAGTAAAGTCAGGATTGATTCACGTGTTCCTACATTTCTTCTGAAGCCAACTTGATCTTCTCCCAATTCAGCTTCAACTTGTTTTTCCATTCTTCTGTAAATAATACGTGTTAAAATTTTGCAGACATGAGATACTAAACTAATGGTGCGGTAGTTTTCACACCGGTCAGCACCGGCTTTCTTGGGAATAGGTATAACAACATTCTGCCGAAAATCGGATGGGACTTCTTCTGTCTCAGGCATCTTACACACTAAATGGAATAACCTTCCCATGCTGCTTTCTCCTAAGGCAGTCAGTAATTCAGAAGGAATGTCATCAATTCCAGGTGCCTTGTTCCTATTTAGGTCTCTCACAGCTCTGTCAAACTCTGACCTCAAAATTGGGTCTCCCATTTCATCAGCATCAACAGCCTCTTCTTGTTCCAGAACCAAATTATCTACTCGTATATCATTACCTTGATGCAACTGTTGGATATGTTCTTGCCATCTTTCTGCTATGTCATCTTTCCCTAGAAGTGGCTTTCAATCTGAGCTCTTTATATTCATACACCTAGATTCCTTTTCTCCAAAGTTTTCCTTGATTTTCCTGTATTGAACCCATAATTCTACGATGAAGATTTAAAAAAAAATTCCAAATATTTATTTCAGCTACAAACTACTTTTTGAGAGTAGCCATGTTTTTATTTCAAGAGTCTGGCACTCTCGTGGGAACAGAGTTATCCGTGACAAGCAAGCCGCGAGCTCCTGAAACGCCGGGACACTTCGGTGTATCTCCAGTATTGGACAATTTGTCAAATTCAAGAAATCCTTCATAACGAGAGATTTTGATGACATGGCAAATCAAGGAATAAAGGATCTAAATTATTCATAAACCGTATGTGAAGATAGAGCCCCCAGGGTAAAAACAAATGTAGTTAAGCCTGAAGAAAAGTTTGGCTCCTGCTCGCGGATCGGAGACACTAGGCAAGGCCAATGGATGACGAAAAACCCGCGAAACGCCAGGGCAGAAATAATTCATTTCGCCCGTTGCAAGTATGGGAAAAATATGAAATTAACACCGTAATGAATCGCAAGTCTGTCCGAAGTTATGGAACAAATTTTAAGAAATTGGTCCATTGGATGTGAGATTAGCATATTGTGCAATCAAGCCTCGGGAGAGGGTGGCGTCCCTCCCAGAGGGTATAAAAGAAATATCTCTCCGTCTATTTAACATACTCTGTCTGGTTGTCTGAACGGCGAAGCTCACGTCACTCGTCTGGAAGAAAGTGCGGCGTTTTGTTCTATGTTAAAAGTGTATTTAACAGTCATGTTCAATAAGATTTGCGTTCATCTCGAAATCCAGTGAAGTCTGATAAAGTTATGTTTTTTCCATGGGAAGTTAAATTTTGTGACATCGTGTATGTCGGTGATATGGGAAATCACGGTGTGTTGTTGTATTCCTGAGGTCCGAAAGTTGTAGTAAAATATATGAAAAAGATTTTATAAAAGTTATTTGTCACGAGAGGATTGAGGTTTGAGTCTTGAAACAGAAGAATGGATTGTTCCGAAATGATATGTTGAGATAAGAGTTGTATAGATGTTGAAGCTAGAGGAAGCCTGTATTTCATGTAATGCCTCCGGGGGAGGCGATGAGAATGAATTTTGAGACAATCTATATTTGTTGGTGGCCAAAGAATTTTTGAGATAGGCTGTATGTAGCAGGCTGTAGTATATTCCGCTAACAATCCTGAACAGCTAACAGAAGGTTGGTTCGAGATGAGTATTGTGTGATGCACAGTAAGATTTCAAGTTAAGATCCCAAGTGAAAAACAATTTCTGTTGAAGATTGTAGCTCGTGGTAGTTAAAGACCAAGTGACTAGTTTACGTAAAGTCAGTACAATGAATATTATAGTAATACGACCTCAAGGGTAGAAGAGCATTCTGAATACACGGTTGGTGTTACTTGACTGTAATGACAAATTTCCAATCAGAAAATTTCATAAATTACGAGACGATAATTTATCATTAAATCGGAAACATTGTGGGATGAGATATTGGACGCTGTTAAAGTTTGGCTGTGTAGATTCATTGAATTTCGCTTCACTGGATAGTCATGGATATGGATATTTGGAATAATGAGATGGTAGGCGATTTGAGGGCTTCACCCTAAAATTACATTGTGGATTTTTGCGGTGGTGATGATTACTGTTTTTGGCGATATTCACGTAATGTTAGACGTGTGTTGAAAGTCATTATTATTTTCCAAAACTTCATTGTGTATGTCGAATTTGTGTTCGAGTTGTGGATTGCTTGCCACGCGTTATTTATATTCAATGTCACGTTTTATTAACAGGATAGGGACTTAGTGCATTTCCCAACTTGCGATCATTCTGTGGCAAGATATGCTTCATTGTACGCCATTATTTTCGACAAGGTTTACAGCTAAAATATCTAAGAGTGTGTTTGAATTTACGATTTCGCCTGACATTCTTGAGGAAGCGTAGACAACCCAATTTGCGCTCGACAATAGATTTAGGACGTCACGTGTTATTCTAGGAGTATACTGATGATGAGACGTCCTAGTTCACGCTCAACGATAGGTTGAGGAAGGTGTTTGTATATACATAGAGGTTAGTGTTAAGGTGCAGACATTAGGTAGGCCCGACGATAGGTTTAGGATGTCGGCTGTATATACTCAAGTCTTAGATTATATTTTTTGCGAAGTGACTTGAGCGATGGTAGTGTCTGCAGTAGTGTATGCAATGCGAAAACTGTTAGCTAAGTAATATTGATGCCATGTTTGCGCGCAGGTCTGACCAGCTGGAAGGTGTTTACCTAAGATTATGGAACCACTAGTGGCATGAACGTGAGGGTTGTCCAATATTGCGTACTGAGCTAACGGTAATTGAAAAATTATTGCAGTGTGCCACGAGTGTTTGAGTTCATTGAACTTCAGTATTTCATTTTTATTTACGGACTTAATTGTTTGTCGTTCTGACATCCGAGTGCTTTGCTAGTGTGCGTGTTGACACTTAGCTTATTTATGTGAGACTTGAGTTACGAATGCGGGTTCGATTCGTCAGCCGGTAATATATTTTATTTTAAATTTTCGTTCTTTCATTTTTATAATACGTAGTTGAGTGTGGTCGATTAATGACTTTGTAGGTAGTGTGTAGGGACAAACAATAAGTAGATGGATCTGTGATAGTAGTCGTTGTTGTAAAGGAAAGAAGTCTTAGGTTTTCATTTTATTTGACCACGTGGAATTGTAATTTTATTAAGCGTAACGTAACCATTTATAACCTGAAAGTTGGTTTTATAATAATATTTTTCAAGTGATTTACCACTTTTTATTTAACTTCAGTGTTTGGCATTTCTTCTAAATGCGTGATGGATAAGTGTTTCCTGCATTTCGCAGTTTTGTTCCTTCAGAACGACGTAAAGTAAGATGCTGTCGGATCGTGTTGTTGTTGGTTCCTTCAGAACAGCTGTTTGGGTGATGTACGTTTCAGCATCGGGATTATTCTGTAACTTAAGGGTGTCACGAGATGACAATACATGGTGGAATTTTATTTTCAATTGTGAGTGCTGCTGTTAACTTGTAGTGAACACGATGCTTTCCAGTATTATTTCGCAACCTATCCAAAGCAACTGATAGCTAATTTGGTTCGATTAAGGGCCCATTCGGCGGGTGTTTTCATATCCGACAGGGTATTTGACTGGTGGATAACCTTAATTAAGAGTAAATTTGAAACTCTATTTGTTGAAGGTCAGATTTTCCACGGATCGTGTGGATTAATTCTCAGTTATCGTTTGGATCAATAGGTGCCCGATTTTCAGGTTTTCTTTTCACTTTTCAGTTTCGCCGTCCACTAATCTGAGATATTTCTATTTTTCTCCGAAGAAAATTCTTCAATACTGTGATCAATAAAACTAACGCCGTGCAATGTGACTGCGTTTGAAACATTAAATAATTAAATATTTTCTTGATCAGGGATTTTTTGTGCAGTTAATTGAGTCAATAAAAGTTAATAAGCACATATTTGCTCCTCATTTCAAGTAGTTAGGCTCTCTTCTGAACCCCATCGTTTGGTTAAGATCGTGACCGAATTAATCCCTCTACGACCCTAAGATTTAAGAGTTCGATATTGCTCTACTGCAGCAGCTGTGGCCAACCAACGATGGAATGGTAAGTCAAGGGTTCAGTATGCAGTCATCTACCTTTCCTAGTACCATACAACCTTCGACATCCTTGCACTTCTTCCTTAGCTACCTTACACTTTCTATTCATTTCATTCTTTAATCGCCTGTTTTCTTTTCTGCCGTCTTCATTTCTAGCAGTCTAGTATTTTCGTCGTTCATCAATCAGGTCTAGTATCTCCTGAGTTATCCACTGATTCTTAGTTGATTTTTATTCCTTCCTAAAATTTCTTCAGCAGACCTACTGACTTCATTTTTTATGATTATCCACTTTTCCTCTATTGTGTTTTCTTCAGCCTTTTCATTTATTCCTTGCGCAACATATTCCTTGAAACAATCCCTCGCACTCTCTTCTTTCAACTTGTCTAGATCCCATCTCCTTGCATTCCTTCCTTTCTTCAATTTCTTCAGCTTCAAATGGCATTTCATGACCAACAAGTTGTGGCCAGAGTCCACGTCTGCTTGTGGGAAAGTTTTGCAATCCAACGCCTGATTTCTGAATCTCTGCCTAATCATAATGAAGTCTATTTGATACCTTCCAGTATCTCCAGTCTCGTCCACTTATACAGCCGTCGTTTGTGGTGTTTGAACCAAGTATTGGAAAGGACTAAATCATGATCAGTGCAGAATTCAACCAGCCGACGTCCTCTTTCGTTCCTTTGTCCCTATCCGAATTTTCCTACTGTATTATCTTCTCTTCCTTAGCCTACCACAGCATTCCAGTCTCCCATCACAATTAGATTCTCGTCGCCTCTTACATATTACATATATCACATACCGCTGGTTATCAATGAATGCAGTACGTGATATTTTCGGGGACAGAATAATTAGTGCAGGTTTACAGCCAGCTCGCACTCCAGATTTAACACCTTGCGACTTCTATTTAACCGAGAGAGTTGGCCGTGCGGTTAGGGGCGCGCAGTTGTGAGCTTGCATTCAGGAAATAGTGGGTTCGAACTCCACTGTTGGAGCCCTGAACATTGTTTTACGTGGTTTCCTGTTTTCACACGAAGCAAATGCTTTGGTTGTACTTTCCTATCCCATCGTCGTCATAAGACATATCCATGTCAGTGCGACGTAAAGCCAATTTAAATAAAACGGCTTCTATTTGTGGGGTGATTTGAAAAGTAAGATGTATAGAAGCAACTCTAGCACCGTAGAACTGAAAAATGCAATTAGCACAGAATCTTTGAAGATTCATCATGTATGCAGAAAATGAACTGGCATACCATCATAAATGCTACAGCGTACGTCTACAGGCTCAGACAGAATACTTTGCAAACTTATTGTAATGGGGTAATTTGATAGTTTTATATCTTTTTTTTTTGCCGGGCTGAGTGGCTCAGACGGTTAAGGAGCTGGCCTTCTAACCCCAACTTGACAGGTTCGATCCTGGCTCAGTCCGGTGGTATTTGAAGGTGCTCAAATACGACAGCCCCGTGTCGGTAGATGTACTGGCACGTAAAAGAACTCCCGTGGGACTCAATTCCGGCACCTCGGCGTCTCCGAAGACCTTAAAAAGTAGTTAGTGGGACGTAAAGCAAATAACATTATTATTATTATATCTTTTTTAAATATGATTATCCGTTAATAGAAGTAGATTGGTTTTATATATTCGTACGGGAATGAAGTGACTGTGACCGCACTCTTGTTTACCGACGCTTACCATTCAGAAAGAACGGCGATTCTTGAGGAACTCACCCTGTGTTATACCTTACTGATTTTATAGCATATATCATATCTTATTACCTCCATATCCGCTTATTTCCTTACTATCTTGTCAGAGTTTGGATCTTGAAATCATGAAACCTGGAACAATAAGGAAGGGTTGTAATATAGAATACCTTGGGTCTTGTTACCACTTACCGGTAATACCATTGTTCAAACTACAAAACGGAAGAAATATAGTTCAAAATTATTCAACAAGTCATTCTGAATCTCAGTCATATCACTGCACTGTATAGCACATAAATAATACCTCACACTTATTCTTAAAAGCAGGAGTATATATGCTGATTTCTACCTTACAAAATACTTTGATTCCTCGAGAACATGTCGCTTCTATTTACTGGCATCTGCCACTGAAATCTGCCACCAGTGACGAGAATAATAATTACTATGGATTCCGAAAGGTGGAAGCAGTTTCTTGTCACAAATTCAGCTGTTCCATGATGCAACTTCACTTCCTGCCCTATTATTTATTGACACGGTCACTAGATACTCTTCATTTTGTCAGGGAGGTCATTAGATTGACTTTGTCATTGTTGTCGTTGTTTTCTAATAATATCTCCTCAAGGTGTTGTTTTATCCGTATCGTCACGAGATATATTCTGTAGGTGACTGGGATAGTCAGAAAAAGTATTGTCATTCCTGATTTCTCGCTAAACAAGAACTAAAAAGTAAAAATCAAGTGACATACCGTATAATAGAGGACGCCGAAAACTCTCCTCTGTTTCAATCTTCTTCAACAGATACTGGTAGTCAAATACTAATGTTAAAAGAACTACTGGGATATCTCATACAGTATTCCTTCACTTTAGGCAACAAATTAGGTTATGTCCATATTGTTCTGTCATATGTTTCCTCAAAATATTATTTCAAAGAGTGTATGGTCACTCACTTACAGGTTAAATTACTATGACAAAGTATTTGATCCTTTTCAATGCATTTGATTTAGTAATGTTTGGATGCATTATACGACACTGATACCACTGTGACATATTTGATAGTTTATAGAAAAATTGCTATAGTTTGAGCAACAGATATCTTCGAAGAGGTAAATTATTGTGGCTGTGGTGTAATTATTTCAAGGCATTAAATGCTTGCTTGTTGTTCGTTGTGATCTTTCTTTCGTTCCTGTTCTCTTTTTGACTGGAATGTAATATTGCTAGTAACTTAACTTGGGTCACAAAAAATATCACTGTGCTTGTGCATTGCTCCTCAAAAAAATGCACATGAAAAAAGTTTTAGAGATGGAATTCTATCACGTTTGGTCGATTTCCAGTCAGGTTGGTCTTGTACTGTATATATTGTGTAAGAGTAAAATCATCATTTCGGTTCCCTATAAATCGCCAGTCCATTTCGGGAACATGAAATGTTATTGACGATTAACACCTACCGTTGGACAGGTGGATGTTAATGTAAAGTTTGACTCAAATATCTTCAGTAGTTTTCAAGTTGTAAAAAATACGCTTTACACGCACCCGCTCTTGAGTTAAGTCCGGTGGGACTTGTACCGGAAAACGGTCCGTTAATGATATCTTCCTTATTAATCCTCGTATTGAAATAATGTACATGAGGAAAAAGGCTTAGAAATTAATTTCCATTAAGGCAGGTTAATTTACATTAAGTTTGGTTGTGTATATTTGGTGGGAATGCAAAATCACGGTTCCGGTTTCGTATAATCCCCCAGTCAATTCAGGGATTTAGAAACAATATTTGCCCTAAAACCTACCAAAGGACAGGTGGATTCTTATTATCAAGTTTGGTGGAAATATCTCCAGTAGTGTCCAAGTTATAGACAAACGGACAAACAAACAAACAGACACCAAAACTGAATATATGCAGATGGTTATTATTACACCTGATACGGATAACTGTACGGAAATTTCGCCAAAATTGTCAATGTACAGACACACTCTAGAAGTGCAGACCTTTATTTCGATAGTTACTGCTTTGAAACTGTACGACGTATCTACAAACGGACTTCACCATCAGACGCCCCTTTCAGTGCTCTACATGGTTGGTCCTACGACATATTCTCGTATCTCCTATATTTATGGGTTAGATTGAGTTAGAGTCATTGAATGGGGTGACATTTTGTACAGTTTTCACATACTACTTTATATTTTTGATACTCATGTGATAGCTAGAATCATAAAATTTGGCTATAACATGGTCATGTCAATGTCCGTGCCGAATGTCATGATTCTACCTTCCCTATAAGTGTGCCAAATGATAACATATACGTGGAAAAGTCCAAAATCAACTTGAAATCGAGAAATACAGCTGTATTTAACGTATTAGGGATAGAAATACGACGAAAAGTCATAGGACAAAAGTTGTAGATCTCTCCAAAATGAAACGCCGTTTGCTTTCTGACTTGTGATACGACTTACTGATTAGCCACCAATTGCCCCGAAACGAAGGTCAGCACCGTCGTTAAAATTGCATCCATATTTCGGAATTTTCCTGGGCCAAAAGTTATACATAGGCATAGCTTAGAATATTTCCTCAAAGAAAAGAGTGTCCAGCATTCGGGATTAGCACTCGCATACATACGTGGTAATTAAGGAAGAAAATAATACAGTTTAGTAAGTTGAAATTAATAGAAAATGGATTATAACTGAGGACAACCGGATGACGACAAATATGTAAATACCAAGTGAATGTTTTGGAAAATCAAATGCTCCTCAATAAATTATGCCGGTGTGAGTTATGGATATAAGAAATCGGTCATCGGAGAGAAATTTAGGCGCAGGGATTCTTAGGTAATCAGATAAGAAGATGAATATTTGTGTTATTACTTAAGCTATTCGAGGACGGTTATAACCTCAATGATATTCCGCCAATATCCCGCAGAATGGCCGATTGACGACTCTCTTGCTTTCTACCCAAGGAACAACCACGAATTTAAAGGAATGATGAGGAAAATGGCAATACGTTACTTCCCTGCTGGAAAGCAGTCAGAGACGTTGCCATGGTAACCCATATATTTGTTGTCGGTCTGTCGGTCACTCAATGCAGAGCACATGAGGAAATAATGCACATGAGGAAAAAATTTGGCTATAACATGGTCATGTCAATGTGCGTGCCGAATGTCATGATTCTACCTTCCCTATAAGTGTGCCAAATGATAACATATACGTGGAAAAGTCACGAACATAACGAAAGTTGTTTATAATGAAGATACCTTTCACATACGGTCCACAGAGTTTACAGAAAATCAATAGTATAAGAGAAAATGGAGGAAAACCATTGTGGTTTTCCTATAAAACCCCCGTCTTTTCAAAGATTTTAGAATGATATGCACATCGAAACCTTCCCCGGGATGAGTATACTCTAAATATGAAGTTTGGTTGAGATCTATCCAGCCGGTTCGACATGATGGTGGAGCAGACAGACAGACAGACAGACAGACAGACAGACAGACAGACAGACAGACAGACAGACAGACAGACAGACAGACAGACACGAAAAGTAAAAACCACCGATTCGGTCTTGAGTTGACCTAAAACGGATAAGTATTTGAAAATCTGGCAAACAAAAGGAATTACAGACAGCGGACCCCCTACAATTTTATTTATAAGATATAACCTAACTCTGTCTGTCATTCACGGCGATAATGAGTAAACGGGAAGGTTTCAACAGCTGAAATTGGTACCATTTATAGACTGTTGTGTTTCCTTTACAAGAAAAAACTACGATGAACTTCACACGACCACGACTTTTGCACTTTTTTAAAGAAACACGTGTTTCTATCAGCGAAGTTATATGGGTTACAAGACCAATGCTATGGTGACTATTATACTTGAACTATTTAGTGAAAAATACTATCTTTTCATAAAATTAATGAATGTTATTTTTTCCAATCTGGGGTATGAAAACACACTACCTCCACGGTTAGTACAGCCCGCACGGTGGTGATCATCGTTTAGTAGTGCTGGCTAAATGATCGGACACCGTTATTAGACGGTTCGAGATCCGTTGATCGAAAAAGAATATGATCAGAATGTTGACCAGCAGAGTAGGCGAGGTGGTGGTATACATTTTATGATCACTAGATTGCGTGCCAAAAGCCTGGATTAAATTCCAAACTTTTTCACAGGGCATATGACGCTGTTGGTGATTCGTCCGTCGGATAGGAACGTAAAGCCTTGAACAGAACTTTTTCTGCTCTTAGACAGGAGTAGGCTATGTGTCAGCAGAGGTTTCACTCTCTACCTTCCTACTAGCACATATCACGTCATTAATTTTATCTTATTGACTCCTTTGATGAGGTTGACGCCAGAAAGGGCATCCGTTCGTGAAATTTCTGTACGAAAATTCATCTCACTTCACACACCACCCCGTACGGAATGGGCGTACAAGTTTGAGGAATGACATCTTAACAAATGTTGATCTTGGATGCTCCGCGGTAGGTGTTTCTATGGTAGAGACATGTTTCGGCTGAGATGGAATTTCGTATTGAACCCTTTAGGTCCATATTGAGGGATACCTACCTTCCTTACCTATCAGCAAAGTTCATGAGATCTGTCTCTTGGGTCGTTTCGGGTTCTTCGTCACTTGCTGAGGTAAAGGTAGGGTTCATTAATTCTAATCTATCTACCGGAATGAAAGGTCTGTTTAAAAGATTCCTATTTATTCAGGTAAATTCTGAAGCATGTCAATGGTATCACAGAAGTCAATTGTGTCCACTGGACACCACAATCATTTTACATAAATGTCAGAACACTGGTGTGAGACTTTAACGTAATTGCCTGATGGGCATTCTTACTAGAAACCATTGTCTCAATTATTAATCATTTAAGAAAGGAAAGTCTGGAAATCCTTAAATTCGGCTTCCATGTGAGACCACATGCACCATCATAGTGATTCGTTATGGTCCAGCCCTCGTAACACGAACTCTGGACTCTGAGTCTAATTAAGGCCGTCCAATCGGTGTGTGCCACACAGTGGTTCTACGGCATGGACCCTTAATTGAATCGATGTGACCTGCGTCTATGTCATGGACCGACATCTAATCTTTTAAGTTACTTTAAAGTCATTGTGGATGATGACCGCAAGGAAATGATGCTACGATGGCATATGGCCCTAATCTAAGTCACTGAGGTTGATGACCCCCTGACCATCCAAGTTTCTAGGCTGAAGGCTAAACACAATTAAGTTACATCGGTTTATGACCAAAGTTCCACTTTACTATCCCCAGCACATCACTGCTCAATCAATCAAAGTTCAATAATTACAACAATAGCAATGCTCACAAACTTTGTGGCAGAAAAATCCATTTCCTTCGGATACGTCCCCTTAATCGTTACTTTACACGTTAATATTCCCCAGAAAACAAACTAAAATTTCCAGAATGCATCTCCAAGTTATTCGCTTGATTAAAGTTATTTCAAAATGCGGTTTCACCGAATTTAATAATTAAATAAATTTAAATGATTTAACGAAATGTTAAAGATCAGTAAATTTTATCTCCGCGGACTCTGGTTTCTTCACAAATTCCTACGCAGCTGTGATGTGACTTCAATATTGCGATGTTTATCTGGCTGGAAAAGAATTTTACATAATTCATGTCCAGCTGTATATATCCCATCTCGTGATATCATGCTTAAAAATCTAATCTAGTCCTAACCGTTATCAACACTTGGATATCCTAATAATCTACGCAGAAACCAAACAACTCGCCATATCATTACGATGTCATATCTCGTCATTACCATTATGAATTTTGCACACCCCTCGCTGACAAACCGGTCGTCACGACCATCGCTCTATATTTTGGACAACCCTGAAATTGGGTTACTCTGTTCCTTATACTCAAAGTTCATGGTTTCAAATGTTCATTACGTCCTCAATTACAGTATTTTACAATACTTAGATCATTACCGGCTATGAATTTTCAACTAAATCCAGCATTTTAACGTTTCCCCTGGCCGAGAATTACAGTACAATCTCAAGTCCACTCCTTTCCCGCTATCATAGCTGAGGTCCCTCACCCCATGCTCGCTTGGCAGTTACATAAACCACCCGGTTCGTTCTACCTGACTGACTTCTCAAAATGCTCCCTTTAAACTCTGCCGACATAATTAAACAAATACGATATTCTAACCAACAAAATGCACAGATTATGCTTCAAGATGCCCACACTAATTATACGCGTCGGCAATTGATACCGCTATGGATTTCTATGAATTTCTTTCCATTCCCAACATTATAAAATATTCCTCGGGCTATCATATCCCGGCTTCAATGACAGGACTCTAACCTGATTCGCACATCTCATCTCAACTCATATAAAACATTCCTCGGGCTTCCGTGTCCCGGCTTCAATGACAGGTCCAACCTGATTCACAAAACTAACCTCTGTTTCCCAGCTCCACAATTATCATCGACAAAGAACTGGAATAAAATCCTCACTAGAAATCCCGACGTCTAATATCGCACAATGCATTAATCATGAATAACTTCGCATAAATGATATCGTATTTAATAACTTGATTTTTACGAGAAATGACTGAAACATTCTACTAGATCTTTTATTTGTCAGTCAGACACAGTTAAAAATGGGCATTAAATAAAAACGTTTCTCTCCGTGACCAAATTCATCACCCTAGGTTCTCATCCGACAGCGCGCTTCCACTCGATTGAAAATGAGTGACCATGGATTATTATTATTAACGTCAAATTGCAGACAGAAGAATTTTACGTCGAATGAACATCTTAATTTGACATCACAAAATATAGGCAGTACACTCACACGGATGACGATCTACATTGGACGTGGTATCACTTCGGAACCCTATTCAATAACTTTTAACAACATTTTACGGCACTCGCAAGACTTCAAAATTTTATCCAAGTGGAAAATAAAACAAATTACTCTTTTAGTTGTACTCTCACATTTACAAAACTTAGTAGGGTGACCACTGCGTCGTATATCCCCATTCAAATACACTTTAAGAAATCACGAGACAGGATATAAGAGGTAGTAAGATGGAAAATCACCTACCTCATGTCTTCATGCCAGTATTCGTCTTAGGGCTCACCTGCGACCCTGGCATTTTATTTAGCCATTTTTACATTCATGGTTTCACAATTTGTTATTATTTCTTCAGGTTTCCTGGAATAAAGCATAAAAAAAAAGAAAATACCCTTCACTTGTTTGCTTGAACGCACACGATGGACTATAATTATTTCCGCACACGAATTACATAATCACATTAGAATTTATTCAGTACTTTGACCGTCCTATCTGGTATAATTATTTCACTCAAGAAAACTATCTCCTCATGGAGTCAAGATTTAGCCGCAATGGCTAAATTCTGCAGTTGAACTCAGTCTACTTTCGTTGGTTTGATTTCGCAGAGCAGCTCAACAATTTTTCGTCCGCTTTGTATCACAAATGCCGGAGAAGGAAGCTTCGTCATGGCGTCCCTTCATATTTATAGCAGTTACCCCCTCTCTTCGGATCTCTCCCTTTGCCGCCAAGAAAATTCCTATAAATTTTCTGACTTACCTAAACTGCAATTTCAAGAGTTTTGAAAGTGACTACATGCTTGTTACATTTCTGGCGGTAGTGTTCATGGACATTTAAAAATTTTACGGGTTCGATTTGTGAGATGATTGACCTCCTTTGATAGGCACTATATTTTTTTGACTTGGCGTGGTCACGCCATGTACACGCGCTTTGAAATAGTTCATAAAAATGACTTGAGATTCTTCCGCCGTCGACACGTGTGGTTGACGTCACGTACCCCAGAGCGTGGGACCGAAGGTAATCACCCCCTCGTCACGTGTCAAATCCATGCTATCAAGAATCCAACTTTTAGTTTAATTGTTACATTATGCATAATGTTCTTAGGGCACAAAGGTCATGGGTTCAGTATGCTTGATTCGTTCTCGATAAAATGCCTCTAATTCAACGAGATGAGGTTATAATTTTGTTGGCGTAAGACTGAACCAAGTTTAACACTCTGGTTTGAAGCATTAGAGCTTGGATCTTGGAGCTTTGGACTTAATTCAACAAGCTATACGTCCATAGAAATACGCCAGCAGAAATCCGTCCGGAGTACATGACGTCTATGAAAGCATGAGGTTTCTCCTGAAAATAATTTTCGATCGTCAAAGGTTGTGTGACTTTCGTGTGTTAAATTAACAAATTTCAAGTGAGCCGAGCATCCAATTAAAACTCCACGATGAAGACAAAATGATTAAACAAAAGCGAAAGTGGCAAATATAAAATATGTAACTACAGAGACAAACAAATGAAGCTGAAACGATCCGTTTGGAGAAAGATGAATTAAGTCAAGTTAAGACACAGGAAAGAGAGAGTAATGGCTCTAAATTCGCAGACAGTACATAAGAATGCCAGAAGACGCGGAGTAAAAAATACAGGCAAAGTTAGTCACATGGGAAGAGTCAACCATGACTCCCGATCACACTCTTTGCGCAGTAGATCAACTACTTATAATCACAAATCACCTTTCAAAACATGATCTTGCTTGGTATAGACTTCCGACAGTGCCTGGCATTAATTACTCACTGTTACAGAACCACTGTTATGCAGTCAAGTTTAAATATTCTACTTTATGGCTCAAAATGATTTAACTTCACTGAAGGCTTGTGAACTCGGAAAAGGAGAACTAGGCCAAATGGCACTATCGGGGTTCAATAAAAGTGGATTTCAAAAAATCTACGAGATTCACTTGGTTTTACTTTTCATCCTAGTGAGAGTACAATTTGTTTCAAAGTAGTATCTAATTTTGTGCTCAAGAAACAAACAAGTCAACAACATCAACCAATAGGTTCTGAATAGCTTCAAAGATGACCAAATAACGTACATTACCATTCACTCCATAGTGTGCGATGATGTTAATGAGATTAATAACGCTGGTTTGTGCAATAGAACAAGATAGAATTTGCGGAAGTTAGACAAAAATATCGTTCATGCAGAAGTTCAGACGGGCTCAGCTTCAGGAAGAAGGTGTTTTATTCCAAGAATAGATTTAGTACATTTGAATGCGGGAATACCATTCGTTCTTAAATAGAGGCAATTTCCTCTAAATTTAGCCCTGTTACAATTAATAACTCCCCAGGACAAACTTTAAAGTTGGGATGAATCTCCGCACTCCAGTTGTCTTTTATATGCAAAAAATGCTTTCAGAGATTACATGCAATGCATGTCAAGATGACTGGCCTATTATTATCCGCTTTATGTGTATCACCCTTACCTTTGTACATTGGGGCTACTATAGTAACCCCCCTTTCATTTGGTATAGCATCTTCATGCAAACAGTAATCAAATATGTATTTCAGATACAGTACTGTATCTCAACCCATTGACTTTAGTATATCCCCAGGAATCTGATAAATTCCACCTGCTTTTCAAGTTTTGAACTTTTGTATTTTTTGGTAAATATCTTCGTTGTAATAGATACATTTCAGTACTTGGCTAGTATTAACCACCTCCTCCATCTGGACAATATCCTTAGGAAATATTGTGGAAGTAAGGAGAAATCGATGTAACATACCAGGAAATTAAATTTAGCGAAGAAGTCAGCTAAGCAAAACATGATGGCAAGCATAATTAACACTCATATGAGTTTTAATGGAAAATGGGAGGGGATGTATTGAAATCTCTCTATTAAATATAAATATAAATAATAATGACTAATGGAATTTGGGAGCCATAAATATACAAATAAATAATTCTTAAACTTTGCCGGCTGTTGAAACTCATCTTCAGGGTCGTTGCCTTGTGACAAGGAGATCTGAATCACTTGATACCTAAAAAATTAATATTGGAAAAGGAGTCCATCTGGTAATTTCCCCCACCCATAGAAATTAAACAGAATATATATTAATCTCATACAATATACTTAGTCAATTAAACCTGTATTTACCTAGAAATCCGAGCAGAGCTCGTCGTGATACACCCTTGAACATATATAACAAAATAAAGAGAATATTGATATAAATAATAAATGTCTTAATTTATGAAATAACTCTCTCTCAATAACTGGTACTCAGTTTATTCCGCAACGCAAAATATTCACACGCAGTCATGACTCATTTTTCAAGAATGGACTCCACTTTGCTGATGGCGTTGGTATAGTTTGAAAAGGCCCAACACGTTACCTTACGTAGACTCTCCGTAGAATTATATATGGCTAACATTCATAACCATAGAATGTTGTTACACTCCAGCATCTTTCTCCCTGGTTCCTTCAACAGCAGATCTCGAACTCCCAACATGGCATGGGACATCTTCCCACAACTCGTACAAAACACCTCTCCGATTACCACCAGTATCACATCTGCACCTTGCAAGCTGCAACTTCCAACTCTCGACGCGTGCTTGCACCACACTAGCCCAAGCCAACACAACAGCATCTTAAAATAGCCCAGTTCCTGGAATTTTCCACCTCAGCTCCGTCAACACGTAAACCCCCGCTCGGAGACTCGTCACGTACACAACCGGGAGATAAACTGAGTGATCGAAACACACTAGTCCCAAATAAAATATAGAGAGTATCCATAATAACGAGAGTTCCAAAAAGAGTTACTAAGCCGCGACGGCTAAATACACACATAAATGAAATATACACATGAATAAATAATAATAATAATAATAATAATAATAATAATAATAATAATAATAATAATAATAATAATGACAATAATAATAATAATAATATCTGACCGGGGTTTTTTAGGTTACAGTATAGGTACTTTAAGGCAGAAACGGGATCCAGGAAGGACATTTCAGGAATTATAAATGACCAAGGGAAGTGTTTATGTGAGGATTTTTAAAAGGCAGAAGTACATAGTCAGCTGTTGTAAAGGAAAATGAACACAACGAAAGTTGTTCTGACGGAATGCCTGGGAGGCGTGGCCATTCTTAAGGAAAATAATGGATAGGAAGAGCATTTTGACATGCGTGGTTTTGTTTCTTCAACGTTGGTATATCACTTCAGTTTTTATATTTTTATTAGTAACACGTCTGGAATATTCTTCCCTCTATTCGGTTCCATCATTTTCTGATTCAGTTGTCCTTCCCAGATTAACTTATATAAAATTTGTTGGTCATGCTTTCTGTCATTCGCACGTGTTGTCCACTAGTTTCAACTGCAGTCGAAGACGCTTTTTGTGACTTCCTGCTCGGAGTAACCTAGTGGGTAGTGGACAGTGTTGCCAACTTAGCGGATTTTTCGCTAAATTTGGCAGAATTAGAAGACTGTAGATGGAGAAATATATCATTTGGCGGACAGCGGAATTTTGGCGGAATTCTAGATTTATTATAGCGGAATTTAGTGTTTTTATCCATTTAACTTTTTTAAAAAATGTACTCCAGTCTGTCTCCGAGCTATTCCGTATTTCTTATCAGGAGGAAAACATGTTATTTGGATTTGATGTTATGAGAGCATGGTATCATAAATTTGTAATGCGTGGGAAAAGGGTACTTTTCTCTTAGTTGACGAATGACGACAGATAATAAAACTGTGAGAGAGTAGCATTTATATTTATGCTATGAAGGAAGACCGTTTGATGAACTGGCCTGTTCTGTGTGTGGCCCTTGAGGTAGGGGATTCACCTAGTTTGCACCCGGCACTAAAACGCCTACAAGTTTTAGCTTGCTGGCTCGCAGGCAGGGGGTTAATCTTAGTGAAACTCACAGGTCAGGTGAGTGCAGACATTTATTATTATTGCTCTTTTTTATTGCTAATTATTTCAGATCGGATTGCTTGGCGGAATTTTAGCGGATTTTTAGTAGTATTTAGAGAATCTTGAAAATATAAGTTGGCAACACTGGTAGTGGATTTTATAGAAAAGTGCTTTTTAGTTGTTGTATAAACGATGACACATAAATGGTACACAGCAGATGTGGATAGCTTACGACATGTAATTACTAATTTTATAGCATTCAGTAAACACTCAAAATCATTTTAACCCTTTAGGAGGCGGAATTTCGGAAAAATCATTTCTTAGTGAACACCTACACTGTAATAGAAACGTAACTCCAAAATATGTATACTTTGTATTGCAGAATAATAATTAATAAATATAAGTTAAACGCCGTCCATGCAGGCACCATACCTGCCTCTTACCTCGAGGCCCCGGGTTCGATTCCAGGCCAGGACAGGGATTTTTACCTGGTTCTAAGGGCTGGTTCGAGGTCCACTCAGCGTACGTGATTACAGTTGAGGAGAAGAGCTATCTGACGGCAAGATAGCGGCTCCTTTCTAGAAAGCCAAGAGTAGCGGCCGAGAGGATACGTCGTGCCGAATGCACGACACCTCATAATCTGCAGGCCTTTGAGCTGAGCAGCGGTCACTTGATAGACCAAGGCCCTTAGAGGCTGTTGCGCCGTGGGGTATGGAAATATAAGTTCAAAAAATATTATTTGCGGTGAAGATTCAGGTAAATATTTTTAACTTGGCCGGGAATCGCACCCGGGGTCCCAGGGTAAAAATGTGGCTCGCTTTTCCAAGGCCATGGGCTCGTCTAATAATAATAATAATAATAATAATAATAATAATAATAATAATAATAATAATAACAGAAAGTGTCTCTCCAAGCATGCTAAACTACGACACTATAATACAGTTATTAAACCAGAATGCCTCTATGGATCAGAGACACTAATTTTGAACAGGAAAACTGATCTAGAAAATATTCAGAAAAAGGAACGCAAGATCATTAGAAAAATTTTAGGCCCAAAACTCGTAGATGAACAGTACCGCCTTAGAGGGAAACAGGAAATCAAACAATTTTCTAACATTCACAGCGACATCAGAAAGCGCAGATTAAGATTCTTTGGACATATAAAAAGGATGAACCCAGATAGACTTACCAAGCAAATAGTTGAATTTTATGAAAACCGAAGTAAAGCTAAAACGGACACAATAAAATGGATTGGCGAAATTAAAACAGATCTCAAACTGGCAGGAATTACACCTGAAGACATCCAAAGCCGGGTTATCTTCAGAACCAAAGTTCATAAGTGGCAAGTTGACCAAGAGGAAAAACCAAAGAAGAAGACCGGAACAACATGGTCTCAAGAGAGAAAAGAAGCACACAGCAAACGAATGAAGGAAGTGTGGGCACAAAGAAAGGCAAATGCCTGTCTCTAAGTACTTTGCGTAGTCCTAATGGGCTCATTCGCAATATATAATAATAATAATAATAATAATAATAATAATAATAATAATAATAATAATAATAATAATAATAATAATAATAATAATAATAATAATAATAATGTACCGGTATCAAGTACCGTGTTGCAGTGCTTCCGAAGCAATGCTGCTGAGATACCCTGCATACTAATGTCGACTATCTTTCAGTAAGTGGAAGAAATATCTGACGCAACCAGCCCTCTCATTAGCCTAGTGTCCGGACATTTCGTAACTTACCAGGGACATTCCGTACCACTTGATTTTTGTGGACATCTTGTACCACGTAGGTCATTAATTACCTGGGAAGGGTTTTCCCGCAATCCTCAAATATTTACACCAGGAAAATCCGCACCACTTGATGTCAGATGATTAATATAAAACGTAAGACTGGAATTCCTCCCCGAGTCAGTCAAGACTGTTTTACTTTGTTGAGAATGGGATGGAGAACCCGGACATTCAATAGGAATTTGGAACTGTCTCCAAAGGCATCAGAGGACAACAAATTCTGTCAAGGGCTAGAACAATCGATTGAACACACATTTAGAAAGGCCAAACCCTAGAATAAATCGTGATGATGTCTTAGAAAAGAGAGGGGGGAGAAAACCAATTGTGCCTTTATATAATGTACGAACTGAGCATTGAAAGTTCAAAGAGAAGTACGACATGTAGGCCTTATGACAAACGACTTGACAAAATGATCACATTCTTAGAACTTGGAATTAAACATCCCATGATGAACTTTCTCTTCGCTTGGATTAAAAACACCAAAAGCAATTTGAAACCCCACCAAAATCAATAAACAACCAAAAATATAAAAAGAAAAATTACAAGATTTTAACCACAGCGGATTTAACATACACCGAAATTATTTTAAATTTATAAGTATTTTGCCAGTCCAAATTCCGGATAAAGAGTGATGAGAATCAGAAAACTTATATTTGTTATTCTTTATTTCTTTCTTAATCCTTTTACCCTTCAGGGTTGGTTTTATCATCGAATTCAGGGAGGGATCCCACCTCTATCGCCTCAAGGGCAGTGTCCTGGAGCAGGAATACAACTGGGCAGGAAGACCTGCACCTCGCCCACGCCTTCTCACCTGCTATGCTGAACACGGGCCTTGTGGGGGGACGGGGAGATAGGGAGGGATAGACAAGGAAGCGACCGTGGCCTTGGTACCATCGCGGCATTTGCTTGGAAAAGTGGTAAACCACGGAAAACCGCTTCAAGGATGCCTGAAGAGGGAATCGACCCCCGTTTACTTAGTTGACCTCCCTGGGCTGAGTGAACCTCATTCCGGCTCTCGTACCATTTTCAAATTTCGTGACACAGCCGGGAATCGAACCCGGATCTCCGGGGATGGCAGCTAATCACTCTAACCACTACATCACAGAGGGCTACCTTCCTATTATTACCAGGTTTAATTGAGAAATATGCTTGGTATATGAAATTACAATTGTGTAAGAAAAAAAGGCAGGTTTCATCCATGTTCAACTCATCACAAGCAGCTATTTTAACGTTTCTTATAGCCACGTCCGGATGTTTTATCATTATTTCTCCACAATTTAACTGTTCCATAAATTTAATCGATATGGACCTTCAAAGTCATCAACAATATTGCCATGCAAAATTTAACAACAGTGTCATCGGCCGTTTTCGAGAGAAAATATTACAACAGTCATCAAAAGAATACAACAATTACCAAATAATTTCGCTAACCCGCAACTCATTATAGCTGTATTTATGTCCGCCTCCTGGACCTCGGCAACGGTAAATGTAATTACACTTGCTATACCCCTATGGTGTATAGGAAATTTTCTTGTATAAATAACTGACTTAACATTCCGTAAACACATATTTCAGATATAAATACGCCAGGAGTAATTCTCAAAGTGGTATCGATTGTCCTACCCTGAATATTTTTCAGTCATTAGCTGACACTTGGGAGGCCAGTCAAGCGGTACTTAATGTCTGGTGGTACGGAATACCCCTGGCACGAATTTTCTGGTATTCCATCAGCCTGACATCAGATGTTCGACTTTACATTCTGATGATAATTTGCTTTCAACCAAGTCTTCCACGTGCAGTGAGTCCAATTTCTGGGTCCACTGGCTGTACTCTTCCACAAATAAATTCGTTGTCTGGCCGAGTGGCAGGGGGAGGGCCCAGGATATATGGGCGCGAATTGGGGGCTGGCACTGCACGTTCCAGTCAGGTGTACGGCGGTAGAAAAACCTATCGAGCAATAGAGTGTCGATGCCCTTCAGCACACACTGCAGAGGAGCAAAAAAGAAGCATCGGCCATATGCCCATGTCTGTTCTCAGGAAGGCGAGTACCAGACGGTATATCATGTTTGATGGCAAGTATCTTACGAGAGTTTCCAAATACAGAAAGTAGAATAAATAAATAAATAAATTACTAACTTAATTATTAGATTATTGCGCAAGTTAGTGGGTTCGATCCCAGATTAGTCGTGTGATATCGTAAGGTTCTCAGATACGACATCCTCATATTGATAGATTTAGTGCCACGTAAAAGAAATCCTGCGCGACAAAATTCAGGCATCCCCGTCTCTGCGAAAACCGTAACATTAGTTTTTTTTTGCTATTTGCTTTACGTCGCACCGACACAGTTATGTCTTATGGCGACGATGGGATAGGAAAGGCCTAGGAATGGGAAGGAAACGGTCTTGGCCTTAATTAAGGTACAGCCCCAGCATTTGCCTGGTGTGAAAATGAGAAACCACGGAAAACCATCTTCAGGGCTGCCGACAGTGGAGTTCGAACCCACTATTTCCCGATTACTGGACACTGACCGCACTTAAGCGACTGCAGCTATCGAGCTCGGTGTAACATTAGTTAGCGGGACGTAAAACCAATAAAGTTATTATTATTTTTATTCTAAAAGCACTTGCAGTTTTACATGGCTGTTGATGTCGTAGTCATAGCCAGGGACCTATAGTTTTCATTTCAAAATCCCATATGCTTTGGCCTGGTTTCGAACTACAGCCACCTTGATAAGAAGTCAGAGACAGTGCCATTCGGTTATCATAATGTAGTCTGTTTATGCAGCTTTGATATTTGTACTGTTGTAGGTGTATTTGACGAAGGCAGGGTGACCTACATCTGTACTCTAGGTATGATCCAGACGTTACCTGGAGTTGCTGATGATTCCCACGGAACAACCCGTACAGGATATTCTCAGAACTCAATTAAATCTATTAGTCTCCGTAGTTGTGTTTTTAAGCCACAGTTCTCCTCATATCTGCTTCCGTGGATCGACGTTGGAGTGTCAGACTCTTCATTCGAAGTTCACCTTTTGATATGAGTAGAAATAGTCGATTTTTTATGTTCGGGCAAAGATATTGGCTCATTCTGTAGTGAGTGTTGACATGCTATAGACTTGGCACACCCAAACTATGGGTCGCGGTCGAGATAAGGAGCTAATGACATTCCATCGAGCCCACCATAGCATTCTAATAACATAAAATGTATTCATTTTATATAATTTTTGTCTGCAAATATTCTGCGGGATGAAAAGTAAGGTGTTGCTATACGTTATCAGTCCAAGAACTTAACCTGTATTCATGACTGCACGACGTGTTGAGCTATTGTTTTGTTATCTTACGGCTGATCTCCTCAGGGACTCAGTTCAGTAGTTCAAAAATATATTGCTGAAGGCTGGAGGTAATAGACAGTCATAAATTCCTTGGAATCACAGTTCTCTCTTGTATTGGTTTCTGTCTTGTTCTAGTGGTTGTAGTTGAGAACTTGAATCTGTGTTAACAAGAGTGTTCGAGTGAATTATATTGGATTCGAAACACTAAAATGTTGGCAGTGAATGTCGAAAACGTAATGAGCCGGTGTGCGGCAAATATTCTTTAAAGAACTTGGAGAAGGTGCATTGTGTTTTCGAGATTTCACTAAGAACTTATGCCTCTAAACTTTATTACAAATGCATGTATATCACTTGTGTGTTATCCTGTTTCTGATTGCAAGCATATTTTAGTGTCAGATTAATTTTTATTATTATTATTATTATTATTATTATTATTATTATTATTATTATTATTATTATTATTATTATTAATGAAATAGTATCGGTATTGAAGGGCTGTGACATTAAGCACATTATTTTTCAGAGCCTAGTTCAGTTTATGATCGATTAGTTGGCTCTGAAAGGCTGTCGAAAGCGGCGTAGCTTGCAAAACAATTTATTATTGCGACAGAAGACGATTGCTGTCGGCGTGGAGCCACCACACAAAGTAGCAACATGGGTAATCTATGAAATTAAAATACTGATTGTTAAGAATAGAAAATAATTTTCTAATGGGAAATTCATCAAGTCCCAGAAGTGATGTGTCCTGAAAAGCAGAAAATATTCAGTTTGATAAGTTTGTCATTTAACACCGTAACGTAACGTGTGGAGGACCTCGCCTGTAATGTTAGAAATATTATACTACACGACGAAATTGTACAGTTTTACACATTTTCTATTGCATGTGACGAAAGTACCGAGGTAGCTTATGCAGCCCAATTACTAATTTAAGTTCGTGAAACTGATGACAATTCGAATGTGGTTAAGGAGTTGGCTGGACTGTGCAATGTGCAGAGAACAACTGCAGGCGCCGATCTTTTCGAAGCCATGCCGTCTGTGTTGGAAGATAACGACCTCAAATGGTACCAGCTGTGTGGTGTGACTACTGATGGTGTTCCTCCGACGAGTGGTTCGGAGTGTGGTTTGGCTCAATTAATTAGCAATAAGGTGAAACAGGATGGTAGATCGGCCATTACTCTTCACTGCATCATTGATCAAAGCGCCTTGTTAGCAAAAGTATTAAACAGTTACCAAAGTGATGCTCTAAGCTGTTAAAACTGTGAACATAATTTGCTCTGGTTCTTTTAATTACAAGTAATTCAAAGCTTCTGTGGAAGAGATTAAACCTAATTCCGAATATAATGATATGTAGTACCATAAGTTAGATGGCTTGGTCGGATTGACAGAATTTTCACGGTTCTGTATGTAGCCTTCGGAGGAAAATAGCAGCATTTTTGTGGAGTAATGGTCACAGTGCAGACTTTCTTGAAGATTCAGGATGGTCGGTTGATCTAGCATTTTTAACGTTCCAAGGGAAGAACAGCGACGTTGATCAAATTTCAGTTTTGTTAAGACTTTCTAGGCAAAACTCCGTTTGCTTTCGGTGCAACTTCGTAACAATGATACTGTTCATTTCCCCGCATTGTCGAAAATTTACGAACTACATCCTGAATGCCTGCTACATGCAACGCACATGGAAAGAACATTACAATCTGATATCAGTATTCAATCGGCACTGTTGCCGATTCTCTCAGCTGGATATGGATATCAAAACATATTCCATTCTTCTCTTGTGCGGTATCGACTGTGCTTCATCAGACATGCAGTTGGAACTTATCTCTACAGTCTGAACCCGAAGGAGTAATTTCTCAGTTAGTCACTATTAGATTTTTTTTTGCTAGTGGCTTTACGTCGCACCAACACAGATAGGTCTTAAGGCGACGATGGGATAGGAAGGGCCTAGGAGTGGGAAGGAAGCGGCCTTAATTAAGATTTGCCTGGTGTGAAAATGGGAAACCACGGAAAACCATCTTTAGGGCTGCCGACAGTGCGATTCGAACCCACTATCTCCCGGATGCAAGCTCACTAGAATTTTACAGACAGGTTAACGAAATGGACATTTAAACCTTGAAGTTTCGAGCTCGTAAAATTTTAAGACTCTGGTTCTACATATATTTGTAGACAAATATTTTTGTTGACGAATAAAAAAAGCAACATTAGCGACAAACATTGCCTGGACTTCTTGCAGCTCACTACTAATAATCAGCAATTCAGCACAGATTACATCATTTAATCGCCCGCCTTCGTAGCGTAACGGTTAACACTATTACCTGCCGTCCTCGGAGCCCGGGTTAGATTCCCGGTACTGCCAGAAATTTAAGAATGACAGAGGGCTGGACTGTGGTTGAAATGGCACATGCAGTTCACCTCCATCGGGGGTGTGCATGAAAAGAGGTCGGGATGAGGACACGAGTTTACGTTGTCTGACTCGTTGGCTGAATGGTCAGCCTACTGGCTTTCAGTTCAGAGGGCCCCGGGTTCGATTCCTGGCCGGGTCGCGGATTTTAACCTTCATTGTTTGATTCCAATAGCCCGGGGACTGGGTGTTTGTGCTATCCTAAACATCCCTGCAACTCACACACCACACATAACACTATCCTCCACTACAATAACACGCAGTTACCTATACATGGCAGATGCCGCCCACCCTCCTCGGAGGGTCTGCCTTACAAGGGCTGCACTCGGTTAGAAATAGCCACACGAAATTATTAATAATTTAATCGAAAAACAGTTTCACTTTTCACACTAATAGCTGTCATGTCGTTGGTGAGTACTATATGCCCTTACTGACGTGTGCATTTAAAATATTTCAACAAATATAACGATTATAACATGTACTTATATTCAGGAAAATTAATTCTAGGTTTTAGTGAATAATATTAAAAGTCATGGAATGTTTCGTGTCGTGAATAATAATAATAATAATAATAATAATAATAATAATAATAATAATAATAATAATAATAATAATAATAATAATAATAATAATAATAATAATAATAATAATAATAATAATAATAACTAGCAGAAGTACCCGTTCTTCGTACGGGTTATCAGAAACTGGCTTTAGTTACTCATACTATCGGGGTGACTGACTTCATTAGATATTTATATCACTGGTGTATTTACTTAAGTACGTAGGAATGATTTGTCATGTTTGGAATTATAGTGTATCTTCTTCTCCTTTTCTTCATGGGGCCTCTAAATATTAGTTCCTAATTAGCGTCGACCTCTAAGATCTTTTGCTACCATGTTTTTCCTTCATTCCCACCTAGATATACCTGCTCCCTTCACAAAGCTGCAGGTTTAGTGCAAGTATACTTCCGCTAGATAGTACCACAAATATAAATATTATTGAATGTATTTGTTTGATCTGACATTTCGTAACTATTACAAATGATCGAGGAAATACCCGACGCATAAAAGAAACTACTATAATTATCGAGAATTATAATTCTCATGTCGCACATCATATAATGTATCTGAGTATAAATATTGAGAAATTTTTTCAAGTCAAGGGCACACCTTCTTGACAATTGTGTACAGTATATAGGTTGTCATGGTTACAATGATCGTAAAAGTGGACCAAAATATCGGCACTAATAACATCAGTGATCCTACTACTCCTTTATTTGATAGAAAATAGTTTAAACTATAGGTAACAGACTCCGCAAAATGCTGAAACCTAAGCCAGTACGTAAAAACGGAGGTCCGTCGGCAACCGCTGGTCGCTGTACTAAGGAGTTCTCCGGGGCTTTTCTTTTTATACTTCACTCCCTTTCCATCCCCGCCCAAAGGAGTGCTATGAGCGTCTTACACAACAGTTTATTTTTTCCAGATAGTAAGTCATACGTGTATCAAGTTTGGTTGGCAGCTATGCCTAAACTTACATGCATAATCTAGCTGCTGTAGAATCCAGGAGCTGACGTTGCCATGGTTACGTCCGTTCGTTTCTTTATCCGATTCCTAGAGCAGGGAGAGTGTGGTTCCAATATCTGCATAACGGTTGGTTTTAGGGCTTTAAAAACATGGTCTTCGGGCCCGAAGGTTTTACCGAGTTTTGTTCTTTGCGTCAAGGGGCTTAAAATGAGCTTTGTCTCGGCCTTGTACGACAAATTCGATTTCGATTATATTAACCTATTATTTTAATATTTTTATATCTCCCGTCGTCGCCCCCCTCCGTCGAATTGTTTTGAAAACAAAATACAGCCCATGTTACTCACTGGCAATGTAGCTCTTATAGGTGAAGTAATTTTTAAAATCGATTCAGTAGTTTTTGAATCTATTCGTTACAAACAAATGTGCACATTTTTCCTCTTTATAATATTAGTATAGAAGTATAGATTACATCCCTACATGTACGGTTGCCGTCAGGAAGGGCATCCAGCCGTAAAACAGGGTCAAATCCTCATGTGCCACACAGTTCGTAGCCGCAACCTCACAGGTGTGGATAAAGCGATAGAAGAAGATACTCATTTTTAAAAATTCACACGCTTTTCTATTCTTTTAACCCCCGTAAGTGGATTTTCCAAAAAAGTTCCAAGTACCAATTTTAAAGTCTGTAACATATTCAGTTTTTGATATATATATCCTCATATAAACAATTTAACTCCTTCCTCACTTCTTTTCACACCCTCCCCCTTAAGTGGATTTTGTGAAAACGAATATTTGTGTTCTTTTATTTTTAAAGGGGATTCCAAATACCAATTTTCATGTCTGTAACATGTTAAGTGTTCGTGATTTATTATAGATAATTTCGCTGCTGTAGAATCCTGAAGCTGACGTTGCCATGGTTACGGCAGTTCATTACTTTATCCGATTCCTAGAGCAGGGGTAGAGTGGTGCCAATATCTCCGTAACGGTTGGTTTGAGGGCCTTAAAATATGGTTTTCGGGCCCTTAGGGCTTACCGAGTTTTGTTCTTTGCGTCAAGAGGATTAAATTGAGCTTTGTCTCGTCCTTATACGACAAATTCGATATTTTGCCTATATTAGCCTATTATTTTTATATTCCCCCCGTGCCCCCCACCTCGAATTGTTTTGAAAATAAAATACAACCCATGTTACTCACTGGCAATGTAGCTTTCTACAGGTGAAGTAATTTTCAAAATCGGTTCAGTAGTTTTTGAGCCTATTCGTTACAAACAAACAAATTTTTCCTCTTTATAATATCAGTATAGATAATGTAACAGCTCCCCGCGCCCCTTGCTCTTTCTAGTACTCGACCCCCCATACAAAAAGGCTCGTGCGTTCCCGCTATAGACTTTGCACGTCCACGTCCCACAATTAACTCAACTATTGAAACTATGCAATAGATTTCGACATCGCTGCTTAATGGTAACGCAATCTCAACGTCGAAATTGGTATGCAAAGACGCCAAAATGACACCGCTTTTGAAAGTCTAAAATCATTATCTACGGCCATACATTAATGATGATTGTTGTTTTAAGAGACCTACAATCAAGATCATCGACCAAACTGCGATTTAAATATAAGGAAAAACAATTGAGAAATGAATGATTTATGCCCATAAAGTAATCAAATTTAAGCCAACTGTAAGTTCTTAATTATGGGATCAGCAACAGTGAAACAGAGAAGCACTATATATTATGCATTTGCGTTGCAAGGAGAAGTCAAATGGAACTTCCTTAGGGATGATGTAATCGGGTGTGTTACAGAATTTGTACAGAATGTGCGTCAAGCCAGCGGCTTCCAATTGAGACAAGTGTTACTTCCTCTCTAACTTAGGCCAAGCTCCTCATTCAAAGTATGGACTCTTTACTTCCCTAGTTCCCACCGTCGGCTGTCCTGAGAATGGTCCTTCGTGTTTTCCCACTCTGCTGAACTAGGGCGAATGCTGATACAGCCCCCAACCCCCTCACCTTCTCCAAAAACATTCTTCACCAAATCAAATCTCCCTGGCCTGAGAGGTGGCGTCAACATCTAGTAGGCTCCTGAAGGGTGGGGGTGGGGGATGATAACTTGTTTAGTAATTGGACATTGTCCCCTTACAAGGGATAATACTTAGGGAAACAGAGGAAATGGGTGGAAGGACAACCCCCTTTTTCCAGCTGTAGCCAATATTTTGTTTAAATCCCGGACCCTTCTCATGAGGGTACTCAGATGATGTTTCCACCTTGAATCCCGAGGGATAACATTATCATTATTCATTTACTAATCATCTGAAAAATTTGGCAGAATGGTCAGCGTAGTGGTCTTCGGTTTATAGGGCGCTGGTTTCGATTCTAGGCTTGGTTAATTTCTCTAGTTTCGGGTTGGGTGTTTTTGATCGTCTTAATACACATCTTCGTTTACACACAGCATATTTCACCACTAATCACCATACAACCAAAAAATAGCGAATACATCTCTCCACATAGGGCTAGCGTCAGGATGGTCATCCCTAAAACTAGGCTAAATCTACATTGGTTTCGGCCCCAGATAACTTGAATGAAGTACAGGAAATAATAATAGTAATAATTCTTATTCATTTATTAATTCATAAGCAAACAGATTGCAATGCGATTATGAAATCACAATGGTCGTTCTTAACTCACGGTTGGGAGATGCCAACAACAGCTCACAAGGAATGTGAAATCGTTTCCTCTTTCTCAAGCACTCGACTTGACCTTTCGCTCAAGGTACGACATGATCTATATTTGAAAAGCACTTCACACTCTCACCGTCATGATTGATGAAGTCGGCTCCTGAAGGAGTAGTAGTCTGGAGTGACGGATACGAACATGTAAATTGATTTTCGAACTTGCTCTGAGATGGAGCCTTTACGGAACCCATTATAAGGCTTCTCTCATTACAGCGCTGGAAAATGCAGTACGCTCTCACTTCTGTCTTAAGATCCCCAAACTATGAGTCAGACCTTTAAACTGGCAACACATCAACATTTTCGGTATTTTGGCAGCTTGTCACATCGAACATACTCGATATCAATAAACTTTCCAATGATGAATTATTCAAGGCGCGTCTCTGTGGTGTAGTGCTTAGTGTGATTAGCTGCCACCCCCAAAGGCCCGGGTTCGATTCCTGGCTCTGCCACGAAATTTTAAAAGTGGTACGATGGCTGGAACAGGGTCCATTCAGCCTCGGGAGGTCAACTGAGTACAGGTGGGTTCGATTCCCACCTCAGCCATCCTAGAGGTGGTTTTCAGTGGTTTCCCCACTTCTCCTCCAGGCAAATGCCGGGATGTTATCTAACTTAAGGCCACGGCCGCTTCCTTCCCCCCTTCCTTGTCTATCCCTTCCAATCTTCCCATTCCCCCGCAAGGCCCCTGTTCGGTATAGCAGGTGAGGCCGCCTGGGCGAGGTACTGGTCATTCTCCCCAGTTGTAACCCCCGACCCAGAGTCTGAAGCTCCAGGAAGGTAAACAGATAGATAGATAGATAGATAGAGAGAGAAATTATTCAAGATGTATTACATATGAGTTACAAATACATGATTTTTGCATTATTTAAATGGCACATATGACATCCGGAGAGGCATCATGTAGGTCTTTCTAGTTGACACCGTATGGCGACCAGCATATCTGTGAGGACAGGACTTACACAGCACAATAAATTACCCAGCCTCCAATGCTAGACAAATTAACCAATGAATGTTCAAATCCTTCGACCCTGCCGGGAATCGAACCCGGAACCAATTAGACCAAAGGTCAGTACGCTAACTATTTAGCCACGAAGCTGTTTTTTTTGTAATTGATTATTGCAGAAGTTAAAATAAGTATAATGTTCCCGATTTGTCGATATCGTGTCGCTTGATGAGACATGGAGTGCAGGTTTTCGACGATTAGTGTCGCGTTCTACACCTGACAGCTCCCATGACGGAAACGCAAGAAGACACTATTATCTACTTCACCAAACTTCTTGAAACAAACCTCTGTGTATGGTAATTAATCCAGGACATATTTGGCAAGTTTAACTTGGAAGAAAACTGTGAACGAACTGAAGGATGTAGATAAGGAAATACAATTATATTTCATGAGATGCATGTTTTTTAGTATTCCATTATATATTATTCAATGAATGTATCTGTATGCAAAGTGGCCTGCTCAATGATTGTTTAAACAAATATATTACGGAATTCAAAATTGAAGAGTGATGAATTGATACACAATTTCCGCAATATCTGCATTTGTTGAGTATGAGGTCGAGTGAGTGCCTTTAACTTCGATACTATGTATATAATTTCCCAGTACCTTCTTTATTTTGACTTCTACACTGTTAATACATAGGCCCTATGCGTAACAACAATTTATTCTTCCCTTGAGGAATGCATAGTTACAACTGAGCCAATTAATGATCCCTTTATTTTCTCTCAACCTTATTGGACACTGAAGGTCTCAAATCAAGGGTTGAGTCTCAGTAGGGGTCGGATCAAGACATTTTATCAGAAACAAAAGACCAAAAATTTTTTCATAAAGTGTATTAAGCAATGTTTTCAAAGTGCAGTTTAACAGTCGAGTACATTTTAGTGACGGATATGAAGCTTACTTTCCTAAATCCAGAATTTGAACAAATTCTGTCTCTAATTTAGTGTGTTGCATAAATAACATTATCTTTAAAATCCTGGTCATTAAAGTTATCCATGTATTTTTATTTTGTTTTATCGCATCTATAGGTAGTATAAAAGATAGGTCAGAAACTTGATACAAAATCCTGGATCCCTTTTTGAGTTAGACAAGCCGTGAAAATTACGCGCCACATTTGAAAACTAGCTACTAACGTTGACCAAAATATTGTGTGCATTTGAGTTTGAAAAGTATTTATAAAATAACCAGTAGATATACATGAATAGTTTGTGCTGGGAAGACTTGGGAGGAATGAGGCGAGCTGCTCGACTAAGTGGTATGTTCCGTGCTGTTAGTGGAGAGATGGTGTGAAATGACATCAGTAGACGAATAAGTTTGAGTGGTGTCTTTAAAAGAAGGAAAGATCACAATATAAAGATAAAGTTGGAATTCAAGAGGACAAATTGGGGCAAATATTCGTTTACAGGAAGGGGAGTTAGGGATTGGAATAACTTACCAAGGGAGATGTTCAATAAATTTCCAATTTCTTTGCAATCATTTAAGAAAAGGCTAGGAAAACAACAGACAGGGAATTTGCCACCTGGGTAACTGCCCTAAAAGCAGATCATTAGTGGCTGATTGTTTGATTGATTGGTTGATTAAATTCGATGTCACCATAATTTTCCTCGTTTCATTTAACGATCGTGAACCCTTTTACTCACGTAGAATTATGAGCTCAGTAGGCCATGTCGATTTAGAATTTTAATTTATACGTATTTATGCTGGTCGATGCCGAAATATAAATATTGTATGCCAGAAAACAGAATCTTAATGAGGCTCATTATAGTTCAAGTTTCATTATGATACAGGTTGTCCACCAACCAGAGTTCAGATTTTCATTATGATACAGGTTGTCCACCAATCAGAGTTCAGATTTTCATTATGATACAGGTTGTCCACCAATCAGAGTTCAGATTTTCATTATGATACAGGTTGTCCACCAATCAGAGTTCAGATTTTCATTATGATACAGGTTGTCCACCAATCAGAGTTCATATTTTCATTATGATACAGGTTGTCCACCAATTAGTTCAGATTTTCATTACGATACAATTAGGCAAGGATAGCATGGCACCTGCGCTCAACGCACTAGTTTCGCACTTGTTTCCAAAATCAAACATGTCGGACACATATATTAACATCAATGCACCTTCTACTTCCAATATTCCATAACCACACGGCACATTTCCGCAAATTCACTTCACCAACTGTACAATAAACAATTTGTATTTGAAATAAAACTAGGTTATGATAACCTTTTATCAAATGTTTGAAAACATATGACATTGTTAAGGTCTCTGATCTACTCTGCGCTCTGTTCAGTAAGCTCAAATATCAAGCGTCATCTCGACAAAAATGAATGAATATTTAAAAAATAGAATTATAATTATCGTCGAGCATAAACAGTCGTATGCAACTCGCCTATAATGGTAATTAAGGAACTTGTATGGAAATTATAAAACTCGCTTCGCTCGTTTTGTGAACATACTCGTGTCTTAATTATTGCCATTATAGGCATGTTTCATAATGTACTATTATATTTATATTTTAATATTCTTCTATCGTAGGTGGAATTCAAAATGTGCGTCATTGTTAAGATATTGTCAGAAAATCGTAATCAGATCGAATCCAAAATTTAACACAATATAGGCAAACACTGGGATATTTTATACATTGTTTATATATTGTGCCCTTTTCAAGGCAACAACTGCGGTGAACTCTTCCTTCTTCTGTGCACCGGCTGCTCCTGTAATAAATGACATGTAAATGATACTCACCGCTGCATGTAGACTCTTCTTCCTCAGTCGTGACCGTCCGCTATCCCCGAAGAGAGGCCACCCGTCGATCAAGGAGTGAGGGAATGAAAAGATGGGGTAAACTAACTAAAATGACGGTACCCAAAGACCGAATTAAAATTTAAATAAAAGACTGATTTATTGAAATAAAATGCAAAATGCCAAAAGTGAACGTAAACTGAACTGGTGAAAAATGAAACAAAATGAAATAAATGAGATTAAGAAAAATTAAAGATTGAGGATCTGCCTTACAATAACACATTATCTGCCTAATAAGCTGACTGAAGGTCAATCACATTAATTAAAATATTCCAGACTATGTTGACACTGTCTTCAAGTTGATAATGTGAATCAATTTAAACTCTGGTCAGAAAGACCACCTACTTTGACCTACAGAACGATATTACGTAGAAAAATATCTCTCAAAATAAATTTGAAGTAGTTGAATCATAATAAAGTAATTAGTTACGTCAATCAAATCCACTGACTCAGAGGAGTTATCAAATATTAACACATGTGGCTCATTTGGGAAAACACCCAACTTTAAAATAATCATGGACTGCACTAACCAAGTGTATCACCTAAGGAATAATTCGAAGAAAACAGCCATGAACATCACCCTTTATTTACCACATAACCACTGTCTTATTCACACCTCATGCTTAAAAAAAATAAATTATTGAAACATAAATCTGAGTGTCATAACCACTCATCTAATTTTTAAACTTCACTTGCATGCCTGTGATAGACTGGACTTCTTAAAATAATCCAAAAGATTAGGCCAAGTGCCTCATGTTAACATTTGAAATGACAGCGATCCTTGTACATTAAAATTTATATTGAATTTGCCGCTAACTGCATTCCATTATCAACTCATTATTTGTGGTACCACCACTAGATGGAGGCAGATGCCATCTTGTTCACCTCATTAATTGCGGCAGTTTTTATACAATTGGTTTATTAAAGATCGCTTCATTTTCTAAATAAAATGTAGTGGATTTTAAAAAAAGTTTGGTAATTACTAAATGCCTGGTATGAGCATACCACTACTATGGTTTCGACTGTGACTTAATCGATGATCCATTAACCTATCATCTGAAATCTTATTTACATCATTAAATCTGTTAACGGAGAAACACTGCTCCGACAAAGAAAATACAGAAATCAAAACTAGCCTATCTACACCTATCTATTTACATCAGATCAAATATAAATAATTCACATACGACTACGTCCTACAAACAAACGGTAATAAAGTACACTCAGAAAGAAAAACAAATAAGCAAAACTAGATCCCACCATCGCGGCCTATTGGAAATTAATAAGGATGGAATGCGCAAAATAAAATCAGAGTCTCCAGAAAATATACCCCGCTGCGAGTAGCAAAACATTGCGAATTTGACGGCAATCTCTAACCTCAGACGACAAATGTCTGGACATGATACTATTTAAACTTTATGGACAATAATTACTGTTATTTCAGATCATCCATGACTTTACATGACTATCGAAAAACACATTGACTCGTCGCTCTGCTCACATGTACAATGGCTAGCATACTTGCCGAGCATCTACTTTCCCTGGAATTACTTAAACAAATACAGGCTTCTGCCTACAATCATAACCCATGTCATAACACATTTAACACTCTTGGTTAAATTATTCATTTCACAATTCTATTTACTCATTAATTCTCGACGTCATTATTATTCATTATTCTCACAATACGGCCTCGCTCGTATCCGGCGGGCGAAATATCTGTCGTGCATATAACGATTTCTTACGACAGTTCATGACATGGTCCAAATCTCACATTTCCATGATCAACGTAGATCATCAGGGATATTATTCATCTAGCTCGATCTCTCGATCATTCTCTGCTTCACCTATCACAAAATATCAGAGCTGACTCATCAATGGCTTCCTGGCACTCACTGTTTCTATATAAAAAAATGACGAGATTGCCTACCAAAACACAGATGTTGAAAGATGTATAACCGCAACTACACAGAAATAAATACTCGCGTCTACCAAAAATCGTCGCAAAAATACACGGGATTGGTACTACCAGAAACGGTCATCTGAAGGATGATTCCCCAACATAAACAACTGAATGCGCATAAAAAGCAAAAATAAACATTAAAAAACAACAATGCGGCGTCTACTAGATCGAAACTCCAACAAAATATGACTCAAAACCAACGATATAATAACATGATGAAATATAATAATAAAATAAATCGGCGTTACACTCATAGATCAAAATAACATAGCTTCCTAAACTGTCAAAGTGACATACTACAGAAATAATTCATGACAACACGCAACAACATCTACCTAAACGAAAAGCACAAATAACTCTAGCTGAAAGTGCGACGTTATAATAATAATAATAATAATAATAATAATAATAATAATAATAATAATAATAATAATATTAATAATAATAATAATTATTATTATTATTATGATTATTATTATTATTATTATAGTAGTATAATAAAACTGTGAATTATTTACAATCCTACCTAATACTCTAAGCTACATTTGATCATCGATTAGTCACGGTCCTACATATTTATTTACATTATTTATTGATGCTCATACCTGGTGATGGAGGCATGCTGGCTCACCCTCCGGATTCGGTCATGGTGAATTAGAATACCATCTTGAAGCTGCTGCGGTATTCCAAATTTCCACACACGCAAATTTGACACATTTTTTCATGGCGTAACACACGCTTACATTAACATAAAACACTCGCATATCTCGCACTCCAGTGAAGGTTAGACGATAGCACTGCAGACTCTTGTCGTGAAGTTGGCCGGTCGTCTCCGCTATCTACCTGAAATCACCTGTTGGTCTGCACTCTGGTCTCTCAGCTTTTGTTTACCTAGAGCTTACCGTACATTAACCCCAACGGGACATAACTGTTTGCTCAAGGTCTACCACTGAGGCCTTCATTAAAGAAAAGTCATTCTCCTCCCTGTCTGCCTTTACCAGTCTCTCCCCGTAAACATCTCGCTTGCCAAACAGTTTATTAAGTGGTAAAAGCAAGCTAAAATAAAGTTTCAAATGTTGTGGAGAAATTTATGCTGATAACAAATATGAAACTACCCGTGGGTTAGAGAGGTTTTATGTAATTATGCTGAAAACATGGACTTTTTCCTCTCGACTCGTGATGTGAGTTCATTTAAACCAAGTGTTGAAAGTGTAGCTCTTGCCTGCATAAATAGTAAATGTTCGTTAAAGTGTTCATTTTCTGAAATGTTACTCTCCCAAGTAAAATAATACAAGGCTTTCTCAAAATGCCTACAAGTGTCTCTACTCGCTTTCCTACCAGCCAAAAGTGAAGCTGACTAACTGAATTAGCTGTCACACTCTGTCACACTGTCGCTCTGATTCACACTGTCAAAATTGAAGATTCACTGAGAATTCTGAAGAAACACTGAGAATTCTGAAGAATCACTGAGAATTCTACCCCCTGGTCGCTGGGTTTTGTAAAGAGTTCTCCCCCCACCTTGAAAATAGTTCCGTGGAAGGGATGTGGCGTAGTGATCTAGCCCTCGGGAGCGCTTTATCGTACATCCGTAGGTTAAAGTTTTCAAAATTTATGTGCAAAACTTCCTAATTTTTGTCTGACTTACATGTAATATTGCGCCGTGGGAAATGATCACAGGATAATCCACACGACGGCGCGCGTCACTGGTGTTATTTTCTTCCGGTGAATGGCTCCATCCCGCCATGACACTTCATTCTCCTGGAGACTACTACCCCTCCGTGTGGAGTTAAATTCTATTAATTAGGCACTTATTAACCACAGATTCGCACTGATAAATTTCCAAATATTATAAAGAAATCAGGACACTGTTTTTCACCACCACACCGGGCTTCAGATAGCGAAATACTGACTGTAGATTCCCGCTATAACAGTTCATTCAAATTTAGAATTTTGTGATTGGCTGAGACTTTCGCGCTCTTCGTAGCGTGGATGCTTCCATTTCCTCCCAAGAGTTGGCGGGTATTGTCGTTGTCCCTTTGTCCTAGCTAAGTAGGTCAGGCCTCAACGCGTGATTTTCTCGTGAGAACCAACAGAAAATCGCCACTCCTAGGCGGTATCATAAAATTTATTGGAAGGAGTACTCAGGGCGGTTTACAAGTTGGTCGTGCTCTAAGAAGAGTTTCGAGGGTTCTACTTGCCGACACACTGGCGCCAGAAAGTTCCTTTGTGACTGCTAGTTTCCCAGCCTCCTGTAGTATCCCATATGCGAAATATTCAACTTTTTCATTTGTAAATTAATTAGGTAAATTCGCTTATGGGTGCAATATTTATAAATTTCTGAACTAAATGTTTCCAAGAAGAAAGTCATAAATTTCGTAAGGTAACTCTATCACACTCGAGGTGGTTGGAAAATTGCTTTCTCGTTCTCGTTGTAGTATTTATAAAGCCGGTGGTTATGCTGTGTGTTTGATACCCAGCAGGAGAGAAATTTTGACATGAGATTTAGTCACGTGCGTCGTGCCAATGGACGATGGAGACGCGCAGGCCCTGGGAGGCCTTAAGGATGGGGCAACGTAAGGGTATGTCTGCCAGTTTATTTATTAAACCTTGCCAAGTTCTAGGGATGGATGAGCTAGCTCAGTCCCACTTCAGCAATCGATGTCACAACGTAGATATTGGCCCCATCCGCTTGCACGCGTAGGCAAACAGCGAGGAACGAATCAGGTACGCAAGGCCGACCGTTCCCTGTTATCTATTCTCTCACTGGAGGCCTCCTGGTAGCACTAGAAAGATCTGGACTGTAAAATCAGATCACTAAAGTCGAGAGGACTCTAGAGGCTTCCGAATCGAAGAGCCGGCCTCCCCATTAAAGGCGGGCCGGTCGAGCTCAGTGTGCGCAGTCTGTCAATTAGTTAATGATTCTTAGTCGCATAATTTGTGCGCTAACACTCCTCTCCCCTGTTAAAGCTTACGATATTTTAAACACCATTTTTATATTATGCTTGTTAAAATTTAAATTGTTGTTGGTTTTGAAAAGAGAGAATCAAAAGGAAAGAAGATCATTTTGAAAATACATTCTAGATTTAAAATTTCCCTGGTGTGGTTTTTTTCCAGTATCTAGGCCCTGCCGTTCCTTCTATCTCTCCTGTCACCTGGTGGTGGCAATAATTCAGGAGCATGACAACCGAGTGGCTTTGTTACCGGCTCCTAACCAAATTGGCTCAGGTTAGATCCCTAACTACACTGATGTGAAATTATTGAAATGAAAGTAGCAAAACTGTGATTAGGATTGTTGGTAAAACTGGAGCTTCAGTGGTTATGATCATATATCAGCATCCATGTAAGACTGCAAGCTTGCTTTGAATAATAATAATAATAATAATAATAATAATAATAATAATAATAATAATAATAATAATAATAATAATAATAATAATAATAATATCAATAATAATAATAATAATAATAATAATAATAATAATAATATCAATAATAATAATAATAATAATAATAATAATAGTAATAATAATAATAATAATAATAATAATAATAATAATAATATTTTAGCAAGACTAATTTGGGAAACACTTACAGACATAATTCCAATAGTCAAATTTATGGGCGAAATAACAAAACTTATCAAGATAAATACAGGTGTATGGCACGGTGATGACTTATCGCCATTTATGTTCATCTGTATCCTAGTGAAAATTGTAACAATTTGGAATGAAAAATTAAAAGTACATACAATTTCGCCAATGAATTTGGGAGGAAGAAACAAAGTTGTTGAAATTAATTGTCCGTAATTTGAATGCTGTGCCAATTCACTGTCAGAAATTGATTGCATATTGGAACTAAAATGGACGCAGTTGCCAAGATAAGTTAAATACGGTGCATGAACTCAGTCATCTATATCAGTGAAATAGAATATATGGCGTTATCGGGGCAGAAACGATCAAGGCGACAGTGACTAAGACAAGTAAGAGTTCAGGATTGTTAAAACAATACTATTGAAAGATTGAAAATTGAAGAGCAAAAACTTGAGCAACGGTCGTATTGATCTAGAGCTATTTATCGCACACAGCATTTCAAGACTTGGAGAGAAATTCAATTAATTTAAGGAGAAAGATTGGCGGAATCTGTATGTTTATTTAAGAACGCAGAATTTCTAAAACCGTAAATAAAGCTGCGAGACAGGAAGAAATACATTGAATCGTCTAGACGATTCTTGGAAGGAAATCTTAAGGATGTGGGAAATAGCTAAATTAACCCATAAAATAGCAAATTAAATACAGATAATCTGAAACGAGGGTAGATATTTTGGTAGTCTACAAACGCTATTCAGACTGAAGTTAAAATGACAGACTATACATTGAATTTAGCATGTTAGAAGACTATGGAATCCGTATCATGAACCAGAGATGTCCTGGAGCATCTAATTCTATCCCGGTGGAGAAAAGATAAGTCCTCTTTATTAGCGCAGTAAGTTAGATAAATTTTGCAGATTTTAATATAATCTTTAATTTGTTGGTGAATAAATGGTTAGGTGTTATGATATTCAAATGAGCTCAGATATTTTAGATCCTCGCGAATTAATGATATACTTGTGTCGAAACGCAAGGATAATAGGTAGTCATATGAATAACATAACCAATCCTTGTGTGAAGTGAACAACATGCCCTATCGCAGTGACATTTAAGCAAATGAAGAGGTTAGCCTATACATATATGAATTATGAGGTCTATATCGATAGAATAGTTAAGATTGTGAGTAAGGGTTAATACAATATAGTTTGGAGATTGTACAGTGCCGTATAAAATCAGAATTGAATTATATTAGGATATGAGAATAATATGAAGTGAAGCTGAGATTGATTGAGACGAAATGGATTAATGAAGTGAATAAATGATGAATAGAGAATTCAGTGCGTCAAGTTAAGGTATATATGAGGATTATTTACAAGATACATTTTTCTTTGCGCCTTTCCTGCGTCCAGGGCGGATCGCGAAAGAATCCAGACTAGCTTGCTAAGGTTCTGCTCTTTCAATTTTCAATCTTTCAATAGTAGTGTTCTAACAATTCTGAACTCTTACTTGTTTTAGTCACTGCCGCTTTGATCTTTTCTGCCTCGATCACGTCATATATTGTATTTCACTGATATAGATGACTGGGTTTATGCACCGTATTTAACTTATCTTGGCAATTGCGTCGATCTTATTTCCAATAAACTATCAATTTCGGACAGTGAAATGGCACAAGGCTATTTTGGTATAATTTGAGAGTGCCTGACGTATGCAGCAACGCAACCCAATCCCTGAGAAGAAATAGCCAAGAAAACATGTTTGTGAATCTCTGTAGAAAAAAATATGATTTATTACAAAGATAAACACGCTCCAAAATTTTTGACGACAAATAATGGTCGAGTAGTGAAAGGTAATTAATTCAAATAGCTAGGAGAAATAATTCAACAAAAATAGTGTAGAAATATCTGCTGTAGAAGAAATAATTTTTACAACAAGAAACGGTTATTTAAAAATCTTGAAATAAGGCACTTCAGTGCAATGATGAAAGCAAAGTATCTTTACGCAAGTGAATGTCTAGTTTTGAAGTATAGTTGAGGTAAGGTGGAAGTACTAGAAAGAGCAATCAAGAAAACGGTCGTAGGTACAATGAAAACAACAGAACAATGGAAATTAAAAAGTAGTAAGGAAATATAACAGAAACAATAAAAAAGATTGCTATTTTGCGGGGCTATCTATTGAATGGATGGATGATAACAGATTGACAAACCAGATATTCAAGTACCGGTACTTACCTTTGGGAGAAAAAAGATCAACAACGAGCTGGATACAAGAGGTCAAGGAAGATTTAGAAAGAAATAAAATGAGAAGAGGAAAGAAGGATTTCTAAAAAGAAAATGGAGGGATTCCAAGGAGGAATGAAAAGGAAACCCGGCCCAAAGTTGTCTGAGGAGTGCAGTGATGAAGGAATACGGAAGAGGAGACAACTAGGAACCATGAATTGAAGTTGACATGTGCTCCCTGGCAGGACTCGTACTAAATACTACTACCACTACTCTTTTCTGCTAGTGGCTTTACGTCGCACCGACACAGATAGGTCTTATGGCGACGATGGGGTAGGAAAGGCCTAGGAGTTGGAAGAAAGCGGCCGTGGCTTTAATTAAGGTACCGCACCAGCATTTGCCTGGTGTGAAAATGGGAAACCACGGAAGACCACCTTAAGGGCTGCCGACAGTGGAATTCGAACCCACTATCTCCCGGATGCAAGCTCACAGCCCCTGACCACACGGCCAACTCGCCCGGTACTACTACTGCTACTGACGTGCACGTATTCACGGATACTCGTAAATCAGTGTTCCTAACATTGACAGCAGTGACAAGGCGTGCTCAAGAGTGATGGGTGATGTGTCGGCTGGAGGCTGGAAACACGGACTAGTACTGTATGCATATTCAGAGCGGTAATTATCGCCGGCATACTTCATGCTGTTCTGATGATTTAATAACTGGAGTATGTGCCAACTGCCGGTTGTGTTTAACACAGGTTAAGATCAAATTACAACTGCCGGTTATGTGTAACCTACGATACAACACCTATCTTGGTATGACATATTATCACAGATTATACACTTATAATGAAGAGACTGGAGCGAACTCTTCTTCTGCACCATATTTCTTGGTTAATCGTCGGTAATATTTCAGTCTTAAGATATGTAAAATACGAATCTGAGGTCGATTATTAAGTGATTACGAGCTCCGTAAACACTCGGAAAATGAAGTGCAGTGAAAGGAAGGAGCCGTTGGAGGTATAACAACTGTTGAGCCAGCTCCTTAGCTGTTAATTTGTGTTCCTTTACGATAACCTTTTGAATCTAATAATTATATTCAAACGCATTCCTTCCACTACTATCAAAATATTTTCCGTTTTAATTGTTTCAAAGCGACAATAAATAGTAAAATCACGTAATAAGGTGAAGAGTGGAGCCTCCGTGGCTCAGACGGCAGTGCGTCGGCCTCTCACCGCTGGATACCCTGGTTCAAATCCCGGTCACTACATGTGAGATTTGTGCTGGACAAAGCGGAGGCGGGACAGGTTTTTCTCCGGGTACTCCGGTTTTCCCTGTCATCTTTCATTCCAGCAACACTCTCCATTATCATTTGATTAATAAATCACCTTGGGAGTGGCGACCCCATTGTAATAACAGCCTATATATGTTTCATTCATTACATCCCTAACCCGGTAAATGACTGGAAAACACGTTGTAGGTTTTCAAGATGAAGAGTGATGGTACCAATTGGCCCAAAAGTACCAGTTATTCCAAATTTTCCAGTTTCACATTTCGAGGCTAACTTCGGACATCCTCAGAGTGACACTCTCAATTCCGCATTATCCGACTCGTTGGCTGAACGGTCAGCGTACTGGCCTTCGGTTCAGAGGGTCCCGGGTTCGATTCCCGGCCGGGTCGGGGATTTTAACCTTAATTGGTTAATTCCAATGGCACGGGGGCTGGGTGTATGTGTTGCCTTCATCATCATTTCATCCTCATTACGACGCGCAGGTAGCCTACGGGAGTCAAATAGAAAGACCTGCACCTGGCGAGCCGAACCCGTCCTGGGATATCCCGGCACTAAAAGCCATACGACATTTCATTTCAATTCCGCGTTCATTTCTTAACCTCAATAATTAATCTGATCATGATAAGTAATTTATGATTTGAAATATAAAATTTAGTTCGACTCCTTGTTTTCTTTTTACAATTTGTTTTACTCGCACCGACATAGATAGGTTTTATGGCGACGATGGGATAGGAAAGGGCTAAGGGTGGAAAAGAAGCAGCCGTGGCCTTAATTAACGTACAGACCCAGCATTTTTCTGGCGTGAAAATGGGAAACCACGGGAAACCATCTTCAGAGCTGGTTTTCTTTTTCGACTACTTGATTGAATGGTGACCGTATTTACCTCCTGTTCTGAGGGTCTGGGTTTGAATATCGGCCTGGTCGGGGAATTCAGGCGCGTCTGGGTAGTTCCTCCGGCTCAGGAATAGAATGTTTGTGTTTGTCTTAATCTACACCTATTCAGGCCGTACGGTTAGGGTCGCGTACCTGAAAACTGGCATTCGGGAGATGGCGGGATCAAATCTCACCTTCGATAGCCCCGAAGATGGTTTTCCGTCATTTCTCATTTCCATAGCAAGCAAGTGCTAGTATTGTACCTGAAAAAAGCCGATGGCGGTTATCTTCCCTTTACCATCCTTCCTTCTCCGAAAACCTTTGATTTGTTTGCGCGACACGTCTTCATGTCCACACACAACGCAGTAGTGAAGACACACCCCTCCAAATAATGATGGCGTCAGGAAGGGCGTCCGGCAGCAGAAACAGAGCCAAGTCCGATTCTGCGAAAAAATTCATGCCTATGATCCCACCAGATTTTAGAATATATCTATATAAATAAAATTGTTTCTGTTTGTCTGTTTGTCTGTCTGTTTGTCTGTTCCACCATCACGTCGAAACGGCTGGATAGATCTCAACCAAACTTCATATTTAGAGTATACTGACCCCGGGGAAGGTTTCGATATGCATATCATTTTAAAATCTTTGAAAAGACGGGGGTTTTATAGGAAAAACGGTTTTCCTCCATTTTCTCTTATACTATTATAGGCAAAATATCGAATTTGTCGTATAAGGACGAGACAAAGCTCAATTTAATGCTCTTGACGCAAAGAACAAAACTCGGTAAGCCCTACGGGCCCGAAAACCATGTTTTAAGGCCCTAAAACCAACCGTTACGGAGATATTGGCACCACACTACCCCTGCTCTAGGAATCGGATAAAGAAATGAACTGCCGTAACCATGGCAACGTCAGCTCCAGGATTCTAGAGCAGTGAGATTATGCATGTATGTTTGGGCATAGCTGTCAACCAAAATAGGTACAAATAAGACTTAATATCTGGGAAAAAAATATACTGTTGTGTAAGGCACTCATAGGACTCCTTTGGGCGGGGATGGAAAGGGGGTGAAGAACGAGTGTAAAAATCTTACTATATATAGAAATGGAAGTGTGTGTGTAAATGACACATCTCCAACTAAACCACTGGAGCAATTTCAACCAAACTTGGTACACGAATCACTTACTATCGGGAGACGATCACTGTGGGGGGTAAGCCATCCCTAGCGCCCTTAAGGGAGAGGGTCAGGGGGTGGTAGTTACAATAATAATCGAGAATAGTGTCGAATTCATAGTTTTCGGGGTCGCTGAGTTGAAAAGTGATACTCTAGAATTTTTTTAAAATCCAGCCCCCTTTTAGGTTGGGAGCAAAGGGTGGGGGGGTGGGGGGGTGAGATATAGAAATAATTTAAAACAGTTTCGAATCCATAGATTTCAGGGTCTCTGAGATGAATAGTATTACTCCGGATTTTTTGCAAATCCAAGTGGGGAGCGAAGGGGGTGAGATATAAAATTAATCGAAAAACTACATATAAAAATATTATCTTCTTCTTCTTACTATATATAAAAATTGATGTATGTGTGTGCGTGGGTGTGTGGGTGTGGGTGTGTATATGACACATCTCCTCCTAAACCACTGGAGCAATTTCACCAAACGTGGTACACTTATCAATTAGTATCAGGAGACAAACCGCGTGAGGGTAAGACACCCCTAGCACCCTTTTGGCAGGGGGCGAGGGGAGTGGTATAAAAATAATCTTATAAATAAAGTTGTTCGTTTCTGTTTGTCTGTTTGTTTGTTTGTTTGTTTGTTAGTTTGTTTGGCTTAAGTGCGGCCAATATCCAGTATTCGGGAGATAGTAGGTTCGAACCCCACTGTCGGCAGCTCTGAAAATGGTTTTCCGTGGTTTCCCATTTTCACACCAGGCAAATGCTGGGGCTGTACCTTAATTAAGGCCACGGCCGATTCCTTCCAACTCCTATCCCTTCCCTGTCCCATCGTCGCCATAAGACCTATCTGTGTCGGTGCGACGTAAAGCAACTAGCAAAATAAAAAGAATAAAAATGTTTGTTTGTTCCACCATCACGTCGAAAGGGCTGGATAGATCTCAACCAAACTTCATATTTAGAGTATACTCACCCCGGGGAAGGTTTCGATATGCATATCATTTTAAAATCTTTGAAAAGACGGGGGTCTATAGGAAAACCACAACGGTCTTCCTCCATTTTCTCTTATACTATTGATTTTCTGCAAACTCTGTGGACCGTATGTGAAAGGTCTCTTCATCACAAACAACTTTCGTTGTGTTCATAATTTACCTTACTCTTCAAATGACGGAGAAATTTACTATTTTCTGCCGATACCATGCTCGGCATTGAGGGACCGACAGAGCGATAACGAATATATGGGTTACCATGGCAACGTCTCTGACTGCTTGCCAGCAGGGAAGTAACGTATTGTCATTTTCCTCATCATTCCTTTAAATTCGTGGTTGTTCCTTGGGTAGAAAGCAAGAGAGTCGTCAATCGGCCATTCTGCGGGATATTGGCGGAATATCATTGGAGGTTATAACCGTCCTCGAATAGCATAAGTAATAACACAAATATTCATCTTCTTATCTGATTACCTAAGAATCCCTGCGCCTAAATTTCTCTCCGATTACCGCTTTCTTATATCCATAACTCACTCCGGCATAATTTATTGAGGAGCATTTGATTTTCCAATACATTCACTTGGTATTTATATATTTGTCGTCATCCGGATGTCCTCTGTTATAATCTATTTTCTATTAATTTCAACTTACTAAACTGTATTACTTTCTTCCTTAATTACCACGTATGTATGCGAGTGCTAATCCCGAATGCTGTACACTCTTTCCTTTGAGGAAATATTCTAAGCTATGCAAATGTATAACTTCTGGCCCAGGAAAATTCCGAAATATGGATGCAATTTTAACGGCGGTGCAGACCTTCGTTTCGGGGTAATTGGTGGCTAATCAGTAAGTCGTATCAAAAGTCACAAAGCAAATTGCGTTTCATTTTGGAGAGATCTACAACTTTTGTCCTGTGACTTTTCGTCGTATTTCTATCCCTAATACATTAAACACAAGTTGATTTTGTACTTTTACACGTATATGTTATCATTTGGCACACTTATAGGAAAGGTAGAATCATGACATTCGGCACGCACATTGACATGACCATTGGCAATGTTATAGCCAAATTTTATGATTCTAGCTGTCACATGAGAATCAAAAATATAAAGTAGCATTCAAAAACTGTACAAGATTTCACCCCATTCAATGACTCTAACTCAATCTAACCCATAAATAAAGGAGATACGAGAAGATGTCATAGGACCAACCATGTAGAGCACTGAAAGGGGCGTCTGATGGTGAAGTCCGTTTGTAGATACGTCGTACAGTTGCAAAGCAGTAACCATCGAAATAAAGGTCTACACTTCTAGAGTATGTCTGTACATTGACAATTTTGGCGAAATTTCCGTACAGTTATCCGTTTCAGGTGTAATAATGACCATCTGCATATATTCTGTTTTGGTGTCTGTCTGTTTGTTTGTTTGTCTGTTTGTCTAAAACTTGGAAACTACTGGATATATTTCCACCAAACTTGATATTTAGAATCCATCTGTCCTTTGGTAGGTTTTAGGGCAAGTATTGTTTCTGAATCCCTGAATTGACTGGGGGATTATACGAAACCGAAACCGTCATTTTGCAACCAAACTTAATGTAAATTTAGCTGCCGTAATGGAAATTCATTTCTAGGCCTTTTTCCTCATGTGCATCATTTCAATACGAGGATTAATAAGGGAGATATCATTAACGGACCGTTTTCCGGTACAAGTCCCACCGGACTTAACTCAAGAGCGGGTGCGTGTAAAGCGTATGTTTTACAACTTGAAAACTACTGAAGATATTTGAGTCAAACTTTATATTAACATCCACCTGTCCAACGGTAGGTGTTAATCGTCAATAACATTTCATGTTCCCGGAATGGACTGGCGGTTTATAGGGAACCGAAATGGTGATTTTACTCTTCCAGAATATATACAGTACAAGACCAACCTGACTGGAAATCGACCAAACATGATGGAATTCCATCTCTAAAACTTTTTTTCATGTGCATTTTTTCGACAGGAGGATTAATAAGGGAGATATCATAAACGGTCCGTTTTTCCGGTTAAGTCCAGCGGATATAGCCCAAAAGGTGTTGTACGTGGAGCAGGTTCCTTATTTATCTATGTAAATAAAATCGTAACTACTGTGTGCCTGTACATAGACTATTTTGTCGAAATTTTCGAACAGCTACACGCTTAAGGGGTAATAATGATCATCTGCATATTTTTTGGTTTAGTATCTTGAAAGTTCTACTTTTTACACTTCTCACTGAAAACCCAGTATTGCGGCATAATCTGCCAGTCGAGAAAGAAAACTGAAATTTGGCAAAATTTTACGACTTAGCCTGTAACGGGCGGAAAACTTCCAAGAGCTTTAAATTTTTCCCTTTCTATCCCGAAGAATATCGAAATATGGAGGCAATTTTAATGATGGTGCAGACCTTCGGGAAGTATCATCACATAACGGATGGCACAATCCCCGTTCAATTTGGAGTGATCTACAACCTTGGTCGTACGACTTTTTGTCGTATTTATATCCATTTTACGTTTGACTTTTCTCTATTTCTCGATCTTAAGTAAAGTAGTACTTTTCACATACATAATTCATACCTTCCATCACTTAGAGGAAAGATAGAATCATCATACTCTACACGAAAATTGGTCCACCCAGTAGCCATATGTGAGCCAAATGCTATGTATGTAGCTGTCACTTAATTATCCGAAAAGCAATGCAATGTGAGATAATCTTACGCAAATTTTACCCAAGTTTCTAACTCAATCTGACCCATGAATAGATGAGATATCATATGACCAGCAATTTAGGCCGCTAAATCCGGCGTCTTATGGTACAATCTTTTCTCGATATGATGTACCGTTTAGAAGCAGTTAATCTGTAAATGAAGGTCTGCAATATTGTAAACAAGCACATACTTTCGTATGTCGAACTATATATATTCACTGATGTCGATTTTGTAGCGATCGAGAAAGGGTGTGTCTGCTATTGTAATCAGTACTCCGCACACCGACTATGACTGGCAGTAGGAATGGAGTCCTTCTCCAATTCCTGTGTAACTGGCATTAATGAGGCAGGCCTACCATTGTAATGAATAATTCACTTCTCGATTTGACTTTCAGAAGGCAAGGGAGCATGCAGCATACAGTCTTTGGCTGTAGGCAAGCGTTCCCGCAGTTATAAACAAATGTACCCATCTAAAATGTGACTGGCATTAGGCATACTGGCCTGCTATTTTGATGGAAACTCATCAACTTGGTGTGACTGGCAGGAAGCTGGCTGGCAGTTGGAAAAGGGGCCTATCATTATAATGATAACTGCACAACTCAATTTTGACTGGTTGTAGGGACGTTTCCTGCCATTATAATAAAAACTCTTCAATTTGTAATATGTCTGGAGGTAGGAAAGGGGGCCTGCAATTGTAACGGAAACTCCCCAAATAGATTGTGACCGCGCAGTAGGCAATGGGGCCTGCAATTATAATGTAAACTTCCCAACTCGATTGTGAATCGCAGTAGGGAAGTGAGCCTGTCGTTATCATCACAAATCCGTAACAAGCACTTTACAATGGAAACAACGTATGGGGACCTCTGCATATTGTTTCTCGGATAACGCTAAGAGACATGCTATTTTAAAACAATCTTATTTACTGCATGTACAGTATTTACTTCAATATTCGTATACAATGCAGAATACCGTAGCGAAGCACGGGTACATTTGCTAGTAATTTAATAATAATAATAATAATAATAATAATAATAATAATAATAATAATAATAACACCGGGCGAGTTGACCGTGCGCATAGAGGCGCGCGGCTGTGAGCTTGCATCCGGGAGATAGTAGGTTCGAATCCCACTATCGGCAGCCCTGAAGATGGTTTTCCGTGGTTTCCCATTTTCACACCAGGCAAATGCTGGGGCTGTACCTTAATTAAGGCCACGGCCGCTTCCTTCCAACTCCTAGGCCTTTCCTGTCCCATTGTCGCCATAAGACCTATCTGTATCGGTGCGACGTGAAGCCCATAGACAAAAAAATAATGGCCAGTATCCAGTATTGGCGAGATAGTGGGTTCGAACCCCACTGTCGGCAGGCCTGAAGACGGTTTTCTATGGTTTCCCCTTTTCACACCAAGCAAATGCTAGGACTGTACCTTAATTAAGGACATGACCACTTCCTTCCCACTCCTATCCCTTTCTTGCCCCTAAATCGCCATAAGACCTATCTTTGTCTTGCGATTTAAAACAACTTGGAAAAAAATCGCAATAGGTACCGCCCAATTCTTGCAAAAGCGCATGTCACCTCTCGGGCGTGTCAACTCGAAAGACCTGCACCAGGCCTCTCCGGAGGCCACACGCGATTATTATTATTATTATTATTATTATTATTATTATTATTATTATTATTATTATTGTCTTTTCCGTATTATTTGGGGGTCGACACCATGTGTTGATTGTAATATTATTCCATTCTTTCTTTTTTCTTTTTTTTAATAACTTGTTTTACGCCTCACTGGCACAGATAGGTTTTATGGCGATGATTGGATAGGGAAGGCCTAGGAATGGGAAGGAAGCGGCCATGGCCTTAATTAAGGTACAATCCCAGCATTTGCCTGGTGTGAAAATAGGAAACCACGAAAAACCATCTTCAGAGCTGCCGACAGTGGGGTTTGAACCCACTATCTCCCGAATGCAAGCCGACAGCTTGTTGTTCCATGTATTCACTAATGCGTGTCTGTGTAATCAGTGGTAGGGTGATGCATAGTGTGTAAACGGCAAGAAAAGGTGTGTATTAAGTCTAGTAAAATCGATCAGTCCCCTAGCCAGAGGAATGAACCAGGTGGAGCAGCTAAAATCGTCAGCCCGACTAGGAATCCAACTCGGGACGCTTTGAACTGAACCCTACTATGATCATCACTTCTTCTTCTTCTTCTTCTTCTTCTTCTTCTTCTTCTTCTTCTTCGAATAACCATTTTGAGGGTGCGATAAATCAACTTTGGTTACTTTTTTGCATTTAACGTTCTTCGTTTCAAAACTTATTTCATTTTTTGAGAATGTTGTTCCTTTTCCTCTTGAGTCCATTTTCTTCCAGTTGTTAATTTCTTTCTCTACTGAAATACTGCCTTTCATGTTACTTCTCTGAAACGTACTCTGTTTTCTATCGTATATATGTTAATTCCAGTGTTTTTCATATCCTTTTCAATTTCAATGAACCACGTTGGCTTGGATTTGTAACTATTCAATAAGTTGAAGATTTGTTTAGTTAGTCTCTTGTTATTCATTCTATAAATGTGTTCAGAAAACTGGAGTCCTCTTTTCCTCATTACAAGTGTCAGTTTTTCAACTTTTAAGTATAGCTCTCTGTTTGAACGTAGTCTAAATTCGGCATTGTTGTTCCTGATAGGTACCAGTATTATTCTCAAATTTCTTCTTTCAACTTTGTCTAATTTTTGTTGCACAAAAAATTTCTGGCCGGGCCACTGTTTGATAATGTGTTAATTTCAAGTTCCAGGATAGAGATTTCTTATTGTATATATTGTTTGTAATATGAAACATCCTTTCCATTTTGTTTACTCTTATATCTATAGCTACCGTTTCTTGTGTTCTTTGTTTTCCATTCTTCCAGGTATTTAAAGCAATCTGTCCGAGATATTATGTCCCTGCTGGTGAGATGTAGTGTTTACACTGCACTATGTCTTCTGCTATGGGCTAGAGCAATTTGTTACTTTCATTGATCTGTCTCAGTCTCATCCTTGGCTTTGACAATATGAAAGTGACCGAGGAATGAGCGATGCTAGTAATAACATTCCTTATGCAGCCAGTTCCTGTTATGAATGGTGTGAAGATATCGCTCATAGGGTCAGTTGGTGCATGCATTTCAGTGGGCTTGGCAGGCTGATATGCAGTAGCAACTACTGGCTCAGTGAGGAAAGCAAGGGAAACTACCTCACTCCTTTTCCCTAGTACGCCTCTTCAGTGACGCCTAGGCTGTCTGCTGATAGCTTTCAGTGGAACTGTGGAGGATCTAACCAGCCTTCGGACTGAATACCCAACATACATATTATGTTATCCTTAATTGCGATAATTTGAGGGGCATTAATGATGTTTGTCTTGAACTATGTTTTTTCAAGTGATATTTGAAATTCTATTTTGGCCGCTTGTTTCAGAAATTCTCGTATTTGTTCGTTACTTCTCTGAAACGTGTTCTGTTTTCTATCATATATATATTAATTCCAGCGTTTTTTAAATATCCATTTCAATTTCAATGAACCACTTTGGCTTGGATTTGTAACTGTTCAATAATTTGAAGATTTCTTTAGTTTGTCTATTGTTATTCATTCTATAAATGTGTCCAATAAAATGGAGTCCTCTTTTCTTCATTACAGTTGTCAGTTTTTCAACTTTTAAATATATCTCTCTTTTTGATCGTAGTCTCAATAATCTAATGAGTCTGTAATTAACGCCATGTTATCTGCGAAAGATAAATAATCTATAATGATATTTGGATTCCTTCCTAGTTGAACACCTTTAGTGTTGATGGCTTTCCTCCATTCTCGAACTACCTTCTCTAATGCACAATTGAAGAGCAGAGATGACAAACCATCTCCTTGTCCTACGCCTGATCTTCTTTCGGACGGTTTTGAGAGTTCTCCCAAAAATGTTACTTTGGATGGTGAGTTTGATAATGTTGCTTTACTTATTTCAATTATTTTATTACTAAGTCCAAATTCTTTTGAAATATCAAATAGAGTATTTCTATCAATTGAATCACAGGCCTTTTTAAAGTCTACTAAAGTGTTTAAAAATTTAGTGTTTCTGATCTTCCTCATAACTATTATGTTATTCAGACTTAAAATTTGTTCTGAACAAGACCTTCCCTTTCTAAATCCTGATTTATACTCTCCGAATTGTGGGTCTAGTACTTCTTCAGGTCTTTTTAAGAGTTCCTTGGACAAAATCTTATATGCAATTAGCAAAAGGGAAATTCCCCTATAGTTGTTAGAGTATGATTTATCCTCCTTTTTGTGTAGCGGATGTATTAATGTTAATGTCCACCCTGCTGGTAAATTGCATCTTTTCCAGATTTCTTCGATGATTTCTTTTAAATTTTGCATCATATTCTATTGTCACTAAAGTATTTCCACAATTTAGCAACCATACAATCTTCCCCAGGTGCTTTATTATTTTTAAGTTCCTTTATGATTTCTTTGATTTCCTCTTTTGTTGGTGGTTTTGAGTATGGTTGTATTGCTGTTGTATGATAAAATTGTATTTCTCTTCTGGTGGACCAATGTTATGTAGTTTGTGATAGTACATATATCACACCCCCGAATTATATGTAGAAGTTAGAGATATTATTATCAGTATTTCATTTGTATATTTTGCCATTTATATTTGTAAGCTGGAAGATATCCACATATGTAGGTCTGCGTAATTTGTTTTGCACGAGTGGGAAAACATTGCTTTAATAACTCTGGTAATTTGGATGAGTCATGTGGCTACCCCAGTGTTTGTTGTGATGTACTTGTGTCGGGAAATTCCATGAGTCATGTATATATCCCAGCCTGATGAGATGAGCTTGTTGTTGTATTAGGGAAGTTCGTTGATTCATGTAATAAACCCCAGAGTTTGTTTATCTCTTGGAAGCAAGGAGAAGTTCAGGGCATGGTCTTGACAAGAGGTTCACTCATGATTGGCTGGCAAGCACCAATCCAGACGTATCATCTGAGAGGAGGGGGATGTTGATGTCTATAAAGGTTGATCATACGACGGCAACCAGGGAGATTGTAAAGGAACAAGAAGGAAGACAACTACAACCAGTGACACTGTATAAGAGAACCACTCGGTACGGACAAGAAGGACAACTGAGGCACTGTACGAGTAGGAAGTAGTGCTGATACACGGTACTGGAGTGACACGGCTGCAATGGACTGGACTTCAAACGTTCGTGGAGCGTAGTCTTGTTATGTTCGTGGAAAGTGGCTGATCGACAGATTGTGGAGTGCTTGCGCAATAAGTATTGTAGCACTTGTGGTGGCCTGGCATTATATGTTGGTGAAAGCTATCTCAGACTTTCCATAATTTCTGTTCAGGATCGATAAGCGTGTGTTACTTAAATTTATATATATTCTTACAACAAGTGTTAAAGTCTGTAAACACAGCAGTACGAGGTGCAGTATCTGTGTGATGTTAGAAGTGCTGATTATGAGAATTGGCAAGAAGTCGAATTGATATAGAGACAGTGAAGGCTATTTATCTTCATACATGTACATTGTTCATCGGACTGTCTACAAATGGTAGTTCAGTTCTCGCTTTCGTTTTCCCACTGTTTTCATTATTATTGTTGTTGTAAATATGGAATCTTCCAGCAATCTTTTGGGTGTGTATTATAAGTGTATTTGGTGTGTTGATGAGGTGCTCATACACGGATTTTGTTAAGAATATAGTTAGCTATTTTAGAAGAAGTGGAGTTATTGATGAACCTAGGTGCAGTTCCTACCTATTTAGTCGTTTTCAGGAGGTTAGGTAAGGCCTGCAGCAGATGTACCAGTACGCAGCATTATGTACACGCCCTGCGATATAAAGTTTATCATGCTCCATCAAAATTCGAGAGATCCATTCTGGTGAACTCTGGCGCCCATACTACGGACATTTCGATACATTATTTTGAGTAATATTAATTTCAAGTATTTTATGAAGTTTTTGAGCAATATTTTTTTATTTACATATTTTATTCATGATTTTATTTATCAGCAATCATCAAAAAGTTACAAGTTCTTCGAAGTATTCTGAAAGTATCCTACAATTTTCCGTGTTATGATAACCAATTTTCTGTGTTTTTGGATCTCTACGTTGTTTTTAAATGCTTCGTAAGTCTCTTGAGTTGTTCTGTTTGGAGTCCAATTCCATTTCTGTTAGTTGGTCTTTCATATGTTGTATTTTGATCTTTTTGAGGCCTTTCGATGCAAGCTTCCTGGATTCTATGAAGTTGATTCTATTTTTATCAGTTTTGTTTGTATTCTATATGTTCCTAGCCCGTTGCCATTTTAGAATTAATTGATCGCATTCATCATACCACCAAGCATGTTTTTTTCTTATTAAGGGGAATAGTTTCTTCCGCTGTCTGTAAAATGTCCTTTTGAAGTTGTTCCCATGTTTTAGGTATCCTTTTTCCCAAGAATATTGTGAAACTATTTTCTTTGCCTAGTTTTGGTACGTCAAACGTTTTAGGGTGACATTGATTCTTTTTAATACTTATTGGTTTAATTTTGAATTTAATGATTGAGAGATAGTGGACTGAATCCAAACTGGCTCTCTTAGCAACCTTTACATTAAGTGTCTCTGGTGCAGACTCTCTACTTATGGCAACAAGGTCAAGTTGTTTCTCACCACAGATTGGATTTGGGCAGACCCACCCAGTCTCTTTTCTAGAATGCTTTTTAAGGAATATAGATTTTAGGACTATATGATGTTCTCTGCATAGTCTAATGAGTCTTCCTCCATTAGCATTTGTTATTTGAAGAGCAGGGAATTTACATACTATAGATCGATGACAACGTTCTTTGCCGACTTGAGCATTAAAATCTATTATTGCAATCTAATATTAAAATCTAATATTATTGTGATTTAGGATGGAGTTTGTTCTACAATGTTTGAAACTTCTTGCCAAAATGTTTTTGTTTGTTCTTTCTGGGTTTTATTATTTTTCATTTGTAGGTGCATGCACATTTACAATAATGAAGACTTCATTCGTTGATTTAAAGGTTAGCGTGGAACGTCTTTCATTAGGAGATTTAAACTCTATTATAGAATCTAGTATATTCTTGTTTTACAATAAAACCTGTTCCAAATTGAGGTACACACTTCACAACCCTTTTTCCTGGTTTTCCCTTAAGTATCCTGAATACTTCTGAGTCAAAGTGATTTTTATCAGTATATCTTGTTTCTCGAGGTGGTATTATCAAAATATTTTTAACTCTTAGAAAATCTGTCAGTGTTTTAAGTTTACCTGTCTTTAAAAGTGAGTTCACATTAAAAGTAGCCAAATAATTTATGTTTCTGTGCCTAATTTTGTATGATTGTTGTTTAAGGCAGATTTCAGGATGCTTCGACTCATCCTTTGCACAATGCTGTAGGCCCCCCGAATTCGAATGCCCACTTTTCATTTCCTTGGAAATGAGAGATTGGTTACTCCCTGGGTTAAATTCTCATACAAAGTGCATATCCATTGTTGAATGTTTGATGGATTAAGGCAACAAATCCCTTAAAAATTTTACTCGAGGTTGTTAGCTCCGAGGAAAAATGTTCAGCCCTACCTCTGGTGAACAGACACTGGCCATTTAGCCGCTTGTTACAAGTCAGACGCGAAATGGATTTTTTTTAGCTGCCTCTTCCGCTTGTTCCGCCGTATCGAGATCCATTTTCCACTCCTTCACTACCGTTGAGATTAGCGACCTCCATATTTATAACCAATGGAGGGATGGTGTCTCAGTATTTTAAAGCCCCCTAGAATTGGGCTACCTGTTGGTCCGCGGGTCCTAAGACCATCCCAGCAGAAGTTGCTAGGAATCCCCTACCCGCCACTTGGGAACGTGCTCTGAAGAGGTCAGGTTCCCCTATGACTTACTGGAAGTTAACCCCACCCATAGTAGCTGGGGTTATTTGCAGAGTCATCAATTATTATTATTATTATTATTATTATTATTATTATTATTATTATTATTATTATTATTATTATTAAACGTCCGCCAAATTATTATTGATGTTAAGAAATGTTGGTGCTTCAATAATTTGTTACTCTAGGTAATGTGCTGGAGATCAACGACTTGGAGTTGTACGACTTAAGCAGCCTCGAATGCCACCGATATCGGCCCAGATCAAACCGAATATCTTTGAAACAGAAGGAAAATGACTCATATGCATTGCAGAGGTCGGCACCTCATTACTGTTGATATCAAAAGAACACGGATATCAGCAGGCATTCACCTTCTTGAAAGTTCTCTTTAATTTCGTAACTCTCCTGAAGGTGTTATTGGCAGGACGAGCAGACCAATATTACAGATCCTGGATTAAACTGACAAGAACAGCTGACCAAGCAGTGTACATGATTAGACGTTGCATTTCCTGTCAGAGATCGAACGCTAGTTCTTACAGTGACAAAGGTTTCAATCGTAAACCGTGATCTCACGGGAACATTTGTTAATAAATAAAATTAAAATGCTCTGAAGTTTGTAGTCCACACATTGTCAATATAAACTTTTAAAATAATTTTGTACTTGTTTCGAGAGGGTTTTAATGCTAGTCCATGCCAATGTTGTTGTATTTTACACAACGAGAAGAAGATAAACCATTGTCCATGTATTTAACTTGTATTTAAATCTTTGTATAATTTTTCTCCATTGGAACATAATCCTGTAAAATACTCGTCCTTCCCACACCACGCTTTCAAATAACTGTATAAGCAATAAGACATTTTATTTAATCATTTAATGTCTGAAGAATCTATATATGTATGATTTATTGCATAGAGACGGTGAACATTCTAACCTGACAGCTGCTAACTCCATGCTTAATTGGAATTCTCGAATGCGAGATGTTCTAATTTTGTATTGAGTGGACAATTTGACAAGTTGATAAGTTGATAAGTTGATGCATGTGATGGATTTGGGCGAGGTTTCAGGAATTACGTGAACGAAACTCTAAAACGTACGCAATATCGAAATGACATATATGGAAATGTAAGTTTTATAGCATTTTTACTGGCTCACAGTCTAATAACTTTTGATGCGGTATAAAAGGATATTAATTGATTTATGTATTCATTTCTAAGAAATAAAGGTGCACATATTTCGAGATGTACAGGGCGAGTTCGCCATGCAATCAGGGGCACGCGGCTGTGAGCTTGCATCTGGGAGATAGTGGGTTCGAATCTCACTGTCAGTAGACCTGAAGATGGTACTCCGTGGTTTCCCATTTTGACACCTGGCAAATGCTGGGGCTATACCTTAATTAAGGCCACAGCCGCTTCCTTCGAACTCCTAGGCCTTTGCTATCTCATCGTCGCCATAAGACCTGTCTGTGTCGGTGCGACGTAAAGCAACTAGCAAAAAAACAAAAAAAAACATTCGAGATGCTATGCATGGAATATATAACAGCATATATATATCCGACTCCTTGGCAGAATGGTCAGCGTTGAGACCTTCGGTTGAGAAGGCCCCGAGTTCGATTCCCGGGCCGGTTCGGGGATTTTATTCGTGTCTGATTAATTCTTATGCATCGGGGACTGGGTGTTCGTGTTTGTATCAACACTCTCCTCTTCATATTCATAGAATATACCACACTATCAACCACCACAGAAACACGCAATAGTGATCACATCTCCCCACATAGGGTTGGCGAGAGGAAGGGTATCCGGCCATTAAAACATGACCATATCCACATGCGTGACACATTTCACAGCCGCAAGACCCCACAGGTGCAGGTAAAGCGTAATACTAATAATAAGAACAGCACATATACGAGTAGGCCTAAGTGTGTGTATACACGCGCCAGAGGGCTGTACATTCGACCACCTTCACAAGTAAGAAATGTGTGAAGTGGGAAACTCAAACGTGAACTTGTGTGTTAAGGAAAATGAACCTTAACGTTCCGTACTGTATGAACGTGTGTTTGAATGGTGTATCTACGCTCTCTCACATTGTACTGTATTTAGGGTTCATTTTTCATTACACCTGCGCATAGGAATATATACACAACGAACGTTGTTCTGATGGACTGCATATCTATATGTAGCTCGGTGGTATGACCAGTCTTAAGAAAAATAATGGATAGGAATAGCATTGTGATGATGTATTGTTTATTTATCGACGATATGTTGCTTCTGACCCTATCGTACGAACTGGCTAGTTTTAAGTGCATTCTCTGCCTCAGAGTCACTCAACAGCCAGAGTAAGAAAAAATTAAGATGTTTCATCTGTTGAGTCACAAACGACAGGTTTAACTCCGAGGAGATTGGGGTCGAATGTTTTAAAAACACAGATGAAGGTGCTCAGTGATTTGGAGTGGATGGGTGGAAAGATTGTAACAAAACAAAAAAAACACCGTCTATATATAATGGCAGCCTTTGGCAGAATATTTATACAGTTTGATTAAACAACACAGACACATTCCACTACAATTGTTACTTCCACGGAGCGGAATGCTTGACACCCATATTCAGAAAAATATAAGGTACTCTGATGTCCGGTAAAAACGATAGGTGTTGAAGGAATGTTCAATACAGATTATTATTATTATTATTATTATTATTATTATTATTATTATTATTATTATTATTATTATTATTATTATTATTACTATTATTATCAACGATATTCTGCTAGAGAGAAGTGAGATCTCGGGAGAAAGTTTAATCTCTGTCTTCAGACCTACCCTGTTGTACTTGAGTGAAAGCTGAGTGGACTCAAAATATATTTTTCATAAATTCGAAATGACAAGCAAACAAAACACGCTACCCCTTAATACAGGCATTTTAGTTTTAAAGACACAGTCAACCCGCCAAAATATGTTGCTTCCCATACTGTCGTGGGCATTGTCCTTTTGGAGGTGCAGACAAGTAAAAACAATTATATCTACTAAACAGTAACAGATTCTGCTGTCTTCTTCTGGAAATTGTCAAGTGCATCCCACTATGATCCCTCTATATAGGTAAACAGTTCGTCTTGTTACAAAAAAAGGAATAATGGCAGGACGTTAATTGCAATGCGGAAATAAAAGCTAAGTTATACATAAACACAATTGATTATATTGATGTTGTCCGGCTCCATGGCTAAATTGTTAGGGTGGTGGCCTTTGGTCACAGGGGTCCAGGGTTCGATTCCCGGCAGGGTCGGGACTTTTAACCACCATTGGTTAATTTCTCTGGCACGGGGGCTGGGTGTATGTGTCGTCTTCATCATCATTTCATCCTCATCACGACGCACAGGTCGCCTACGGGTGTCAAATCGAAAGACCTGCACCTGGTCAGCCGAACATGTCCTCGGACACTCCCGGCACTAAAAGCCATACGCCATTTCATTTCATATTGATGTTGCAGCTATGCTCATGATAATCAATTTGTTTCCTTTTTAGGCCGAAATATCCACTAGTTCTCAGAGAGAAAACCTTTCGTCGATGAATCTACACTGCATGATGTACCAGCTGCTAAGATATTCATCCCACTGGGTGATGAGACAGTCACTTGGATTCTTGAGAAAGCTGGTGGACTGTCGACGAACCACATCTGTACCCAGTCACGCGCGTCGTCGTCGTCCGATGCAAAGATCCCCAATGATGTGAAAATCACACTGAGAGAGATTTCGGCTCTATGGAGGGATTCAAACCCGGATCCCCCTCAATCGAAGTTCTGAACGGTGATCAAAGTTCCGACAGTATCATAACACCACATGGTACTACAGCTCTAATGGACTTTGATATACCAAGTGACCGCTGCTTAGCTTGAACGACTGCAAAGAATCCTCTTGTTCATTATAAGGGGCCGGATTTTTTGAAAATGCATATGCGCGTATGCAAATGCATATTGTGGACGTTAGTGCATATTTTGGACGTTAATGCATATACAGGTAAATTTTTCTCTTACGTGTGATCGATTATCTAAGATTTCTGAACGAAAACACCTAACGAATTCTGTATGTTGTACATCCTTTGGCAACACGAGAAGCTTTCCCTAATCAAGGAAAGTGCTTTCATTGTCGCAATACAAGCAGATAGACGGATAATGACGCTACAGTTGCAAGATTTGTTAACGATTCCCTACGAATTTTGTGGCCTACTGAATGGGTGAATGATTGTTACAAAGTGCGCCTTTAAGTCACAGATGCAGCTTCGTACATCTTGAAAGCTGGTCAGTCTTTTCGAGTATTTTTTCCAAATCTCATCCATGTCACATGTTTGGCCCATGGATTGCATCGTATTGCGGAAGAGATACGTACCCTCTTTCCACCTGTCAACAAAGTAATTTCAAGTGGGAAAAAACGGTTCCTAAAAGCCCCAACTCGTGTACAGTTGTACAAAACTCATCTGCCTCAATTTTCTCTTCCGCCGAGACCTGTTCTCACAAGATGGGGAACTTAATTATCCGCAATATCGTTCTACCAGGAGAACTTTAATCCATTGAAAGATGTAGTTAAAAGTATTGATGATAGTCATATTGCGTGTGTTTGTGAAGCAAAGTGCGCATTTGAATCTTAAATCGTATATACTGTGAAGATATCAGTTTCATCGGCGCATTATTCGTCACTTTCGAAGACGATTAAAAGGGCCTAGAAACTCACTGTGCACAACTACACAAATCCATTCAGTTAATTCAAAACATCATTACTTCGTTAAATAGTGTCCCCTCTTGAAACTGGAGAAAAAGTTAAAAGGAAACTCAGTGCGGTGTTGGACTCAAACCCAGGATTAAAGAAGGTTCAGTCTCTAACTAACTGCATAAGAGGAATAAGACAGTCTTCGCCAGAAGAATGTTCCGAGCAGTCAGCGCCAGTGTGCAAGTTTTGCCCAGTTACGTCCGTCAACGTAGAACAATCATTTTCAGCGTATAAATTAATTCTGTCTGGCAACAGAACGTCATTGACCCCTGAAAACATTGAAAAACTGTTCAGAACATATTGCCATGCATCATTTTGCAAGGAATGAAACATGTTCATCAATTTAACACTGAGTTAAAAATCATGTGTTTGGTAAGTGTATTTTGTTTTATTTTAGTGCATATTTTCAGCATTTAAAATGCGTTTGTGCATGCATATTTTTGGAGATTTTAGTGCATATGAATTCGGGCCCTACTCGTTATTCTTGACTTTCTAAACCAGGGCTGCTATCTCACCGTCAGGCAGCTCCTAAATTGGTCTCACTTTGGCTGTGTGGACCTTGAAACAGAACCAGCGCTTAGATGTAGGTAAAAATACTGAACTGGCTGGGAATCGAACCCGTAGCCTCCGAGTAAATGATTAACTCACTACCTCTTGATCGTAGGACAGGCATTGTGTTATTATAAATGTTTGATTAATATGACTACTGAAATGAAGCTAGAGGAAGGATTTCGTTTCACCCAGAAGTAGACAAAATAAAATAATAAAGAATTTAGTGGAGTTTCATGGTGCCGAACACAGCGTAACTGAGACTCTGGAACCGGAACCATAAAGTTGCCAGCTTGTATTCGTTTTATATGCTGAGGCAGTAAGCACTTTGGCACAACCATTTGAGCGGAGATGTCTCATGTTCACTACGAAGAAAACTGTTCCCATAAAAACACTTAATATGTGTTGTTAGGTTGGCTCCTTGTATAGCTAACTCCGTACATGAAAAGTTCCTTTTAAAATAAGCAGTTTAAAGCTCTTGTGAGTAAATAAAAACAGGTACACATTTACAACGCTCTTGGAGTGGAAGAAAGAACTTATATAGCCTTAGGGGTTAAAGGGCATATGGGGAGGGGTTGAGACATCATATATATTATATGATTCCATAAATCTAGTGAGACATGTGCGACTCCGTACGGTATTGACTGTTTCAGTAACATCGACTCACACGTAAATTTTGAATTTGTGTTTGTTGCTGCTTAATTTTTTTATAACTCCTTCGTGCAGAGTGTGGGCAATATCTGCCGTGTGAGGTACAGGTTGTAGCAACACCCAGTCGGCAAGCCATTGGAATTAATCATCTATGGTTACAATCCCACAGACAGGTTGGAATTCCAACTCTGTGCCCCTGGACCGAAGTTTAGTGCGCAACCACTAAACCAGTACCTATATTCTTATGAAGCCAGTCTGAGGACCTGTATTGCTGTTAACTGACTGTACTAATCGCTGTAGAAATAGAAATAGCTTAGGGTACGATTGTCAGAGAGAGGGAGAGAGAGAGAGAGAGAAGGAGGAGGAGGAGAGTGAAAATGAACTTCTCAGCAAACTGGGGGGCGGTTTGTATCCCGGACAATGTATCTGACAAGCGCAGAGTCTGACCCATCATGCCAAACTCTACCTTCCACTCCAAGCACCAGATTAGAAGCTGGAATCCTACTTGGTCAGGCGGTAACGCCTCGCAACTGGACGTCCCTACCTCACTCGCTACCTGATTCTCAGTTTTCGATTCTTCATTCCACTGCTGACTTGCCCACAGTGCAGACTGTACAACCCAAACAGAAGAAACGGGCAGCTAATTTTCTTTTGCATGTTGCCTTCTCGTAGTACAACGGTTAGGCCACTTACGTTGCAAGGTAGGTTTTGGCATGACGGGTATGACTCCCGATATTTTACGTCGTTTGTTGGAGTTCATCCTCTGTAAGTATCCTGAAATGTGGTTAAGTGGATAATAGTACAATGACCATGAACATCGGGTCCTTCTGGTCTCATAGTCCCTTGTCAGACTTATAGTTTCTGTACTTCATCATCCTTCTATTCATCAGACTTAGTTGCAAGTGACTTTTATATATTTCCAAGTATGTAGAAAATGCACCAGCAGCATCAAAAGAATCAATACATAAGGCTGTAAAAGGCATCTTTCAGAAGTTTTACCAATACTGGGAAAAGTGCATAGTCCCAAAGGGGATTACTTTTTTGTACTTTCATATTGTAAATTGCTCACTTTAAGAAACTGTATACCAAATCATCGAACTTTTGATGATGATGATGATGATGCTTGTTGTTTAAAGGGGTCTAACATCTTAGGTCCTCGGCCCCTAATGGTACGAAATGAGACCAAATGCAATGACAATTTAGAAGTCCAAAATTCATGGATGAAGAATGAAAAGATAAATATGAATTTAAAATAATCAGCGGAGCCAACTCTCAATACTGAAAGTTAAAAATGATTCCAAAATCGATCCACTGGCCAGAATTCAAAAAGATGACGATGAACAAAGATTGCGAACTTAAATCAATCTGTGGATCCGACTCGCAATGCCTCACCTTCCCAGAAACTATATTGAAAAATTAGTATTACTGTCCAAGGGACTGCTTACAAAGCACAATCTGAATCGATGATTCTTGTTGTCCAAAGAGGTCCAAATTCCAGGTCAAAGGTTCCTCGTAATGTTACATATCGCTAGTAAAGAGGAACCATGGTATTTCTCAAGTTGCAGTACTAATCAAGAGTAGCGTAAGTAGACTCACGGTGTTCCAAACGTTATGGTACTACTCACAAGTATTGTACGCCACACAGATAACGCAGACCTATGGTCTTCCTCACATAATGGCACCACTTGTAGGCAACGCAAACTCATGGTGTTCCTTACATAGGTGTACTAACCGCAGGGACTCGTACTATCCGTGGTGTTCCCCACATAGTGGGTACTAATCACAGGCAACGTAAGCCCGTGGTGTTCCGCATATAGTGATACTAATCACGGGTGCTGTAAACCCATAGTGACCCACCCACTATTGCTACTAATCACAAACCTATTGTGTACCTAACATAGTGGTACTACTCGCAAGTAAAGGCGACCCATGGTTTTCCCCGCTGATGGTACTAATAACAAGTAGTTTCATGGTTCTAATTCAATCATCCCTTGGTCGCCTATTTTAGTCGACGAACTTTTGAACTCTACCTTATGTTAACTCTCGTTTTAATGAACCACCAGAGATTCATATGTCTAAGACTATGTTATTTGTTTAACGTCCCACTAACTAATGTTACGCTTTTCGGAGACTCTGAGGACATTTCCTGTGGGTGGGGGTGGTATAATACATCCAGGGTATCCGCTGCCTCTCTTAAGAGGCAACTAAAATGGGACCCCAGTGACTTAATTTTCGAGCGTCGGTTGGCGATCACTGTGTCTCTAGGTTGAGTCTGACATTGCTTCAACTTACTTGAGCCAAGCTCCTCGCTCTCATCTTTCCTATCCAACTTCCATTGTCCAACTCTTGTTCCCTCTCGTTTCTCACATAATGGCGCCACTTGTAGGCAACGCAAACTCATGGTGTTCCTCGCATAGTGGGTACTAATCACAGACAACGCAGACCCACAGTCTCGCTCATATAATGCTACTAATCGCACACTTCATGGTTCTTCCCTTTCTTTTAAAAATACCATCATTCTTCGAAGGAGCGGAACTCATTTCTTTCTCTCTTATTAGTCTTAAGATTGGATGGTTGCACAACTACACTTCCTTTTAAAGCAATCATCACTACCGTCGTTACCACCACCAGACTCAGAGGAGCCGAAATTCTTCTCCGTAGGATTTCCATTATTTGCCGATAAATCTACCGGCACGAGGCTGACGTATTTGAGCACATCCAAATACCACTGGAGTGAGCTCGAATCGAACCCACCTACTTAAGCTCGGAACACCTGTGCTCTACTGCCTAAGCTACTCAGTCCGAGAGTCAGAATTTTCGTTCACTGTATCCGAAATTCATCAGAACCGATTCCGTAAGTCATTCCAATGTGTGATTGGAACTCTTAATTTCATCATGAAGAATTCATATTAGTGCGGTAAAAATTAACTCACTAAATTCATGTGGCTAATGCTGACCAAGTGCAGTCCTTCTAAGGCAGATCCTCCGACGAGAGTGGGGAGAATCTCCCGAATATGGGAAACTGCGTGCTATTGTGGAGGAGGATAGTGTTTTGTGTGGTGAATATTTCGGATTGTTGTTTGAACAACACAAATCCCAATCTCCGAGCCAGGGCAGTTAACCATTTGACAAACATTTCCGACCCGCCGGGAATCTAACGCGTGCCCCTCTGAACCGAAGACCACTATACTGACCATTCAGCCAAGAGATGAATGCAATACAAAATAACTAGGACACTTTATTATGAACTAAGTTCAGTGACTGTCAATATTTAAAAAAAGTTACGCTCGTGGCACACAACAGTTAATTACACGCAGCAGATAGTATAGTTTTATTTCTTGTTCATTTTTCGGAAATTGTATAGAAGATATTTTCCACTTTACTTCTTCCGCAATCAGGTTACCTACCCGCAAAGCACGTTCTTAGGTATAGTTGAGGTAAAACCATCAGTATTACAAACACAGGAATATTAAAAAAATGATGCCAGTTACGGGTAAAGAAGAACGTCCATCGGCTAACAGATGGCTCGCATCTGATCGAGTTGGGAATGGCGTAATGTCATTGAATTTCAGGGTAATGTTGCACCTGTGAGAGCTTTCCATAGGAGGAGTCAGGACGGTAATAATAACAATTTTGTGTGGCTATTTCTAGCCGAGTGCAGCCCTTGTAAGGCAGGCCCTCCGATGAGGGTGGGTGGCGTCTGCCATGTGTAGGTAACTGCGTGTTATTGTGCTGGAGGATAGTGTTATGTGTGGTGTGTGAGTTGCAGGGATGTTGAGGACATCATAAACACCCAGCCCCGGGCCATTGGAATTAACCAATTAAGGTTAAAATCCCCGACCCAGCCGGGAATCGAACCCGGGAGCCTCTGAACCGAAGGCCAGTACTCTGACCATTCAGCCAACGAGTCGGACTCAGGACGGTACTCGTTGCAGACAGAGCAGAGGCGAGGTAGCGTCAACTCTGGCTGAGATAAACTACGAAATGCACGAGGAAGTCAACTGAGTAGTAGAACTGATATCATAGCGATGGATAGGTAAACTAGATCGGGATTTATTATTGATCCGATCGTACGGTTTGAATCTGACAAAGATCATCCAATGGCAATAGATTCAGAGAAGAAAGATATCTACCAGCCAACAGCACGGTTATAGGGGTGCTGGAAGCGTGTAGAGGCACCGTTCAAAAATTTATCTGACACTCGCGCAAGTTTCGGTCTGAAGAAACAGTTAGGTCAGGAGTTTACCTTATTAGCTCTGAAAGGCTCCCTTCATATTCTACGAAATCATGTATACAAGCCCTATTACTTTTAATTGTTTGTTGATCAATCTTGATATGAATTTCAATTTATTGCCAGTTATATTATTGCTGAATTTATATATAAAAATATGGACGCAAAGACTTGTATGGTATGCATTGTCATCATGGCAACACACAAAGTAGGAGCAATAACATAAATTCTCCAATATCGGACACGGCATTGTGACGTATTTATTCACTTTATTATGAAATTAATTTCTCAGGAGTTTATCTTCATGGTGCCCAAATTTATTTTATATTTTACACGGTTACAATCTCTCCACATATGTTTGAGGTCAAGCCTTAAAACTAAGCCAGGTCTACATGTGCCATGCACATTTCAAAAGCGGTCACACCTGGTGTAGGGAGAAACGGAGGAAAAATTAAGAAGACAATGAATTTGCATAATTTTGTCAGTATTTTAACGACTTTGACTGGAAGGCAGGATAATATATCTATCTGTTACCCTTGAAAATAAGACGTTCTTGGGTCACATATACCTTAACTCGTCTAATCGCGATAAATAATTAAAGGCGTATGAAGGTCACATTCGCACGGCTCCCTGGCTAAATGGTCTGCATACTGGCTTTCTCTTCAGAGGGCGTCGGATTCGATTACGGCCGGGTCAGAGATTTTAACAGTGTTGGGGACTGGGTGTTTATATTCGACCTAATACACTCCTTTACATCTAAATACATCACAGAAACATGCAGAACTGAATGTTTTCCTCCACTTAAGGTTGGTGTCAGGAAGGGCATACGCCCGTAAAACTGGGACAAATCTGAAACTAATTCGACTTCATTGAACTGGAAAAAGCCAGGAGGAGGAATAAGAAGTATGAAGGTGACAATCATTGCCTATAATGTTTCGTTGAAACTGAAGGAGAAATTACCGTCTTTATTATTCCACTTCTATATAGGCTACAGATAATCTACATTACACAAAGAAGGGATTCGATACATGCTGCCACTAGCACTGGAAAGAAAACTGACCGCTTGACAGGTCATTGAACCGGGCGCACTAAGGGGTTAATTTATCACCCAATCAATTGGAGCTAGAGTAAGACAGTTTATCATGCATGAATACATGTGCGCTAAGAATACGAACCTTTTTGCCACAATATCCCAAGCAACAGCAACGATCACTCATGAGCATTGCAGGGAGCCAGTGAATGTGCCTACAGCTGAGGAAGTAATATACCAAATCCATACGACGGGGATAGCCGACTGCTATACCTGCGAGGCACCATTATTTGAGTAAAAACTCTCATATTTGTAACCTGATAGATGAATGAAAATAAAAAAAGACAATGCTAATGCCGACATTATATACGAGGTCGTAGTTTTAAAATGATTTTAGGATGCATTTGCAATGCAGATAGCCTTTCTAAATTACTCTCCCGGACAGAGCAGACGTTTATTCTCCAAAGACTAGTTGATTGGATTGTTTATAACGTATTAGCTTATAAAGTGTACTGTTAAACCATCGAGTGCCCTATCAATCAATTCTGCTAATTCAACGTGGGACATAAATGACAGCATTGTAGTTTTAGGTTAAAAACTCTCAAAGGGAGATCTCCGATGTATACACTAAGATTAATGGATAAATTATGAGAGGCAACGGATTTCAGCATCAGACAGAAGAAGTAAGTTTTTGTTTTCGACGGGGAAAGTGGAGCACCGGAATAAGGCGATTATGAGGTGAGGAGGTAAGGGATACGTCTAACATGATTTCCGATTTCTCTTAAGTAATTTGTAAGTATGTATGCATGTTGGGTATTCAGCCTGAAGGCTGGTTTTATCCTCCACAACTCCACCATCAGCGGTCACAGATAGCCTCGGCGTCACTGAAGAGGCATACTAGGGAAATGAGAAGTGGGGTAGTTTCCCGTTGCTTTTCTCACCGAGCCAGGCGTTGTTGTTGTTGTTGTTGTTGTTACATATCAGTCTGCTAAGTCCACTGAAATGTATGCACCAACCGACCCTATGAGCAATATTTTCACACCATTCATAAAAGGGACTGGCTGAATAAGGAATGGTATACTAGCATCGCTCATACCCCGGTCACTTTCATATTGTCAAAGCCAAGGACGAGACCGAGACAGGTCAATGAAAGTAACAAATTTATTCTGGTCCATACCAGAAGACACAGTGCACTGAAAAACTACAATACATCTCGCCAGCAAAGGCGATGTAAATATGTGCGAACTGTATACCACTTTCTAACTAGTCATCTGCTATTTTCCTGATCAAATCAAATCAAATCAAATCAAATCAAATCAAATCAAATCAAATCAAATCAAATCAAATCAAATCAAATCAAATCAAATCAAATCAAATCAAATCAAATCAAATCAAATCAAATCAAATCAAATCAAATCAAATCAAATCAAATCAAATCAAATCAAATCAAATCAAATCAAATCAAATCAAATCAAATCAAATCAAATCAAATCAAATCAAATCAAATCAAATCAAATCAAATCAAATCAAATCAAATCAAATCAAATCAAATCAAATCAAATCAAATCAAATCAAATCAAATCAAATCAAATCAAATCAAATCAAATCAAATCAAATCAAATCAAATCAAATCAAATCAAATCAAATCAAATCAAATCAAAATACGCATGGGTTACTTTCGACTCCATTATCACCTCGCATAAGCAATGAATTGTCCGCCTCCGTAGCTTAACGGTTAGTGTTATTAGCTGCCGTCCTCGAGGGCCTGGGTTCGATTCCAGGTACTCCCAGAAATTTAATGGCAGAAGGGCTCGTATATGGTTGAAATGGTACATGCAGCTCACCTCCAATGGGGGTGTGCCTGAAAAGAGCTACACCACCTCGGTATGAGGACACGAACTGACTTTCGACGCGCAGGTCGCCTACGGGTGTCAAATCAAACTGCACTAGGCCTCTCCGGAGGCCACACTCCATAGATACACTTTCAGCGCAACTCGCAATTGGCTTTATGTTAAGGAGGTGTCCTGCTTGTCGAGCCATTCCACGATTTCATCTTTGACTAATATGTCACTCGAAATCATTTGTTCCTGTTTTAGGTGAAAGGTTTCGGACGTGGTAGCATCTGTTGAAAGCATGTGTGTTTGTGTGCGTCTGCGAACGTGGCAGCACTGAGCATATTTTTTGATATTAGCACCCCTGGATTTGACAGGAAAAATCATGAATCTTCTTTCCTAGCATGATCAGTGACGAAGTATGAACCCCGTTCATCTTTGACTAGTATTTCTGGAAATGAGTACACTCATTCTAGATCTCAAAGTAGACATCCGTAGGAGAACCCAATCTAGGCCAACTAGATGCTAATCCCTAGACATGCTAAAGTCTGAAGGCGCTTCAGTACCGGTAATGGTATTGAAGGCAACAACTTCTCAGTCTCTCCAACAATTTCCGTATTTGTAGGATGGGCATCACATCCACTCAATTGCAAGGCGCAATTTTTAGGTGCCTGGCTTCTGTTGTTTTCCAACCACATTTTCCCTCTTGGCCACTCACCCAGTAACTTCTCAACTGCGCTACTTTTGTTGCATGTGGGTTCTATTGGAGCAGCCGGTATTGCTGTATACTACCTGTCCGTGGGACCACTAACTAACGGGTAGGTCTATACACGTATTGTTTTCGAACCAATAAAATAGGGAGACATATTTTCTAACTTATCTCCTAATATTAAACATTAGGCATATGGAGAGAAGTAGGATTGCTAGCTTTTTCCAATCGTTTCTGGGGTCGCCAGAACCAACTTCGCTCGCATTGATGTTGATGTTCGTGGGGGTTTTGATGTTCAGACACCTATCCTACCACTACGTGATCTTTCAGGCCTAAACTCCTCCCTAAAATCCAACGAGATTCGATCTTTAGCCGTCTGGGCTGCAAGCCGATGGCCATGTCACTAGGCTAGTCATATTCGTCAGTAAACATTGCAGTGGATCAGTGTTGGTGTGTCCGACTCCAGATTCAAGGTGTGTGGGTTCTAACCTGGCGGAGGTAGTCGATTTTTGAAGGTCAACAGTCTAGGCACTTCACTTTATCAAAAAGTGCAATCCAATTTCGATGTCCCATCAGGACTGATGAGATTAATGACCTGCACTGAAGATACTCAAGGAAACAGTTTTTCTTCTCATTTCTACAGCGTGATGAGTGTTTGAACATAAGGTGAGGAAAAAAGTGGAAAAAGTGGGTTTTTAAGAGTAGAAAATATCACAATATGAAGATGAATTTGGAATTCAGGAGCATAAAATGGGGCAAATATTAATTTATAGGAAGAGGAGTCAGAGATTGGAAAAAATTGCCTAGGGACTTGTTCGATGAATTTTTAAATTCTTTGAAATTATTTAAGGAAAGATGAGGTAAACAACCTTGGGCGTCTGCCCTAAATGCAGACTAATTTATTTTCATTCACTTTATATACAGGGTGAATGAGAACTATACTGGCAAAATAAATCAGGCATGATCTTAGTGTTATGTTAAAAACGGAGGTGCAATCGGATTGGCTGAGAGAATTTTCCTTTTGAGAAAATGAGGTTACTTTGTTACTTCCGAGCTCGCGATTCAAATTGACGAACTTGCCATGTTTGCTACGCCAGCCAATACCTGTTGCTGTGCGACAGAGGACGGAAGGGAAGGGTGGGAAAGTGGGAAGTGGCACACAGCGATAATGCTCGGTGCAAATGCACAAGTTTCTCGTGCGTTTGGCGTAGTCGCTTCCAGGCACAGTAGGCAGTGTAAAGTTTGTTCTACACAAATTGATTACTATTCGCACCCCGTAGAAAGAGAAGATGAACTTGTACCAAGAATACAGGCAGATTTCTAGGTCGTTCGCGACACACCACACATTCTGAACAGAGTCCAAGGGTCACTACTATACCGCTGTGAACTGTGCATCGAAGTAGGAGGGTGACACATTTGAACATCTACTGTAATCAAACCATTTAGCGTATTGTTTTCTTCGTTCAGCATTTCATTCCATTCACAATGTTGTGAGTGAAGTAATACACAATCGTGGGGCGGCAGCCTTGCATCTTCGAGCATGTTAAATAATAAAGAACGTTAGTGCGACCAACAGACGAGAAGGAAGACTATCTGGTGCATTCCTTGACTGACAAGTGTATCGTAATTAGAGTATGTTCTTGTACTACGTATGCAGTTGCCTCTGTTTGACAAGCGAACTGTGGATATTGCCTGTAAATGACAAGGAAAATTCTGTGCGAGTCGAACGATGTAACTTGTGCCTGAATCATACCTCCACCATTGCAATACCTACTACGAGACATCCATGATCAAAATTTGTCAGATATCTTCTGTCCCCATCATACACCCCACTTCCCCTCTCTACCCTTCTCATCCTTGAAGCACAGTAGCGGCTTGTGCTCTGCCATAGCAAATACGGCGAGTTCGTCAATTTGAATCGCGCGCCAGGAAGTAACAAAGAAACCTAATTTCTCTTCTTCTTCTTCTTCTTCTCCCTCATCTGTTTACCCTCCAGGGTCGGTTTTTCCCTCAGACTCAGCCAGGGATCCCATCTCTACCGCCTCAAGGGCAGTGTCCTGGAGCATCAGACTCTGGGTCGGGTGATACGACTGGGGAGGAGGACCAGTACCTCGCCCAGGCGGCCTCACCTGCTATGCTGAACAGGGGCCTTGGTGGGGGATGGCAAGATTGGAAGGCACAGACAAGGAAGTGGAATGAAGTTAGGTACCATCCCGGCATTTGCCTGGAGGAGAATTGGGAACCACGGAAAACCACTTCCAGGATGGCTGAGGTGGGAATCGAACCCACCTCTACTCAGTTGACCTCCCGAGGCTGAGTGGACCCCGTTCCAGCCCTCGTACCACTTTTCAAATTTGGTGGCATCTTGGGGTGGCAGCTAATCACACTAATCACTACACCACAGAGGAGGACTCATTTTTTCGAAAATAACAATTTTCTCCGCCAATCCGATTGCACCATCATTCTTAACATCACACTAAGAACATCCCTGATTTTTGTCGGTACACTTCTGAAACACCCTGTATGTGTGTGTTTGTTTGTTCTGGCGAATGCCTTTTAGTGGCGGGAGAGTCCGAGGACATGTTTGACTCACCAGTTCTGCTGCTGCTTTTCGCGGTAAACTCCATGGCGGTGAGCTACATGTAGCTCTAGTAGAAATTGAAAACAACAGAAAACTATTTTGGGTTGGCCGACGGGGGAGATTCGAGTCCACTTGTCTCCAAAAGTACTGAGCGAGCAACCATAACTGACTCTTCCGCAACTCACTAAGCTAACCTTTATGGCCATCCCTCTAATACCAGTATGTAAGTCTGTCTTCGAAATTGTTATTTATATCAAATGTAATTAATGCAGTGAAGATGTTAATGTCTCTTATGAATAGAACTTACATAGGGTCGACAGTTATAATTACTACAGTAGATCATGTTAATGTTGCTACTTGCACCAAAATGGTCATCTCGCCTCGTTGAACGAGGAACATTTTATTGAAAAAAGGAAAGAAATAAAGAACTAAGTATGGGCGATTCCACATTGCCTGAATCATATCTCCACCATTCCAATACCTCTTACGAAACATCCACAATCAAAATTTGTCAGATACCATTCAACAAACTCAGTGACAAGAGCTCTCTCTATCTCATGGTTATATGTGGAGGTAATATAATAATTTCGTGTGGCTATTTCTAGCCGAGCGCAGCCCTTGCAAGGCAGACCCTCCGATGAGAGTGGGCGGCATCTGCCATGTGTAGGTAACTGCGTGTCATTGTGGTGGAGGATAGTGTTATGTGTGGTGTGTGAGTTGTAGGGATGTTGGGGACAGCACAAACACCCAGCCCCCGGGCCATTGGAATTAACCAAGGAAGGTTAAAATCTCCGACCCGGCCGGGAATCGAACCCGGGACCCTCTGAACCGATGGCCAGTACGCTGACCATTCAGCCAACGAGTCGGACATATGTGGAGGTAATGTTGTTGCATACGACAGAATAGTGAAGATTCATTCATTCGCCATTCATCTGCATTTAGGGCTGTCAACAGGTGTCAGATTCCCCGTGAATTGTTTACATATTTTTTTTTTTCTTAAATGATAGTATTTTTCACTTAACTGTTCAGGTATGCTGGTCATCATTGTATTGCTCCCTTTACCTACTGTATATCTGGTAAAAAATTCTCGTATTCTTAGCATCTTTGTGTAAGGCAGCAAAACTCAGAGCAGTGACCGACTTCATGCAACACTCTAGTTAGGTCATTGTAGATCTAGTTGACCGTGTGTGCTCAAAAGATTCATAGTTTGAACTCATGCCGACAGACAGGGAATCTGCCACCTGGGCGATAGGCCTAAATGCAGATGATTGATTTATTGATTCATTGATCGCTGCACGATAACACGGTGAAGATAAATGAAATGAAATAGGACATATTCGGCTCGTCATGTACAGGTTTTTGATTTGACTCCCTTAGACGACCTGCATATCGTGATGAGGATGAAATGATGATCAAGACGACACATACACCCAGCCCCCGTGCCAGCGAAATTAACCAATGATACTTAAAATTCCCGACCTTGCCAGGAATCGAACCCGGGACCCCTGTGACCAAAGGCCAGCACGCTAACGATTTAGCCATGGAGCCGGACATGGTGGAGATGATGGAATCGCTTTGGTGAAATAAACTTATTTTTCTTTCAAATGTCAAAAATTCATGGTCGCGTGAGGTTTATTGTATTTTTTACAGTAAAGGCGAGGTAATAAGCGACATCTGGTGGCAATTTCAACTTTTGAAACGATCTTATTTTTTCAATACCTCTGTGGAAGACAGAAATGGGTATTTTACATACAGTTTGCCAAATAATTTAATAAATGATAGTGTATGTATGTGCAGTCCTCAGCCCTAAGGCTGGTTGGATCCTCAACAGCTCCGCCATCAGCTGTCATAGATGGCCTAGGCATCACTGAAGAGGCGTACCAGGGAAATGAGGAGTGAGGTAGTTTTCCGTTGCTTTTCTCACCGAGCCAGATGTTGCTATTACATATCAGTCTGCCAAGCCCACTGAAATGCATGCGTCAACCGACCCTATGAGCAACATTTTCACACCATTCATAGCAGGGACTGGCTGCATAAGGATTGGCATTACTAGCATCGCTCATACCTCAGTCACTTTCACATTATCAAAGCCAACCTGAGACAGGTCAATGAAAGTAACAAAATTGTTCTAGCCTACACCAGAAGACACAGTGAACTGTAAGCACTAGGTGTATGAAAATTGAAACGCTAAAATCTCAAAATTTAAAGCTACTTCCAGATAATTTCAAAAAGGTATTGATTTTGTTCCTTCGAGAAGATCTCGAGAAGATGGCATAATAAACTCCCCCCCCCCCCCGTTAGTTCACAAGACGACTGTTCAGAGACTGTTCAGTATGAAGAAAAATTCAATGGAATAATCTTTACAAAGGGACCAATCATGTGTTTCTGACAATTTACTAGACTCTACAGCGAAGGAACAATTGGCCTAACGTCAACAAACTCAGTGACAAGAGCTCTATTCTTACCACAAAAAAGACGAAAGACTGGTGGAACTTTAAAGTAGAGTCAGTAAATAAAGGGTTAACAGCAGATTTTCATTTCTACACCTATTTTGTACTTCAACTACACTGCTCATTTTTGAAATCTTATTTATTCAGTTCTTACAAAGTCATTGTGACTATTGTCTTGAGATTACGAACGAACGAGTTTTGATATTTTAAAACTAATAATGGTTCGAGCTTACTAACTGCCATTGTTGTGCAGTGACAGAGGTAGGCCCCGCCGTGCTTGGGAGGCGAGGAGATTCCGTTTCTTAACAGTCATCGAAGATCGATTAATCACGGGCTCTGAGTGGGGATAAGCTCGTATCCCAGTCGCCTTTCTCTTAATTTCAGCTCCGAAAGGTTTCTATTGTTTATTTTTATTATTTTAGTGAGTGAAGTGTTCACTACTTAAGTCACGGCACACTTAACTTGATTCTCCTCATGAAGGTTGTGGTCAGGGAATAACAAGAAAAAGTCATGTAGTAGGCTGTAGTCTATTAATTTATTCGCCTTAATAATAATAATAATAATAATAATAATAATAATAATAATAATAATAATAATAATAATAATAATAATAATTTCGTGTGGCTATTTTTAACCGGATGCAGCCCTTGTAAGGAGGACCCTCCGTTAGGGTGGGCGGCATATGCCATGTGTAGGTAACTGCGTGTTATTATGGTGGAGGATAGTGTTATGTGTGGTGTGTGAGTTGCAGGGATGTTGGGAACAGCACAAAGACCCAGCCCCGAGCTACTGGAATTAACCAATAAAGGTTAACATCCCATACTCGGCCGGGAATCGAACTCGGGACCCTCTGAGCCGAAGGCCAGTATGCTGACCATTCATCCAACGAGTCAGAAATAATAATAATAATACTAATAATAATAATAATAATAATAATAATAATAATAATAATCTACATACCTACAGATCCAAAAATTTGTATGTGTGTGTGTGTGTTCCAACAAAGCTCAGAAACCCATGGACAATTTCAACCAAATTTGGTATACATTCGAATTATTATAAACAAATAATGCTGAGCTGGGGGGGGGGGGCGGGGTGTGGAGACACCACTATAGCACCTCTAGGGGGGTGGAGAGTGGGTGACACGTAAAAATAATCGGAAACGATCAAAGATAGTGTCGAATTCATAGTTTTCGCGGGCACTAGGTTGATTGGCGACAGTTCCAATAACAGCTGGAATCGTGTAGGGTCTACATCATATCTATAGCACACTTGACATGTAAAAATATGACACGTAAAAATAATCGAAAACTGCCAATATTAATGTGGAATCCTTAGTTTTCGGAGTCGCTGAGATGAATTATGACACTTCGGATGCCGTTTAAATCCAAGTTCAGTCTACATCGGCATGGGTATGAGAAGGGGTGAAAAAATGTCAAAAATGACCGATATTAGTGTTAAATCCACGCCGGTGGCGCTAGGCTGTTTGCTGACAGTCCCAATGACAGCTAGAATCGTGTACTTCATAGCACGACGTGTAAATACATAAAGTTGTCACTTATGGCTTCGCTCGCGTGGATTTCGTAATTTAATGAGAGTAATCGTTTCTCGGCATTGTACCAAGAGACTATCTGAAAATTCCTAAAGTATAAGAAATCATCTAAAAATTGAGTTCCATTTACCCCGGGAATTCTTTGTGTTTGTGGTATTACCTTTTCGGGCTAAGACGACCATGCGTCATAGAACTGTACATGCGAGAAACAGTCTTCTCTCAAGTCAAAAAATAAATACATATTTCTATATTTTAAAAGAGATTCCAAATACCTATTCCCACATCTGTAACATATTCAGTTTTTGAGATATACATAAGTATCCCCATAAAAAGAATTCAACCCCTTGATCAATCCTTCACCTACCCCCACCTAAGTGTATTTTCTGAAAACAAAAATGCATGTTTCCTTATTTTTAAAGGATATTCCAAATATCAATTTTCACATCTGTAACATTTTCAGTTTTTAAGATATGAGAATCCTCATAAAAAGTAATTAAACTATTTTTCACTATTTTTCTCCCCCTGTTAAGTGCCCTCTCCGAAAACAAAACGGTACAGTTTCCTGTATTTTTAAAAGACCTTCCAAATACCAAGTTTCTTTTCTCTAGCATGTTTACATATAATGTAAAATGAAATGGCGTATGGCTTTTAGTGACGGGAGATCCCAAGACGGGTTCGACTCCCGTAGGCGACTGGGCGTCGTGATGAGGATGAAATGATGATGAAGACAACACATACACCCAGCCCCCGTGCCAGGGAAATTAACCAATGATGGTTAAAATCCCCTACTCTGCCGGGAATCGAAACCGGGACCCCTATGACCAAAGGCCAGCACGCTAACCATTTAGCCATGGAGCCGGTCAACATATAATGTAGATATACCGGTACTCATTTTAAAAATTCACTCGCTTTTCCAATTCTTTTCAGACCCTCAATTGTGTTTTCCGAAAGCAAATAAGAAATACGTGTTTCATTATTTTCAAAGGAGATTCCAAATTTCAATTTTCATGTCTGTAACATCTTCAGTTTTTGAGATATAAGACTCCTTATAAAAGGTGTTCAACCCCTTTTCCCCCCATTTTCACGTCCCTTAATGGGACTTTCCGAAAACAAAAAAACACGTGTTTCTTTATTTTTAAAGGAGATTCCAAATACCAATTTTTACATCTGTAAACTTTTTAGTTTTTGAGATATAGATATCGTCATTTTAAATATTCATCCCCCTTTTCACCCCCTTAGCGGCGGAATATCCAAAAATACTCCCTTGGCGAGCACCTAAATGTTAATATGAATGTATCACCAAAATTTCATATCTTTATGTCCAGTAGTTTCGGCTCGGCGATGATGAATCAGTCAGTCAGTCAGGACAAGTTATTTTATATATATAGATTTATTTGAAAGCAAAGCAAAGTCATCTCCGTACAGGCCATGAAGGCCCTTGGAGGGGTGGAAGATAAAGGCGTCCACTATCCGTAACCTCGGCACTTGATGGGGTAGAGTGGTTAGGTCTACGCCCGGCCGCCTTTGCCCCAAAGGATTTAACCCGGTACTCAATTTTGGTGTAGGCTGAGTGAACCTCAGGGCTATGAGCACCTCCGGAAATGGAAATCTCGTTTCTTAAATTTTACGACTTCCTGACGGGGATTTGAACCCACACCCTTCCGGGTGAATTGAGCACGCCTTTACCGCCTCGGCCAGGCAGCCCCTATTTACATGAAAGGATCTACTAATTCCCAGGTAATCTGGGCTGCCACAAGGAAAAATGTATAACTAAAACTTAAAATTAAACACATAACACTAGAACTACGGAATAGTCCGTAAATATCAATCAACATCACAATAAGGGAATCTACAAAACCTCACAACGCACACGATTAATAACCTCAAAATTACATTCTAACTTATCTTCACGAACGTAAGTAAGGCTTGGACGGTATCTTAATTGCTATATCTCTTGCTTCTGGCTATGTGAGCTTACTCAGCATCACATATTTGATGTTTCACATTTTACTTTTTCTCTGTTGTAATCTGAACTAGTGTCGGGAAGTTTGTGTTTAAAATGAAGAGGAAGAAAAATATATGAATTCTTCTTCTTCTTCTTCTTCTTCGTTATCTGTTTACCCTCCAGGGTCGGTTTTTCCCTCGGACTCAGCGAGGGATCCCACCTCTACTGCCTCATGGGCAGTGTTCTGGAGAGTGAGACTCTGGGTCGGGGATACAGCTGGGTAGGATGACCAGTACCTCGCCCAGGCAGCCTCAGCTGCTATGCTGAACAGAGTCCTTGCAGGGGGATGGGAAGATTGGAAGGGATAGACAAGGAAGAGGGAAGGAAGCAAACGTGCAATTAAGTTAGGTACCATCCGGGCATTTGTATGCAGGAGTAGTGGGAAAATACGGAAAACCACTTCTAGGATGGCTGAGGTGGGAATCGACCCCACCTCTACTCAGTTGACCTCCAGAGTCTGAGTGGACCCCGTTCCAGCCCTCGTACCACTTTTCGAATTTCGTGGCAGAGCCGGGAATCGAACCCGGTCCTCCGAGGTGGTCACTAAGCACACTAACCACTAAACCTCAGAGGCGGATTATATACGATTAAAACAAAAATTATAAAGCCTCGATTGTCATACTTCAGTTCTTTCAAAGTGAATGGTATATTTTATAATCATAATCACATTAATCTCTCACTTGTAGTTTTTCTTGTTTTCGGTTGTTTGTCAGCTTACTTTATTTGTCTTAACACCCTTTACTTTTGTATAGCGTAATGTGCTACTTTAATTTTTTTGCAACCCCAATCTTCATCATCTAAAATAGAATGTATAGACTGCACATTACCTGGCTAAAACTTCTTCTTATTCTTTTGATTTTCCAACAACTGTGAAGTCGCGAGTGCGACTCTCTCGCACAATTGGATTTAGCCATGTTTTACAACCTGACGCCAACTGTTGTGGAGGGATGTAATCACTATTGCATGTTTCTGTGGTGGCTGGTAGTGTGGTGCGTTGTCTGAAAATGATCAGTGTGTTGTGACAAACACAAACACCCATTCTCCGAACCAGAAGGATTAATCAGCCGCGATTAAAATACCCGACCCGGCCGTGAACCGAAAGTCTCAACGCTGACCATTCAGCCAATGAGTCGGAATGGGTAAATCTGTTTGTCTAATGTAATATAACATGAACTCAAGAAATTATCTAAGGATTTTAATATTTTTTTTTGGACTATTTAGTGAATAAGCGCAAAACTAGTCCGCCTCTGTGGTAAGTGTGATTAACTGCCACCCCCGCAAGCCCGAGTTCAATTCCAGGCTCTGCCACGAAATTTGAAAAGTGGTACGAGGGCTGGAACGGGGTCCACTCAGCTTCGGGAGATCAACTGAGTAGAGGTGGGTTGAATTCCCACCTCAGCCATCCTGGAAGTGGTTTTCCGTGTTTCCCCTTCCCCTCCAGCAAATGCCGGGATGGTACCTAACTTAAGGCCACGGCCGCTTCCTTCCCTCTTCCTTGTCTATCCCTTCCAATATTCCCATCTCCCCGCAAGGCCCGTGTTCAGCATAGCAGGTGAGGCCGCCTGGGCGAGGTACTGGTCATCCTCCCCAGTTGTATCCCCCGACCCAGCGTCTGAAGCTTCAGGAGACTGGCCTAGAGGCGGTAGAGGTGGGATCCCTCGCTGAGTCCGAGGGAAAAGCCGACCCTGGAAGGTAAACAGATAAAGAAGGAGAATAAAAAGACTTCTTCTTGTGGGGAAATTTGAAGAACGTCGTTTACACTCAAGCACCGGAAAACCCCGACCCGCACCGTAAAATCAAGGACGCCTGCCGAGCAATTACACCTGGAATGCTTCACTGCGCAAGAGGATCTATTGGACCCCGGGCCCGAATGTGCATAAACCAAAACGGTCATCACATCGAGCATTTGCTGCGATAAAGCATTTTCAGGGCAGTTGTGTTCCTATTATTTCCGGTCTGTATGCGTCTGGCCCGTTAACTAATCGGCCCTTCTTAGGGTTACAAACACATTCATTCACATGAAATTTGCATGAAATTAGGTATTGAAATAACATTGCGTGCGGTACGTATTAAGCAATCATTTCAAAAACTTGTAATATTCGCCCTGGACTCCAACCTCCCACCTGCCATAACACCTTGCTCCGCCACGCCTTTGCGGTTCCGCACAGCACACAGCGTAGCTTATAGCAAAGTATTATGTTTACTGCGGTCACAATATCAACATGTTTCGCCGGCGTGTCAGGTTCATATGATCTAGAAGGCACACGCATGTCTTCCAGTGTTTAATACGAGTATAACATTACGGCGTCCTATCATGGTGAGGCGGTAAATACCAAGATATCCGGTTGTGTTGTCTGAGTCCGGCTCCGCGGTGTAGGGAGCAACGAGTCCGCCTGTCACCCGGCGGCCCCGGATTCGATACCCAGCCAGGTCAGGGGTATTCAATTGTAAATGATTAATATCCCTGACCTGGGGACTGGGTATTTTTGTCAACCTTAACGTTGTTTTCCTCACATTCAACACTTTACATTCCGCCATTTACAATTTTATGGTGCAATGTGACCGTTTTACACAATTTTGCAAATTTCACAGTTTGTATTCTGTCTTTTTCACATTTTCGTGTCATATTTAGACACTTCGCTGACGTACTCTGTTGCAGGTTTAATTCTAAGTCGGGACCGAGTGGTTAGATCACGGCCCCAGTGCGCTTTCTTCGATATTAATTGTTGCCAAGTAAGTTTATTTAATGTATTACTTGTGCAAATCCATGTACACAAAAACTGCAGGCCATTTTTATTTTGTCATCTCTTTGCATACTTAAGAAACTTAAGTGACAATGCACATTTATTTTGTTTTGAGATCATTCTTCAATGGACCGCCCAGCTAGTTGAGTGAATGGTTAGCGTAGCGGCTTTTGGTTCAAAAGACCTCGGATCAATTCTTGGACGGGCCGATGACTTTAGCCGCATCTAGTAAATTCGTGGGGCTGGGTGCTTGTTTTCATCTTAATACACACATCTTCGCATACAATACATCACACTACCTACCACCACAGAAAAAAGTAATGAATACATCCCTCCTCACAGGGTCGGATTCTGAAAGGGCGACCAGATATAAAACTATACTTAATCCATATCGGCTGGGGAAAGAGGTCCTGAGGAAGAAAGTACTTCAATGGAAAGTTAAGCGTGCGAATTTTCATATTGTCACTTTTCTTATTCCTCGACGTTTCTTAGAGCAACTCAGGTACTTCCTGGATAGCTGCAGCGGGTCGAAATTTCAGACCGGGTCGACCTGCAGCAGCTAAAACTTCACACTAATCTCGCTCCCTCTTCTTACATGCATTTTTTACAATTAATTTGTGTCGGCACTTGATTTGATATGATCCGGTTTTACTGCTGAATGTTCTTCCTGATACCAGCTTTACGTGGAAGGATGTATTATTCACTATTTCATGTGTCTGTGATAGTTGGCACTATGATGTGTTGTATGTAAATGAAGATGTGCATGGTGAAGAACACAAGTACTCGTTCCCCGAGGTAGAAGAATAAGCCAACCCGTCCGGGAATCGAACACGGAGTCCTTCGTACTGAAAGCCATGCAGAAATTAGTGCGGGCGTTCGAATTGACTGAAAAGATCTATAATAAGAAGATATTGAGTTTCGGAGTCAAATTAAGACATTACAGCTCTGTTGTTAGACCGGAAGGCTTATATGCTTCGGAGACCCTATGCATGAATCGAAAAGGACTAGTCAATCAACTGCTTAAAAGAGAACGCAGACTCCTACGGACTTAGGCAACAGATGGGTTGACGGGCAGGTTCAACTGAAATCCAAGAAAGAGGTATTCACAAGATGGAACCGATAACGGCAGCAATTAGAAAGAGGAGATTGCTGTTTTGTGGACACGTCTTTCGTATGTATAATGACCGGTTCACAAAGAACATCTGGAATTTTCTAAAACCAAAGGCATCTAAATTGAGGTGGTTCCAAGAGTGTAAGAAATATCTGAGAGAGGTAGGCATTACGGAGGATCAAATCAATGATAGGGTTAGTTTCAGAAAGATGGCGAAAAGCTATCAGGGTTTTATGGTGGAGACAGAACCCAGAATACGGAGAGGTTTACCAGAGGAGCGGAAGAAAGCACTGATCAACGGGCACAAGAAATACTGGCAGAATGTCAAAGCTGGCAGACGCAAAAGACACAGACACTGAAAATGAGATTGGTTGTTAACACGCAGTACGTAGATGCTCAATTCGAAAACCATAAAACAAAACAAAAAGAACTTTTGCAAGCGTTTCCACTTTCCAGGAGTTGCCAGTTCTCAGATGACACGGCATTTCTCTTCTGCCAGTCTTCTTCGGGCAGACCTCCCATTTCAATGGCTTTACCTATTGTTCCTCTCTAGATTGCTCTTGATCTCCCTTGACATTTTCTCCCCGTTGAGCAAACACTGCGTCCATCGCTGTTCTTTCATCTATTGGATTTGTCCATGCCTTCTCAGTGCTTGAGCATCAATCCTGTCTGTAACCGTTTCTTCCTCATCCACCTTTATTCTCACATATTAATTCCTCAGCCGATCCATGTGGCTAGCTCTCATGCTACGCCGTAACACATCCATTTCTATAACTTCAATCTTATCCCTTTACTCTCATTTAGTATCCAACACTCCCAGCACTTTTAACCACGACATTCAGTACCACTTTCTTTGTTCGTCTGGATAAGTGCCGACTCCAGAAGATCCCACTTAAAGATCTAATAGCTACCCTTGCTTGACTTGCCTTGTGGTATATATCCACGTCATATTTTCCAATCTTGTCCATTAGTCAAGTCATAGGAAAAGTCCTCTCAGTTTTAATTACTGAGTTGATGGAGTGAACGTGCCTTTTGGGGATCATTGTAAGTACCTAGGTGTTAATATAAGGAAATATTTTCATTCGGGTAATCACATAAATATGATTGTAAATAAAGGGTACAGGTCTCTGCACATGGTTATGAGGTATTTAGGGGTTGTAATAAGGATCTAAAGTGGAGGGCATATAAGTCTCTGGTAAGACACCAACTAGAGTATGGTTCTAACGTATGGGACCCTCACCAGGATTACTTGATTCAAGAAGTGAAAAAATCCAAAGAAAAGCAGCTCGATTTGTTCTGGGTGATTTCCGACAAAAGAGTAGCGTTACAAAAATGTTGCAAAGTTTGGGCTGGGAAGAATTTGGAGAAGGGAGGCGAGCTGCTCGACTAAGTCGTATGTTCCGAGCTGTCAGTGGAGAGATGGCGTGGAATGACATCAGTAGACGAATAAGTTTGAGTGGTGTCTTTAAAAGTAGGAAAGATCACAATATGAAGATAAAGCTGGAATTCAAGGGGGTAAATTGGGGCAAAAATTATTTTATAGGAAAGGGAGTTAGGGATTTGAATAACTTACCAAGGGAGATGTTCATAAATTTCCAATTTCTTTGCAATCATTTAAGAAAAGGCTAGGAAAAACAACAGATATGGCATCTGCCACCTGTGCGACTGCCCTAAATGCAGATCAGTAGTGACTGAGTGATTGATGTGCCGTTGTATCTCAGGAACAGGCGGGTTTTACTGCTGGGCAAAGGTGTTTGGATAACATCGTTTGTGTACGTCAGATGTGTCAGAAAACAAAATAACGTTGAGTCAATGAAATCGGGTAACTAACCAAATTTATATTAGGACATTTTAAACCTCAAACGTGACCACGAGAACTGTTAAGCCGATATTCCACTGGGTTATCAGACGATCAATCCCATTCTTGAGAAAGCTAGTTTTTTATCGACTGAACCACAGATGAACATAGATACACACCTCGATATCCTCTAATGTCTTTCTTCAGCTCGATCATGGGGGCACAATCAATGTATAGCACTATGAAGAGACGTTTGCAGAAAATGTTGCACGTCATGAAGTCAAACCGCCTGGAATTCTGTGGAACGACATTATCCTTCTTCATGACAATGTCCGCCCTCACCTGCCAACTCTGTGAAGAATAAGCTTTAGAGATTTCTGTGCGAAACTTTTCAACAATCTTCCTACACCACAGATGTGAAGATCGCAAGGTGAGGGAGAAAGAGATTCGTGGACATCAGTTTTCATCGGACGACGACGAGTGTGACTAGGTACAGATGTGGCTCCATCGACAGCCCGCCAGCTTTTTCAAGAACGGGATTGAGCGATTCATCGCCCAGTGGGAAAACTATTAAGAGTTGTCATTGGTTTTGAGGTACGAAATATTCGTCTATATATTTTAGCGGTAGTGGTGGCGATTATTGTTTAGGAAGAAGTACATCTAGGCAACCATCCTCTATTAAGAATAAACAGGGAAAAATTGAAGGGGTCCAAAACTTTGAAAAATGAAGGTGGTGGTCAAAGAAAGACAAGGGCTACAAAGGGCATGAAAATTAAAGACTCCCCAGTCCTCCACACGCAATATCGACGGACTCGTAAAAGAATAAGAGTTGACCAAGCGAAGTCGGTTGGGTTAGATGAAAGTGAGGAGCCTAATATAAGTGGAAGCAATGCCAGGACTCAGCTAAGGGCTTCGTGGTCGAAAACCAACACTCTCAAGTCTCTTACGACACGTAGGGTATACCGTGGGTGTTATTCACCACTCCAATAAGCTATACATTGTTTTAAAATTAGCTTTACGACGCACTGACACAGATAGGTTTTATGGCGACGACGGGGTAGGAAACGGCTAGGAGTGGGAAGGAAGTAGCCATGGACTTAATTAAGGTACACTCCCCAGTATACGCCCGGTGTGAAAATAGGAAACCACCCAAAACTATTTTCAGGGCTGACGACTGTGGGATTCGAACCCATTATCTCCCGAATGCAAATTCACAGCTGCCCATCCCTAACCGGCCTAACCGCATGGCCGATTCCTTCGGTTCTATGCATGTTATTGGCAAGTGACTCGTTTTCATGTGATTGCCATTTATAATAATAATAATAATAATAATAATAATTAATAATAATAATAATAATATGTCTACTATGATGTTGGCGTGCGCTGGTCGCCCTGGGCCAGTCGCTGATCTCTCATTACAGTGACCTCAATGTGTAATTATGAGATGCACAACAGAACGCATGTGACCTTCTGTCTCCCTAGTGAAGCGCAGGATGAATCAACCAGAGGCGCTGTTGAGCTGACACCATCGCCTTATGAAGACATACGGACAGTCGGGGCCGCATCAATTAATGGAGATCTTGTGGTATGCCGAACACGGTTACGTAATCTGTTTGGAAGTCCAAGTCTTTTAATTTCTGTTGTCTTTTAAATGAAATAAAAATTCAAGTTCTTTAGAAGCCGGAATGCGCCCACCCTGCCGCTTAGTCATCGTAAGTACGCTACTTAAAGTCCAAGGTCGTTTAATGCATGATCGTGGAAAACGCATAAGATGATAATATTAAGGTTGGGTTCAGTGAGGACTGTGACGACCAAATACTTCTGCGAAGGGATGAATCACACTTTTGCTTACTTCTATCACTGTCCGACTCCTAGGCCAAATGGTCAGCGTCTGGTTTCTATTCAAAGCCAACTCGGGGATTTTGCAGCGCTGGTTAATTCCTCTGGTTCAGGGACTGAGTGTGTTTGTTTGTATCAATGCACATCTCTTCATATTCACACAACACACTACATGTACGGGATTACATTTCGACGTCTTAGCCGAGGGCCCCATCTTCGATTCCCGGTTCGTAAAACTATTATTATTAAATGTTTTCGTTCCTCGCCTGAGTGGGGAGGCAGGGCACTTAGACGGTGATTCGTCTCCCAGTTTTATAACGCTGAAGGAGATGCTCGGAGAAGGTTTGGCGGCCGTGCCTTATACTAAGAAATGTCCCGGCATTCGCCTTAATGCAGGATAATTAAAAATCTCGGAAAACAATTCTCAGGACAGCCAACGGTGGGGAACAGCTCCTCTCTGTCTCCCAAATACAAAGGCGTATATCTACGGTAGAGCCGTGGGCACCCCTCACCTGCTCGGTTGGTCGGTCGGAGTGCAGAGCTGTCGGACCACGGACCAGCTGTGGCCATTTGTAAGCCGAATCCTACTCTGCAACCGCCAACCGGTTTGTGCAAGAATTTCAATTCTGGTATGACAAATTCGTCCTATTCCTTGGCTGAATAGTCAGGGCAATGACCTTCGTTTCCGACGGGCGTGGAGTCGATTCTCGGCCGCGCTTGAGGACTTTAAGCACGTCTGATTAATTCGGCTGGTTTGGTTGATATTAATACACATCTTCAGTTACATACGACGCATCACACTACCTGCATAAACCTTCACAGCAACACACACTAGTGCATACATACTGTCCCTTATATCATACTGAACCTCTGGTACAATAAGTCCACATAGGATTGGGGTCAGGGGAAGAATAGGAAGAAGAAGAACCGAGGTGGTGAGTGATACGAGGTACAAAGATTCCTATCATGAATGCAAAGCAGTACAGTCAGTGAGCCTAATGCACTTCACACAGTGTCTACAGGCCTTCTGGGATGGCCACAGTTGTTTAGGAAGGACCATGGCCCATCATGAGCTGCATCGGCCACGATTTCTGCCCTATAGTGGGACTCAAACCTGATGCATTTCTTTCTTCAAGATGGGTACGATAACCATTACCTTGGAATGCTCAACTCCCGGATGCTTCAGATTTGAACTTACAGGTCTCAAAAATGTTGTATAAGTATTTTAAGAAAATGTTGTACCTTTACTATACTACGTTTTAAATTAAGTAATGGAAATACAGAACTCCACAGGAGTTATTCAATTCGTTGAGAACACCTTCCCTTCCCCAGTAACATTGTTACTTCCCATAATTTCTTTCTAAAGCCAACAGAATACTATATAGGTTTCTCAAGATGTTGTTTACCAGTAGCCTGTACCTTTCATCTAGATCTGATATCACAACGTTGAACTATTCTCATATACTGCATTTAACTGTGTATCAATATTTGTGTTCCTATCTACCCATCGCCTCCATATTTTTGATAAGACCACATTTCAAAGGACTCTGTTCTCTTTCTTTCTCCGCTCTATATTGTCAATGTTTCATTTTAAGATAGTGGAAGTCCATGACCGGCAAGCCTCGGTGTCCTGGGTTCGATTATTAGTCGGATCGTGGGATTTTAACCGTAAACAAATAATTATCTTGGGTCGGGGACTGGATATTTGTAGTGTTCTGAACAATATCGTAATTCATACATCACATCAAAATACTATCTGCTGTCAAACTAATATGCAGTTTCTTATTCACCACAGACGCCACTCACCCTCCTCGGAGAGTGTGCCCCTGCAAGGGCTGCACCAGGCTAGCAATAACAACTCGAAATGATTATTACTTCCAGTCAATACAACGCTCCACAAAAAGTCTTCCATTTTCCTAATATGCATATCTATGCTTGGTATGGCTTTCTTTCGTAAAGAAATAGTGTTCCTTTTTTGACTAGCCTATTTTTTATTTTCTGTTTACTTATAGTGTCATTGATTATTCTGCCATTCAAATCTGCTTCCTCTAACACTTTACTCTGGAATAGAACATTTCTCACATTACCTGACATTATTCGACTGCGTTCCGTTACACTAGCTTTAAATGTGTTTATTTCCTTCTTCTGATCTTGTGATCCATATAATACGGATAACTTTAAAAGCAGCATATGTGTTCATACTGAACGGTTTCGGCCAGTTTATATTTTAAACGGCATTGGAACTATGGAAGTTTAGTTCTATGAAATCTCCGAATGATGTCGCCATAATGCACACGTTACATTTCCCAGACATCACGGCCTCTAAGATTGCCCGATCTGGACTTTGTCTTAAAGATTAAGGTTTTCGTAACTGAGGAGGAATATTGTCATCGAAATCAACAATGTTGACCCAGAGGTACCACAGTGAACTGGCAGAATCACGCAACGACGGGTACGAATGTTTCTACAGGCAGAAGGAGGCCATATTGCTAGTTGAAGTTGCTATGGCTCATTCCACGTTAAGAAAACAGTATTGCTCTTACGGACCTACAACGAGTGAACATACCCCCTCTGAAACAGACATAATTCCTCGTGATTAAGAGATATTATACTGTACTTTGTAATGTATTATGAAAGAAAAAAAGGATGAGGCATTTTTGCCCGTGAGATATTAAAATAACTATATAACATTTTATTTTTCATAAATACATTCGTAGGGAGGATGTAAAATGGCGGTAACAGCCATCGCTTCGTTGCCTCGCTTCATTTGCCTTCTACTGTATGTTGCTCTGATACAAGCATCTGTGAACCGCGGGCAGCTCACTTCTGTAGTGAAGTCACGTACAATGTTTCTTTATTGTATGTGTATTTTTAGTCTGTAAATCAGTGCGTACTTGCCTTCTGTTATAATAATCTTCTGTTGAGTGAGACCATAAAATTGTCTGATGACAGAAATTTTACTTTGGTTGTATATTGCATAGTATGTGTGTGTGTTGTATTATTTTCGTACTGTACAGAAGTTGTTACTGAAGATTTTGATGCTGTGGTGTGCAGCGATAAGTCATGGCATAACTTGTACTGATACAAAAATTTGTCATGTGTTTTGTTTGTGCTTGGTTTTGTTATTTAGCTGTTCTTTCTTAAGCGTATTTTAATTACCGCTGTTTTCTTAAAGACCGCATTTAATTTTTACTATTGTCAATTGTTAAGCGATTAGACAGCGCAGGAACCCGTGCCTAGTGAAAGTTAATAATAATAATAATAATAATAATAATAATAATAATAATAATAATAATAATAATAATAATAATAATAATAATAATAATAATAACAGTTTTACGTCCCATTAACTACTTTTACGGATTTCGGAGACGCCGAGGTGCCGGAATTTTGTCCCGCAGGAGTTTTTGCGTGCCAGTACATCTACCGACACGAGGCTGAAGTATTTGAGCACCTTTATATAGTACCGGACTGAGCCAGGATCGAACCTGCCAAGTTGGGGTGAGAAGGCCAGCGTCTCAGCAGTCTGAGCCACTCAGTCCGTCTGGGGAAATTTATTATATGCATCCTTCACCCTTCGAGCCCATAAAAATATTATTTGTCTAATTTCTCCGCCGATTTACCATACACTTCAATGCTGAGGTTTTTTAAGTGCCCTAGTATACCTCTGATTCTGTACAAACCAAAAATAGCCCCTGTAAACTCCCCGTCCTCTTTAGTTCACACAAATTATTTGCAGCTTAGTTTATTTCGCTTGTTATCTTGAAATTAAATATTGAATTTCACAGATTTATGTGCCACCGTTTCCCCGTGATTGTGTTGCGCAGAGCCGTTCGATATGGCAACTCTGTTGTCATAAGAGCAATACTCTTTTCTTAACGTGGAATGAACCATAGTTGACTGTTGAAGGGAGCAGACGTGTTTGTGCAGCGATGGATATTTCCTTATCAGCTTTGCGAACAGCAATCGGGACATGGCCAAGCAGGCAGTTACTCGGAAAGTGTTGTATCGTTGGCACTCATGACCACATTACTTGCTATAGGAGGCTTGCAGTTAAAATCTGGCACTATTCAACTAGCTTCAGAAGAGGTAGAGGACGTGAACGTGAAGTGTGTGGGGTGTTTAGAGGAACTAAATAAGTGGTGCTAAGTGTGATACGTGTGGAATGTGGTTTCATTTCAAGTGTGGTAAGCTACAGGCCCTGGACAGTTTTAAGGAAAGGATGGCATGTGGCAAGTGCTTCATGAATGGGAATGTGACTAGCGACAAAGCAAAAATTGGCGAACTACAACAGGAATTCAATGAAGCAAATCTCATGATTGCGGAACTACAAAAGAAGTTACAGGAAGTGTATATGGGAAATGTAGGCACTCATTCATCTGCGGAGGATATAAAACCTGTAATAGTGTGGTGATAGGCGATTCTATCGTGCGCCATACAGGGCAGGAAAATAGGTCAGTGAAAGTGATGTGCATGCCGGAAATTCGAGCGGAACAGTTGAACAGGAAAATAGAGGACGAATGCGGCGGTAATGAGGAAGTAGTAATTCTCCACGTAGGAACTAATGGTTTCAAAAGGTAACGAACTGAATATATAATGGGGGATATTTGTGATCTAGTGAACTCGACTAAGAAAAAGTTCCCGAAGGCAAATGTTGTAATTTGTGGTATACTAAGTAGACCAGATGTATCATGGAAGAAGATTATCGATTGAACAAAGAGCTTCAGTGGGTGGCCGAAGTTCCGGATCACTCTTTGTAGACAGCAAGAGTTGGATCGACGACAGCGACTTTAAAAGGGATGGACTTCATCTGAACCAACAAGGAGTGGCGAGACGAGGTGAACTGTGTTCGAGGTTTACCTAGTCTTCTTCCACCCAAACGGATGACGGCGCACAACGGGCAGCCGAATGATAATCCACGACGGGAGCAGATTCGATGCAGCAACAACGACAAGGGGGCCACCAACAGGATGTTGTGAGAGGCAGTGATACCGGATCGGGTAAGTTTTTTAGATTGTTGCAGGTAAACTGTGGAAGTATTGGTAAGAATAGCAAAATTCGAAAACTTAGTTGATGCGAGTGACCCTGATATAATTGTGTGAACGGAAAATTGGTAATCGGATAATTCAGAAATATTCAGGTCAAAATTTCTAACGTTTAGACGGGATAGAGGGTCGAAAGAAGGGAGAATTTTCATTTGTGTTTGGTTAGAGCTAAGCAGTACGTTAAAATGTGTTCTCGATGACTTCGAAATAAAAAAAAGTCATTATTTGAGCTTATCGCCCGCTGAAATCAGATTTAAACACGATCACTCATCTTACAGAATTGACATGTGCAAATATAAGCTACGGGAAAAGAACTATAATTGCAGGGGATCTAAACCTGCCGTCGGTAAACAGGGCTGGGTCAATTACGGGGGGCATGTCGCAGGAAGCAGTTAACTTATTAGTGTGGAATAATGGCTTTTCCCAAGTCCTTGCAAAGAACACGCGTAAAAGAGCACTTTTAGATGTTTTTCTAGTCAGACCGGATGACATAGTTATATCTTGTGACGTAATTTAGGGGAAACTTGTAATACGAGGCATGTGGGAATTTCTAAGAGTATTGGTATTATGCGAGGAAAGAATCCGTAGGTTTTCAAAACTTTTTGAGGTTGTGCAAGAACAAGGGAATGGGCGATGTTTGGGAGAACTTCAAAACAATTTTAAGCACTGGACTGAATAAATTCGTTCCCAAAAGGATAATTACTGAAAATTCAGATCCACCGTACTACACCGCCACTATTAGGAAGTTTAAACGTAAGACTAAGAGAGCGTTCAACGGAAGAAATAATAACGATGCGTGCAAAGCGGAGTACAGAAGTTTGGTGAAGCTTTTTCTAGCAGAAAAGAAAGTGGCTGACAATATCCTAAACTTTATTAAAGTATGAAGGCTTTCACGGCCGGTGTCAATGTAATAAAAATCTTCCGGGCTATGTCCACTCCTCTCGCTTCTCCCAGACGTTTCGACTACTGCTACGGTAGTCATCTTCTGTGGCGTCGTGTCGATACGCTCTCCTGCATCCCGCCAGCGGCATAATAGCCCGGAAGATTTTTATTATAATATCCTAAACGTAAATCAAAATTCCTGGAAACCCGGAAACGAAGACTGAAGGTAGAGAACAAGTCAGTTCCTTCTCTTTGTATAGGAGGGGATTTATTGACGACGACAGATATAAATAAAGCGGAAGAATCAAATAAGCACTACAAAACTGTTTTTAATCCGGAGGCACAATTTCCCGAAAATTAATAATGATTTTCAAATTAAAGCTTCATTATTGTGTAAAGGTCTTTCTAAACTCAGAAGAAGTAAATCTTGTGGGACAGATTCTATTTCCGGAGAGGCACTTAAACTCGGAGTGAAGCGATCCTACCACATTTAATAAGAATCTTTAATATATCACTGAACAATACGAAGGTTACAGAAGACTGGAAATCGGCCATTGGAGCTCGTATTCACAAAGGGGGTGACAAGAGCGACTTGAATAAACACAGCCCGGTTTGAAGTCAATTGTATCCAAACAAATGGAGCAATTAATAGTAGATTATTTGAGGTTAAAATGGGAATCTTCTGGAATGATATTAAAGGGGCAGCATGGTTTTAGGGAAGGCTTCTGCGAAAGTCAGCTATGTTCCGTATGTCAAGATATAACGGATGAGCTCTACAGTGAGTCAAGGATTGATGCAATAGTATTTGATTTTGCTAAGGCATTCGATCTAGTGCCACATGACATCCTCCTTAACAAGTTAGCGCGTGTGAGCATTGACATAAGAGTTGTGAAATGGATGCGAGAACTCCTCAATGGATGAACTCAGAAGGCGCGCGTGGGAAAAACGCTATCTTCTCCAATAAGCGTTACATCTGGTGTGGCTCAGGGTAGCGTTAATGGGCCAATTCTTTTCATACTTTTCATGAATTATATACCTGATTCGATAAAATGGAAGTGCGCCTCTTTGCCGACGATTGTGTCATATACCGGGAGATAAAGGCAGAGGAGGACGAACTATTGCTTCAGCAGGATTTAGATACGATTGATAAACGGGCGCGTGAAAATCGAATGAAAATCAACAGCGGAAATTGTGTTTCAGTAAAAAGAAAATTATAGGAAAGTGGGATCACGAAATTGGAGGGAAACGTCTTGTGGAAGTTGATGCTTGTAAGTACTTAGGTGTTACTATTCGAAAAGTCTTAGACTGGTCAGAGCAAGTGGAAAATGTAGTTTAAAAATCCTGGAGATCGTTATATTTTATTATGCCTAATCTCAAGAAAGCTAATTCTGGTGCCAAAAGTAAAGCTTATAAATGCTTGGTAAGATCAATTCTCGAATATGGATCTCGGTGCTGGGATCCGTACAGGGTGGGTTTAGTAAATTTCCTGGAGAAAGTTCAAAGAAAAGCGATGCGTTTCGTACCCGGGAATAGGAGGAATACCATTAATTGGGAAAGTCTTGAATCTAGAACTAGAGCTCGCCTGTGTGGTCTTCGTAAGAGCTATGCGGGAAAGGATGCCTGGAGTAATATAAGGAATAGGTTGGAACCTCCCTCTTACTTATCGAGAAATGATCATAAGTATAAAATGGGCAAGTTTTCCTTCGTGAACAGGACCATAAGGGATTGGAATAAATTACCTGCAGCAGTCTTTGATAGATTCACTTCCGGTATCAAGTCATTTAAGAAGATCATTAGTGCTAGTGTAAAGTGAAAACTAAAATTTCTAAATTACGGACACTGAATTTTGATTTTCTGCTTGGTTTAGATTGTGAAACTAGTAGTTTTCTTGTGGTATTCTCTTTCCAGGGAATTGCTTGTTGTACTCATGTTGTTGTTCTTGTAGGATAATTATGTTTTTAACTTTACTTCATTATCACTTGTAATGTTAAACTAGTAGTAAGCTCAACCGAGTTCGGCCCCGCAGTGTAGGGGGCAACGCGTCCGCCTGTCACTCGGCGGCCCCGGGTTCGATTCCCGGCCGGGTCAGGGGTTTTTAATTGTAAATGTTTAATATCCCTGGCCTGGTGACTGGGTGTTTGTGTCGTCCTTAATGTTCCTTTCCTCACATTCAACATTCTACACTTCCGCAATTCCCAAATACACGCAGGTTCATAATATATGGTACAAAGTAACGGCAAAATATCTTCTTAGGTCGACGCCCCGAATAAATAGCAATTAAAAAGGAAGCTCAGCCTGTAGTATTATAAGCTGTAGTGTTAATCACTGAAAATACTTCAGCTGTGTATGAAATTGTATACGATGACGCTGGATTTAGAATGTTAAACTAGTAGTATTTCTTGTAATATTTTCTTTCCATGGAATTGCTTGTTGTACTTTTGTTGTTTGTTTGTTTGTTTGTTTGTTGGGTAATTACGTTAACTTTACTTTTAAGTGACCATTGCCACCGGGATATTTCCCGTTTGCGATGTATGTGTTAATAATAATAATAATAATAATAATAATAATAATAATAATAATAATAATAATAATAATAATAATAATAATAATAATTGTACCGGCCGGTACACCTCCGCTCCGCTAATTCAAACATTGCGCCAGTTGGAACTCCTCTACTGGAGGAAACCTGAACTTTAACAACCATGTTAATTCTAAAGGGTATCAGAAGATGTCGCTATCTGTAAATTTTGAAGAGTTCTGAACTGTGTCTTTTTCGATTTATTTTTGTTTTCTCTGTAGTGAGAAGTGTGAACATTCTCTTTTAGATGGCACTACTGAAGAAATACAACAGTGCACCCTAATGCGAAGTGAAAGAACTTTTTTTGAAGAATTTTAGTATGCATAAGTTTGTTCTTTGTTAAATATCTTTCAGTCATTGTTTAGGTTGGCTGTATAACCCTTCTATTTCCGCCAGTTTTGAATTCGACCAACGAGTAATTTTTGTAATTAATTTTCCACCAATCCTAGATGTCTTCTTCAGTTTTGACTTGTAATCTTTTGGCCGTCCAATAAAATGCTTGTGGGCGGGTGTTATCATTCATGAAAGGTCTCGAATTTTCCGCGAGGGTATATAAACTGCTGATTTTCGGGTCCCTGCGCCACTTCAGTAACATCTATCATTGTGTAAATTATGTAGCAGGGGGCGGGAAGCGCCTCTTTCGTCGGGCAGCGGTTCACCAATAAGGTAATGGCCTTTTAATAACTTCTTTTCTTGCTAGCTCAGCAGTTTAACTCTCGGGGCAGGTTCGATACCTTTCATCATGTAACTTTCCTCTAAAATGTAATAGACTCTTGGTATAAATTCTATCTCTTTAAACTACAAATTGGGATAGAGAGTGCCTAACCCTCTCGAGCTCCCTTTCATATTGTTTTTGAGGTGACTACGTTTTCTCAACCATTTTTCTTCGTTTCGTAATGTAATAAGTTTTCCTATCGTGTCACCTCTTTAGTATGGGATTAGCCCTTGCATATGCGGCCTAGTGCCAAATAGGTTTTAAATGAAATGTATTAGGAGTGCAGTTTCGCCTCCTCTCAAGTTGGTATTTTGGAGGCCATGTAATTGTCCTGTTTCTTTACTTAGTAGGCCTCAGTAGGTTGAGTATTTTTACCCCTGTTTTCATGTACTTGGAGGACAGCTTGAAAGTAGAGTTTGGTGTGGCCTTTGATAGGCTTGAACTTTGAGAGCGGGTTGCTCTTTCTTAAATTTGGTTTCTGTGTGCCTCGAGCAGGCTTTACTGAGTAATAGGGAGCGAGTGCTCCTGGGCATGATTGGGGTTTTTCTGCCCCTTTGTTAAACCTTGTGTATAAGTAAAGTTGGGCTCATTGCTCAGGGATTGTGTTTCTGGAACTCGAAGCCCAATATACCATAAATAAACTGTAATTGTACATTCTTATTTTGTTGCTATATAACCAAGTTCCTGTTGTACTTGTTATTTCTTGATCTCGAAAAGAAAATATAACCTTGTTGAATTTTAAATTAACTTTAATTTTGTAAGTTGAGACCTGTTCATCCCAGCACCTTCTTTCACCTCTGCTAATCCACCAAACCACGGTAATAATAATAATAATAATAATAATAATAATAATAATAATAATAATAAAAAAAAAACCAAACCCCATGGCACTACAGCCCTTGAAGGGCCTTGGCCTACCAAGCGACCGCTGCTCAGCCCGAAGGCCTGCAGATTACGAGGTGTCGTGTGGTCAGCACGACGATTCCTCTCGGCCGTTATTCTTGGCTTTCTAGACCGGGGCCGCCATCTCACCGTCAGATAGCTCCTCAATTCTAATCACGTAGGCTGAGTGGACCTCGAACCAGCCCTCAGGTCCAGGTAAAAATCCCTGACCTGGCCGGGAATCGAACCCGGGGCCTCCGGGTAAGAGGCAGGTACGCTACCCGTACACCACGGGGCCGGCAATAATAATAATAATAATAATAATCATAATAATCAGTATCTACTGTGAGAGTAAGATTTTCTCCTACACATGCTATATACTGTATTTAGACCTCGACTGTTTGCTTGCAGTAATCACAGAACGGAAATGAGACTGTATTAAAACCCACTCACTTTATATTAATCACCCTTTACATTTCTCCAATGCTACGTTCACACCATTCAGCAACTTCTCCGGATCCGCTGCCACGTGTATAAAACGCAAAATCTTCAGAAAATCTCTGAATTTTAATTTTAATTGGATTATAATTCAGGATCGAAATGTGTGTGTGTTTGTGTGTGTGTCCAATCCTTGTTCCCATTCTGTACGGGGCCGGGTATGAAGTGAGATAACTCCATGGCGAATTTTTACCACCGGATGTGCTTACGTCGACGTCTACCTATCAGATGAGTTGACGTGATATGTGACAGTAGAAAAGGAGAGGTTGAAACCCGGTACCGGCATGTAGCCTACTCCTGTTGAATAGTTAAACTAGTAGTATTACTTGTGTTATTGTTTTTCCATGGAATTGCTTTTTTGAAACTACCACAAAGGAGTACGCTTTTCTGCAAAGCAGTGCATAGGCAGTTCTGCATTGGACATTGTGCCAGTTTGTTCCCTCGAGCAGAGTGATACCGTGATGCCGAACACCCGCGTCACCGAGTTGGTATGATCAACCGGTGTGGAAAATTATCTGATTCAGGACTGATCTTATGAAAAAAGGTTGTAATGGCATCGAATGTTCAAAATGAAATGTTAAGAAGATTTTGTTCGATACCTTTTCTAAATAAAGTCGACCGTTTTTAGAAGAACAGCAAGAAACCATTCCAGTCCTCTCCTAGTGCTCTTCTTCCTTAGAATACAGCTAATCAGCCCGGCGCCTAAGTTAACACAATTGTAAAATATATGCCAAGTTTCATAGAACTATGCTCAGCCAGTTTCACCTAATACTCGAACATCCATATATGTATAATATACATTCATACCGTGCAACTCAATATAGAAACCATATCTAGGGAAAGAGAAAAACATCTAACAGGCACGCTAGAGACAATGGTACTGACTTTATCGCCGTACAGGAAACACATATCTCAGACAGAACCATTCTCTTCTCGAGGGCGAATGTTCAGGGTACACAATGTAGCTAACATACCATCTCCAGTTTATGGATCAATAGTGTACATACGTTAGGATACTTTAACTATAAAGCGGATTCATTATAATTGAAGTCGAAATACAGTAGTGGCAGCACTACCCAAGATACCACACTAAGGACTTTACATAGGATATTTCAATAGCCGAGGTACTGACTGAATATGCAAACAATGACGACAAAGTTGAAGCTGGATAGATATAACAGCCTCAATATCTGAAAACATTCCATTCAGCCAAATATCAGAAATATACAAATTCAGACATACACTATGTTTTCATCTGTTTTATTCAGACAAGCATTGTCCCAGGATAGTGCACAAACTCTTCCGGAATGCAGCTCTCAAGGAATATTTGTTCCCCACTAAATGTCGTTAGATCTGGCGCTGGAAGGTGTTAGAGTGATCTGTATAAGTGGGGATCTCAGACTCACCAGAATGTGAATGTGGAGGTGCTAATCAGACTGTGTACCACATTGTAAAGGAGTGTCTTAATGCATGCTTCGCTGTAGTGTGCAAAGATATATTATTAAATGCCAACCCTACAGCTAGTGACTGGATTGATAATCTCCCAGGTGATCTGTATCTATGCGGATTTGTTCCGGTAAATATGTAGTTAAGCCATACGATAAATAAATAAATAAATAAATAAATAAATAAATAAATAAAATAAATAAATAAATAAATAAATAAATAAATAAATAAATAAATAAATAAATAACTAAATAAATAAATAAATAAAATAAATAAAGCACACTGCAGAGTGCACATATCTTGGGATTGGCTATTGACCTAGTTTTGGGCAGTTTCACGGCAAAATGTCCTTTCTGACGTAAATCCTATGTGGAGGGACATATCACTATTACGAGTTTCAGTGTGGTATGTTGTATATAGATGAAGAGAAGTGCATTCAGGACAACACACACACCCAGCACCGACGAATTAAAATCTTCGTTCCGGCCGGCAATCGAACCCGGGTCTCTCTGATCCGAAGGCCATTTCACTGACCATTCAACCAAGGAGTCGATCAGCGCATTAAAGGGGATAATAAACAAATATGACAATGTTTCGTCACTTTCGAAATTCTATCCGTTGTGAACTTTCTTTATGTAGAACTGTTAGTGCTAGTGGAAAAGTGTTCTAAGATCTTCTCATGCTATGGATATTTCTTGGAAATTACTCTAATATAACTCTAAAACTGAAGTTAAAGAAGACTCCTTTCATACTTGCCCAAGGGCTATTGAGAATAACCGTACATGTCCTAGTTCCAATATTAACTTCTTTTTCAATTTTTCAGACCTTTGCTGTTCGCATTAAAGCAAGTCCAGTAGTTAATAGCAAGTCTTTGGTATTTCCAAACACAAGTTACGTTGCATTGTGAATGTGACAGCCTGGAGGTTTGCAGCCCGTTATGAGCCATTGTATCACAACTATTGAATATAGCACATTAATTATGTATCGCAGCTGTGCAGTTATGGATTTTTTTTTTGTTCTTGTGGCTATCGACTCTTACTTCCTAGTGGAACATTCCCTTGTCCACGTACAATAGATTACAGAAAGAAAGAAAAAACCCTGCAACATGTTCTTCTTATATGTGAGTGAAAACTATGGTTACTCTCAGAGTGTACAGAGTATGTGGTAATATGCTTCAGTGTACTTTATACATGTATGAATTTTGTATGATGAATTGTATTATCCTGGTCCTGCACTGCTAATGTACCAATGTCTGTGTCAATTAATTAATCAATTAATCAATCAATTAATCCATCACCATTGAGCTGAATTTAGGGCTGTCACCCAGACGGCAGAGTGTCCATCAGTTATATACCTAGTCTTATCTTAAATGATATCAAGGAAGTTGGAAATGTATCGAATAACCCCATCGTTAAATTATTCCAGTCCATAATTATTCTTCGTATAAAAGAATATTCGCTCCAATTTGCCGTCTTGAATTCCATATTATAATCCTACTTTTAAAACTTCTTCTTCTCCTTATTTTGCTACCACTTTTCCCCACATCTGTGGGGTCACGGGTGCGAACTGCGTAGCACATGTTGATTTGGCCCTGTTTTATGGCCGGATGCCCTTCCTGACGCCAACCTTAAATGGAGGGATGTAATCACTCTTGCGTGTTTCTGTGGTGGTTGGTAGTGTGGTATGTTGTCTGAATGTGATGAGGAGAGTGTTGGGACGGACACATATACCAAGTCCCCGAGCCAGAAGAATTAATCAGAAGCGATTAACATCCCATATCCGGGAATCGAACCCGGGACCTACCGAACCGTAGGCCAGTACGCTGAATATTCAGCCATCGAGTCGGACCCTACTTTTAAAAACTCCATTTAAGCTTATTCGTCTGCCAATACCATTCCACGGCATCTCCAAACATACCGCTTTGTCGAGCTACTCGTCTCCTTATTCCCAAAATGATACTCTTTTGTCGTAAAGCACCCAGAACAAAACGCATTGCTTTCCTTTAATTATTTTCCAGTCTGTAAGTCAAGTAAGCCTAGTGATGGTCCCATACCCTGCAGCCATGCTCCAACTGGGGTCTTACCGGTGACTTACCAATGAATGAATGAATGAATGAATAAAGCATTCTTCTCTCCTGATCACGGGCGACCAGCAACTGGGAAGAGAGTATTTATTCATTGTAATTTTGACTAATACACTGAGTTATTTGTTTATAATGAAAACATTAAGGGCATTCATTATTTCAACTAGCAAAATGTTGCAAATATAATTCATTTTATTTTTATTAATTCCGAAAATTGGGTGACCATAAAGATCCAGAGCATAACGAAAATATAAAAAATAGTGCATTCATTTGCCTAGAATACAAGACGTTTTATAATGTAGGCCTACTATATTGAATATCAGAGTCATAAATGTATGTTAATGTCGATTGACAGTAAATGCCGGACTGAGTGGCTCAGACGGTTGAGGCGCTGGCCTTCAAACCCCAACTTGGCAGGTTCGATCGTGGCTCAGCCCGATGGTATTTGAAGGTACTCAATTTTGTCAGCCTCGTGTCGGTAGATTTATTGGCAAGTGAACTCTTGCGGGACAAAATTACGGCATCTCGGCGTATCTGAAAAACCGCCAAAAGTATTTAATGCGACGTAAAAACAATAACATTAATATTGTTATTATTATTAGCATAGGTATCCGTTCTTTGCACGGGAATTGGTAATCGATTTCACAATACTTTCATGAATTTATGTGAAATTACATGCCCGTATTCAAAACTTTAATACAGCATGTTAAGCTGATATTCTTCTACGGAAGCACGTGGCTGTAACGTGAAGTACGATAAAGCTGAACAAAGTGGAGACAGAATGGGGCAGATCATAGAGTTAATTGTACGACACAGTTCCTGGTCCGAAGTCGTGCGGTTACATATTGTTGTTCATCTGAAACCTGCAGTGGTGCTGTGGCTGAACACTCATGAAACCAATAGATGACGATAACCTCTCTTATTATCTGTTCTACCGGGCGAGTTGGCCGTGCGGTTAAGGGCGCGCAGCTGTGAGCTTGCATCCGGGAGATAGGGGATTCGAATCCCACTGTCGGCAGCCCTGAAAATTGGTTTCCGTGGTTTCCCATTTTCACACCAGGCGAATGCTGGGGCTGTACCTTAATTAAGGCCACGGCCGCTTCCTTCCAACTCCTAGCCCTTTCCTATCCCATCTTTGCCCAATAAGACCTATCTGTGTCGGTGCGACGTAAAGCCATTAGCAAAAAAAAAAAAAAAAAAATCTCTTCTATCGAAGAGAGTAAAATGTCTCTTTAGTTAAACCCTTTAACCCAACTTGAAAAGGTGCACATGAGAAAAACATTGCTAGAAATTGATTTCCATTAAGGCAGGTAGTTAAAGTTGGTCATGTACATTTTGTGGGAGGTTAAAATCACTGTTCCTATAAACCCCCAAACCAATCCAGAATTTAGAAATAATAATGCCCTAATACCTACCCAAAGGCAAATATAAAGATTGGTAGAAATGTATATAGTAGGTTTCCCAGTTATAAGAACTCAATAAACGGACAAACAGACAAATCGACAAGAAAGCTAAAAAAAAAAAAAAAAAAAAAGGTGTCAGCTCGAACGTAGACCGAAAAACGGTCCGTTAATAATATATCCCTTATTAGTCATGCTATCGAAAAATGCACACCAGAAAAAGTTTTAGAAATGGATTTCCATCAGGGTTTGTTGATTGTTGATATCCATCCAGGTTGGTATGGTATATTTTTAGGAGAGTAAAATCACTGTTTCGATTTCTGTAAACACCCAGTCCACATCGAATATTTGAAATGCTATGGATCTTAAAAGCTACCCTGGACAGGGAGATGCTAAACATGAAGTTTGGTTGAAGTAATTCCAGTAGTTTTTCAGTTATAAGAAATATGCTTTAAATGGACCCGCTTTTACCGTAGGCTAAGTCCGCTCGAACTTAACTGAAAAACGGTCCGTTAATGATATCTCGCTTATTAATCCTCCTATCGAAATGCTGCACACGAGAAAAAAGTTTTGGAAATTAATTCCAATTAAGGCAGGTAGATCTACATTAAGTCTGATTGTGTATATTTGGTGGGAGGTCAAAATCACGGTTTCAGTTTCGTATAAGCCCCTAGTCAGTTCGGGGATTTAGAATCAATATTGTCCCTAAAACCTAACCAAGGACAGGGGATACTAAATATGAACTTTGGTAGAAATATATCCAGTAGTTTTAAAGTTATAAGAACTCAGACAAACAAACAAACAAACAAACAAACAAACAAACAAACAAACAAACAAACAAACAAACAAACAAACACCAAAACTAAAAAAAATATGCAGATGGTCATTATTACACCTGAAACGGATAACCGAATGAAAATTTCGCCAAATTAGTCAATGTACACACACACTCGGTCGTTATAATTTTATTTACATAGGTAAGGAATATGCTCCACGTACAACACCTTTTGGGCTATGTCCAATGGACTTAGCCTGTAAAACTGTCCGTTATTATATCTCCCTTTAATCATCCCATCGAAAAACTGCACACGAGAAAAAGTTTTAGAAACTTATTTCCATCAATGTTGGTTGATTCCCAATGAGATTAGTCTGGTATATTTTGTAGGAGAGTAACATCACTGTTTCGTTCGCTATAAATCCGCAGTCCAGTCCGGATCATTGAAACGCTATGGACCTTGAAAGCTACCTTTGGGCAGTGGGATGCTGACCTACTCGGGGTCTACCCTGCTAAGCCGAGCAATCCAGTGGAATGTTGGGTATACAACCCCAGCGGGAAGCTGGGTCGGTGAACAGACTAGTGTATGGAGGGCCGAGAATGTCTATTCTCATTTAATTTTTTCTCAAACGGATTCTGGGTTGCTGTCAAGAAGGGTATCCAGCTGTAAAATGCCAGTCAAAGCCAAACAAACATGGCAAGTTCTTTAAGATCGGCATCGGAAACAGCTAGGGCGTTGACCACAGGCGACGCCCCTTGTGAGAAGTGTGCGAAGACTACCGAGCCAAGGGCGGGCTCGTTTAAAGAAGCTAGCTCAACTTAGAATAGGTACTTTGAGTGTTGGGTAAATGACTGGCCGAGGAAAAGAAGTAGCTGATTTAATGGGGAGGAGGTGTGTGTATGTTTAGTCCTCAGCCCGAAGGCTGGCTGGATCCTCAACAGCTTCGCCATCAGCTGTCATAGATGGCCTAGACATCACTGAAGAGGCGTACTAGGGAAATGAGGAGAGAGGTAGTTTTCCGTTGCTTTCCTCACAGAGCCAAAAGTTGCTATTACATATCAGTCAGCCAAGCCCACTGAAATGCATGCACCAACCGACCCTATGAGCAATATTTTCACACCATTTATAGCAGGGAGTGGCTACAGAAGGAATGGCATTACTAGCATCACTCATACCTCAGTCACTTTCATATTGTCAAAGCCAAGGATAAAGCTGAGACAGATCAATGAAAGTAAGAAAATTGCTCTGGGGAGGAGGAATATTGAAATTATTTGTGTACAGGAAACTCGATGGAAAGGGATAAACGCTAAAGAGTATGATAATGGCTACAAACTGCTGTATAGTGGGGCAAACAATCTGGGAGTAAATGGTGTACGGATCACTATATGAAAGGATTTGAAGTCTTGGCCGGTGAATGTAGATAGGAAAAGAGAGCAAATAATGAGTATTAGATTGTGCCTTGATGGAATGATTAACATCATATGTGCCTATGCTCCGCAGATAGGTTGCGAGGACGAAGAGAACGATACTTTCTGGAGCGATCTGGAAGAGGAAATGAGTAGCTTACCAGCTGAAGAGAGAGTAATTCTGGGTGAAGACTTGATTGGATATACGGGTAACAATACTAGAGGAGATCTATCAAGGAGAGTTCATGGAGGCTGGGGAATAAGTGAAAAAAAATGCAGAAGGCGAGAGAGTAATACTGTAACTGTTGCACTGGGATCAGACCTTGCTATATGCAACACCCTTTTCAAGAAATGTGAACATCAACTGGTAACCTATAAAGATGGAGGAACCGAAAGTCAAATAGATTATCTCATTTGTAGGAGACAACATCTGAAGGAAGTACAGAACTGTAAAGTGATTGCGGTAGAACACGTAGCCCCACAACACAGGTTGTTGGTGCTAGAGTGCCAATGATATAATTGTAGAAAACCATGTCTGGAAAAGAAAACGATGCCTAAAATTAACTGGTGGAGACTGAAAGATCCTGCTATGAGAGATGAGTTCAAAATAGAAGTTTTGCAGAAATATCAACAAATGAAATGGCGAATGGCTTTTAGTGGCGGGAGTGTTCGAGGACATGTTCGGTTCGCCAGGTGTAAGTCTTTCGATTTGACTCCCGTAGGCGACCTGCGCATCGTGATGAGGATGAAATGATGATGAAGACGACACATACACCCAGCCCCGTGCCAGAGAAATTAACCAATGATGGTTAAAATTCCCGACTCTGCCAGGAATCGAACCCGGGACCCATGTGACCAAAGGCCAGAACGCTAACCACTTAGTCATGGAGCCGGATTATCAACAAATATAAGGAGTACAGAAGTGGTGGGAAGTGAACAGTGGAGTGGTCAAACGAGCGGGAGAAGCTGTTCTAGGCAAAACCTCCGGTAAAGCTGCACCTACGGACAAAGAAACATGGTGGTGGAATAATGAACTGAAGGAAGCAATCAAAGCCAAAAGGCTTGCCAAGAAGAGCTGGGATCGATCTGGGTCTGATGATCACAGAGAACTTTTGAGACAGGCAAATAAAGCCGCTAAACGAGCTTCAGGAAAGGCAAGTTCAATCTCATGGTATGATGACTACCAGGAGCTGGAAACTACCAAAGCAGTAAAGAAGCTTTTCAGGATAGTGAAGGCAAGGGGTAAGGCATCGAAAGATTCCACGCATATCAAGCAGTTGAAGAATCAAGAAGGAGTTGTTCTTGAAGATGCCAACCAGATCAAAAAAACATGGGAAGAGTATTTCAACCACCTGCTTAATGAGGAAAATGAAAGACTTTTTTGAAGATGGTGTCCCCAATCAGAGTTTAACAATTGAAACTGCACCGTGTTGCATGATGTTTGCTGATGATATTGTTTAGTGTAGCGCCAGTAGGATAGAATTGGAAGAGAGGCTGGGAGAAAATCCTCTTAGGAAAATGAAACATGGAAAAGCAACAGGTTCAGACGAAATTTCGGTGGAAGTGTGGAAGTGCCTTGGACAGACAGGAACGGATATACTCTGGGATCTATTTCAGCAGATTTAGGAGGAAGAGAAAATGCCCTGGTGTCGAGGTACACAACAATAGTGCCTATTTACAAAGAGAAGGGAGACCTCCAGGAATATTCTAACTTTAGGGGGATAAAATTAATGTCCCATACGATAAAAATCTGGGAGAAGATTATTGAGAAAAGGCTTCGAGAAGAATCAGCAATCGGGGATGAACAGTTTGGTTCCATGCCTGGGAAAAGTACCACTGGTACAAATCTTGCGCTCCGACAAACCATACAGAGGCACGGGGAGAAAAATGAAAGGTTACACATGGTCTTTATAGACTTAGAGAAGGCCTATGATAGAGTCCACCTTCAGGTAATCTGGAAATGTTTGAGGACCGGGGAAGTGCCGGAAAAGTTTGTGAGAATTATCCAGGATATGTACGAGGGGAGCTAGAAGGAGAGTAAGAAGCAGTGTAGGGTTGACTGGATGGATACCAGTTCGAGTTGGGTTGCATCAGGGGTCCGCACTGAGTCCATACGTATTCAACCTTGTGATGGATGTCTTATCTGATGGTGTACGAACTAAAGCACCGTGGTGCATGATGTTTGCTGATGATATTGTTTAGTGTAGCATCAGTAGGATAGAACTGGAAGAGGCTGGAAAGCTTGAGAAAATCCTTGGAAGACAGAGGCCTAAAAATTAATAGAAAGAAAACCGAATGCCTATGCCTCGGAGGTGAGGGGAATGAATTGTTAGAGATGGATGGTACATGCTTTAAAACAGTGGATGGTTTCAGGTATTTAAGATTTAGGATCTTTTTTGTCTAAGGATGGCAACCTAAACACTGAGATTAACCACAGAGTGCAGTCTGCCTGGATGAACTGGAAAAGAATGTCTGGCATTCTGTGTGACTAAAGATTTGGCATACGGGTTGAAGGAAAAGACTACAAGACAGCAGTGAGGCCAGCCATGTAGTATGGTGCAGAGACTTGGGCAACAACAAAGGAAGGATGTAATAAATTAGATGTTGCAGAGATGAAGATGCTAAGATGGATGAGTGGTGTCACTAGAATGGACCGCATCAAAAATGAGAAAATCAGAGGAACAGTTAAAGTGACAGAAGTATCTAAGGAAGTACAGGAGAGAAGACTGCTTTGGTATGGACATATTATGCGAAGGGATGAAAGCTATGTAGCGAGGAAAGTGATGGATATGACTATCGATGGGATTAGAAATAGGGGGAGACCAAGAAGGAGGTGGACAGGCAATGTACGAGAAGATATGAAGGAGAAGAAATTAGGGGAAGATGATGTCTGGGATATGACAAAGTGAAAAAGACTTGCCAGAAACACCTACCCCGCTTGAAGCGGGATAAGGTGATGATGATGATGATGATGATGATGATGATGATGATGATGATGATGATGATGATGATGATGATTATTATTATTATTATTATTATTATTATTATTATTATTATTATTATTATTATTATTATTATTATTATTCAGGCCTTTGCTGGAGAGATCTAGTGTTTAGAGAGCACTGTGTCCTCTGGTATAGACTAGAATAAATTATTTACTCTCATTGACCTGCCTCATTCTCAGGCTAGATTTTGACAATATGAAAGTGACTGAGGTATGCGCGATGCCAGTAATGACATTCGTCATGCAACTGGTGGTCTGTTATGAATGGTGTGAAAATGTTGCTCTTAGGGTTGACTGGTACGTGCATACGGCAAGCTTGCCAAACTGATATGCAGTAGCAAGTACTGGCTTGGCGAGGAAAGCGACGGGAAACTACCTCACTCCTCATTTCCGTTTTATGCCTTTTCAGTGATGCGTAGGTCATCTATGACATCTGATATCAGAGCTATTGAGGATCCAACCGGCCTTCGGAACGAATACTCAACATATTATTATTATTATGTCCGACTCGATGGCTGAATGGTCAGCGTACTGACCTTCGGTTCAGAGGGTCCTGGGTTCGATTCCCGTTGTTGTTGTTGTTGTTGTTGTTGTTGAACTATGGTCTAGAGAACAGAATGCTTTTCGGTAAGTCTAATTTTCAGATCTCTTTCAATAGTTTGGTTGGAATCTCTCGACACAATGGAGTCTACCATGGAGTAGGATATTGATGACTTTTATAAAAAATGATTTGCTAATTTATGTGTAATACGTGAAGAAAAAACCTGAGGTGGACTGAAGCCTAGTTCATTCAGAAATAAAATATTTACACTGTCAATTATATAATTAAATTCATGGTCTCTAATTGAATTAATGCATAAGTAAACAAAACACGTGATTTGATTAAAGAAACCACGATGAATGAATTAAAAGACCGATGCACTATAAAGTAAAATTATAAAAAATAATATGTGGAGTGAATCTTAATTAATTCGCATAAGTAATTAGAGGGGTTAATTAATGAAATACGTCAACAAAATTGAAATGAGTTTTGTTCATAAAATGGATTCATGAATATTCGTGGTCCCAACCAGCCATGGCGAGGTGATATGTAGCTGCTCTGTCACCCCGCTAAGATGAACGGATAAGATCTTCGTGCGAAGTATTATGGAAATGAAGTTTATAAGCGAAAGTGTTGGGGACTCTTTCTCTCTCACTCCTACTCCTCTCCAATGCTTTGTTAATCTCCTGTTCTTTTTCTTTTTCAAGATGGCGTGGCGGGAGGTTTCCCTTTAAATAGTGCGTGCATCACGCTACTAGCGGGCCAAACTGGAACTACAAGCCCAATCACGCTACGTCATTGTTGTGCTGTTAAAAGTGGTCGCTGCCTGTATAATTGGTTGGAAGTAAACTTGAAACCTGACTTCGGAATATTTTGGCATACGAGAGGCCAAGTATGAATGAATACAATTTCCGGCGTTGGAATACGTTATTTGAAAGGTAGAAAAAGTATCTAGACCGAAAATGCACCACGCAGACTCAGTGTTAACCTAGTCGTTTTGTCCTTATTTCCGTCTCCAACCGCGACGCAAAAAAGTGGTTGACACTAGAACTCTTCTAAAGTGTTCCCATTATGTAAGTAGTTAAAGGTCAATAATAATAATAGTAATAACGCAAAAACTACCAGAAAATTGGACAAATGTCCTCCTCGTTCCACTTCATAGAAAAGGTGACCGGACAGATGTGAACAATTACAGGGGAATTTCCCTGGTGCAAAATCCTCTCCGCAGCCCTCCTCCAAAGAACACAGAAACAACTAGAACCACTCAGAGGCGAATACCAAGCGGGCTTCAGGCCCCACAGATCCTGTGCAGAACAGATACTCAATCTGAAAACCATCTTGAAACTACGACACACGAGAAAACAACCCACAATCTACATCTTCGTGGGCTTTCCAGAAAGCATACGACTCCATTGACCGGCAATCTCTCTTCCAAACACTGAGTGAATACGGAATGGACAATAAGACTCAAAAAATCATCAGACTAACTCTCACCAACACAACTTCCTAAATAAAATTCATGGGAAATACATCTGAATATTTTCAGATAAAAACTCCGACAAGGAGATGGACTTTCCCCATCATTCTTTAACATAGTTCTGGACAAAATCATGAGAGAATGAGAACAAGCTCTAAAAGCTCAAGGAAATTGACAACCATAAAGTATGACAAGAAAACATGTAAAAATCTCCTGTCTCGCTTTCGCAGATGATCTCGCGATCCTCGCAACAAACGAACAACAGGCAATCAGCCAAATCAAAACCCTCAAGAAATGCTCAGAAAAACTTGTCCTACAAAGCTCCTTCTCAAAAACCAAGGTCATGTGCAACCACTGCAGCCTCCAGAATTTGAACACGGTATTTGGCACAATCGAAAAAGTAACTGAGTTCCGATATCTCGGATAAATTGTAGTGCCAACAGGAAAAGAACAGAAGGCCCTCGAGGTCCGCATCCAGAAAACGAAGAGAGCCCTCGGGCGAACGCAATACATTTACAACAAAAATGCCTCTCAGTTTTCACCAAAATGCGACATTACAACACCGTGATCAAACCTGATATACTATACGCGAGTGAAACTCTGGATCTCCACAGAAAAGCAGTACTCGAAGACATCCTGAAAAAGGAACATAAAATCATCAGAAACGTTATCGGCCCAAAACTGACTAACGAAAGATACCGATTGCAATCTTGTACAAAACTGAGGAGCTGTCAAACCTTGTGGCCGACATCAGAAAAAGATGTCTGAAATTTTACGGACAAATCAAACGCCTTCCAGAAAACAGACTGACACTAATCTTACAAGAGTCAACAGAAAACCTCAAAACAAATAGGTGGACATAGGAAATGCGCCAAGACCTGGAAAAATCAGGAATCAAAGTGGCCGACATCTCAGACCGAACCTGCTACAGAACGAAAATCAGCAAGTGGGAAGTAGAGTCAGAGAGAAACCACGAGAAGAAGGCAGGAGCCAAGTGGACAGAAGAACGAACAACCACGATGAGAGAAAAATTGAAGGCTGCCTGGCAAAGAAGGAAATGCACAACTTCTAAGTGAGTTTTGCGTGATTAGTTTTCTGGTCTTTTTCATATATAATAATAATAATAATAATAATAATAATAATAATAATAATAATAATACATCATTTCATCCTCATCTCGACGCGCATGTCGCCTACGGGGGTTAAATCAAAAGACCTGCACCTGATGAGCCGAACCCTCCTGGGATCTTCCGGCACTAAAAGCCATACGTCATTTCATTTCTTCATAATAATAATAATAATAATAATAATAATAATAATAGCTTTGGCCAGGTAAGCCTGGGGTTTGAATCAATTTGGCTTATTTTGTTCTCAGAGGTAGCAGTCCATACTGACAAGTACCAGTTTCGAATTATGGATGTTGGATGGGATAACAATATTTATTTTACGTTTAAAACATACTTTGCTCCTCGCTAACCACTACTGTAAGTCTCATGGGATGTATTATAGAAGAGCAAAATGTTGGTATGTAGCAATTGTTCCACGATGTGTAGTTCACATATGGTAAATAACGATGATGTGAGATCAGAATAACGTATATTTGGGGTATATGCTTTTAATCGAAAAGATAATGTTTGAAAACCTACCTACCTACCTACCTACCTACCTACTTACCTACCTACCTACCTACCTACCTACTTAGAAGCGACTTTTAAATGATGAGGTGTAAGAGGGACAAAACAGTATAGTCCTAAGCTCTTCGCGAGCAATCGCAAACATTTTTAAGTGTTGAGCACTGGATATCCCCACACAAGTAGGCTACATGTAGTTTCAACATTCTACTTAGGAAATGATTATTGGTGCGAGTGATAGTGTAACTCTGCACCTAGAATTGATTGTGAAGAATGTCAACGTGAAATACAGCTAACTCTTTTAGAATATTATATACTACTCGTGATGTTTTTAATGCCAATGAAACCTCCTCCTCTTCCTCATCCGAAGAAAGCCGGACGAAAAAATTCACAGTGATTTGGAAGGAATCCCTCGTGAGTTCCAATGTGGGGTAGGCTTTTGATGTAAAACTGACGCTGTTTTACTGTCGGGTGCCTTTCCTGACCTTAACACTATACGGAGGGCTGTATTCACTATTGTATGTTTCTGTGCCGGATGATGGTGTGGTATACTTAACTTAAATGAATAGACTATAAGTGCAATACGACAAACACAAACACCCAGTCCTCGATCCATATGAAATTAAAATTCCCTCCGACCGGGAATCGAACCCAGAGCCTTCTGAACCGAATGCTATTAAGTTGACTATTCAGGCAAGAAGGCAGATGCAGTATATTTGATCAACATTCATGAATATAACTCTAGCTAATCGATTACTCTGTATAGCCAGCACGTTTATCGCCTGTAAAGTCATTGTTGTGTACTGCTTAAAACATTAGGACTAACAAAGCATAGATAGATGACAAGTTATATTTACTGATTCTAGTTAAATTTGTTAGGACATTTGCATATGAAAAATATATCTGTTTGTTTTAACTATAATCATGGCCGACTTGGAAACTATTAAGATACATTTTTATACTGCCGAACATAAGGTCGTCCGCGTCTGTGGTATAGTGGTTAGTGTGATTAGCTGCCACTTCCGGAGGCCCGGGTTCGATTCCCGGCTCTGTCACGAAATTTGAAAAGTGTTACGAGGGCTGGAACGGGGTCCAGTCAACCTCGGGAGGTCAACTGAGTAGAGGTGGGTTCAATTCCCACCTCAGTCATCCTGGAAGTGGTTTTCTGTGGTTTCCTTTTTCTCCTCAAGGCAAATGGCGGGATGGTACCTAACTTAAGGCCACTGCCGCTTCTTTCCCTCTTCTTTGTCTATCCCTTCCAATGTTCCTATCCCCCCGCAAAGCCCTTGTTCAGCATAGCAGGTGAGGCCACCTGAGCGAGATATAGGTCATCCTCCTCAGTTGTATCCCCCGACGCAGAGTCTGAAGCTCCAGGACACTGCCCGCCCTTGAGGCGGTAGAGGTGGGATCGTTTGCTGAGTTCGAGGGCAAAACCGACGCTGTAGTGTAAACAGATAAAGAAGAAGAAGTAGAAGAAGAACATTAGGTCAAGGTTTCATTCACTGTATAGAGGATATATTAATAAAAAGAAAAACCATTGTAGAAATAAGTATGTATAATGACTGTTGACAAACGTCCGACTCATTGGCTGAATGGTCAGCCTTCTGTTCACAGGGTCACGGGTTCGATACCCGGCTGGGTCGGAGATTTTAATCGCCTTTGATTAATTCTTCTGGTCCGGGGACTGGGTGTTTGTGTTTCCTCTTCATATTCAGACAACACATTACACTACCAACCACCACAGAAACACGCAATAGTGATTACATCCCTCCATACAGGGTTAGCGTCAGGAAGGGCACCCGGACGTAAAACAGGGACAAATCCACATGTGCGACACAGTTCGCTCCCGCGAACCGACAGATGTGGGAAAAGCGGTAGAAAAAGAAGAAGAAGAGTGATTGTTGAGAAACGTTAAAAGAGGGAAACAACTCAATGATATAAATGTTTTGCTTGGTGTTATTATGATGCAAAGAACGTGGGATGGTGTGTTGAAACAAATTGTTAACTGTCTGCGCATCGCCAGATTTTCCGAAAATCTACAGAGTTCAATGAAACTGTGTGTAAAGTGTGTTCAGGTTATAAAAATAACTTTTCTTTTGAAAATGTTTGCAATTCATTCGTGAATATTGATACAGATATTGCAGTAACAGAGCACTTGACGGAAAGAGAAATCTTCGAAGCAAACGTCAGCACAGGAAGATGACGAAGAATAACCAAATTATCCTCCCGATTTTAATTCATGAGGCAATATATAGAACATGAATTATGTTCTTTTGAAAACAATACAGAAAATGAATTTGCTGCATATCGTGAGACACACACACTCTTTTATTGCAAGCAGTGAATTTAAATAAATTAATAAACGCTAATGGACCCCACTGAGCTGGTCAACTTTTAAGGATGGAGCATACTAGGATCATCCTGGAGGCGTATAAAACCATCACTGGATAAAATATATTTTATTAGACAACAACATACCTTAAAGATCAAGGTAATTGTACTGTACGTCAAGAATAAAATTGGCAAGAAATTGGGAAAGGAGAAAATGAGTGGATGCAACCGATGATATCAGCACGGAAACTAAGCCACTTTGCTTAGTTTCGAGATATCGGAGGTATTCAACAATTTAGAAGTAACTATTACTGAACGAAGTTAGAGTCAAATGAAAATTAAAATGTAAGAGACTAATAAAACATTTTACTCCTTCCGGATCTTAATAAAATGTATCCCACAACTCTTACAAGGATCGATGGGATTGAAGAGTATTATAAGGGCATTAATAAATTGAATAAATGCCTCCTTGCATTTCCTAGGACTGTATAACATAGCGTCAAGCATAACCGCGGCGTATCGTCTTTGCCGGCACAAAAGCTCCTATGTGATAATATTTTTTGAGATATACTGACCCGCAGCACATACTTCATGAAGAGAGAGAATGCCTTGACAGTATTCACACAATATTGCACCTTAGATGACAGAACCTTACCGGCCAAAGTTCTAAGCTAAAATATTTCACATAGTTTTTGTCCCGGCAGCGACGATATGTTATTCTTATCGGAAATAAATGTGACGTCAGGAATAATATCATATGAATTGAAGATCACGTGAAATCTCTCAACTGCTAAACTCACCTTACAAATAATATGTGACAAAAATAAAAATTTGCGTCACTATTTGGTCAAATTCAATAGGGTCCCTCATAAAAGTAATCATCAGAGCGAAGTCAGATTAACTCGAATAAATCAACAGCATGAGCTGAATAAAAGTATCAAAATTCCTAGCTCTGTTTTAACATGGACAGGTATTATTCCTACAGAACCGTACTTTGTTGAGTGCATAATCAAAACTATCTGAATTAAGCAAATTGATACTCAAATAATTAATTTAAGGTTTTTTTTCTACTTGGTACTCAGAAAAATTCTCACCTCAGTACTATAATCCTCTCAACATTCCTGTCTTGTGTCAGGAAAAACCTTTATTGTGTTAATGCGATGTTGAAATACTAGCCAAAAATACAGACGTAGAACTGAAAGTACAAAAACACTTTCAAGAATATGAAAGACTATGCTGCCATGATCTGAAGAAGAGGATTGTCTTCTAAATGGTTTCATTTGACGTCGAAACTCGGACTCTTTGTGCAGCCACAAAGAAGGCCCAAGCTTTTGAAATGTGGGTGTATCGGAAGATCTTGATGATCTCGTGGACCGACTACATCACAAATGATGAGGTTATTCATAGAATGAACTATCAACCTGAATTGATGATGGATGTTGAAAAGAAGAAACTTGTATATCTTGGGCGCAATACGAGGAACGAACAAAACTATCTGTTTATTCTACTTCTTCCTGGGTCGGATTCGCCGGCAATATTTTTGATTTTAAGTGATTTGATCGGCTGCTGCTCAAAACAGTTCGATGGTAGATTTTTCTTACCAAACCTTCAGATTCCTTAGCCACGATGTCCTTCTTTTACTGGGACCTCACATGCCCGCACTGTTGCCTTGTATGATGAAGAGCAAGTTGTTTTACTCTGACATGAGCAAACCTTTAAAGCTTAAGTTTAATGATGACGTTTACTTGGTTTTTCTCACACTACCCAAGCACCTTCCCATGTCTCACTTTGTCAGCGCAGCTTATGTGCAACAATCGTCTGCACAAATACACAGATGACACTGTGCTAATAGTCGGAAGCTTAGAAGATCTGCAATGTGTTAGGAGTCATGGGCTTCATCTCAATGTCAAGAAGACTCAGTACATGGACATAAGACACATATGTCTCCAGGTATTCTTACAACAAACAGCTTATTTTTCAAATTCTGAAGGCTATTTTAAACGTGTTTGTAAAGGACTAGTTCTTTATACCGTAAAGCAGCATGGAAAAGATATAGCATCCGAGAAGCGTAATTTTCAATTTTAATATTAAGGTTTTATTACCAAGAACAATTTTAATATTAAAGAATCTCGATAGTTCTCTATCCTTGTTTTTATTTATAATGTAATGCCCCAGTTCACATGCATATTATTGTATTCACTGTTTCAAAAGGGTGTTCTGTTTGTCGTTATCTGTGGTAAATGAAATGGCGTATGGCTTTTAGTGCCGGGAGTGTCCGAGGACAAGTTCGGCTCGCCAGATGCAGGTCTTTTGATTTGACGCCGTTAGTCTACCTGCGCGTCGTGATGAGGATGAAAGGATGATGAAGAAGAGACATACACCCAACCCGTGCCAGCAAAATTAACCAATTATGGTAAAAATTTCTGACCTTGCCGGGAATCGAACCCGGGACCCCTGTGACCAATGGGCCAGCATGCTAACCATTTAGCCATGGAGCCGGACGTTATCTGTGGTAATTATGTAGGTTGATGACTGACGACCATTTTCTCTTCTTTTTCTTTTCGGTGTTCAGATTTAGTCCATACTCTTGACATCCTCCCGTGATTCAGGTGATGAACAGTTGTAGTTCTTTATAAGTACTAGCAATGAGAACGATGTCATACGCTCATCTCAAGTTGCTGATTGGTACACCATTCATCTTGAAGCCAATTTCCGTATTTTCCAGAGTTCTTCAGATTATACCTTGAATAACATGGGAAACAAAATGCAGCCCTGCCTAACACCCTCTTTTTGTATTCCAACATCATCCGAGGGCTTCTGGCCTGTTTTGATATTAACCACTTGGTGCCTGTGAACGTTTTGTCTTATTTGGTGGCCTGCAAGACGTAATACAGAGAGAACTACAAGGTACAAGGCGGATTTCCTGGTTGTCGAACTTACGGGTAGGCCTATGGTGTAATTTGAAGTCTCCATGAACTCTTGAAAGTTGTGCTGGACAAACCAAAGATTGTCATGATGGCAGGCAACACCCGGAACGGATAAGGAAAGAGGATTAGAAGAAGAAGAAGGAGGAGAAGAAGAAGAAGAAGAATCTAGACGTAGTAGTCGTGCATGTTATTAGACAGATTCCACAATTGTTAGTAAAAGGTTATTGACCGCAATGTTCCATTCTAAAGCAGCTACATTCTCTTCGTTATATACTGCGTAAGACCATGGAAGACACTCCTAGAAATCAGCTCCATTCTCCCCTCACCTGTATATACTGTTCACAGATGGAGAGCTGGTAAGAATGTCAAGAGAATCTGGACCTCACGAGCACGGCTATAAGAATAAGGAATAAAAGATATTGCGTCACCTATTGTGGCAAGTCACGACATTAAAATACAAAGCACATTATGTGTCTTGTAGGTGCAAAAGCGTAATATTTTATTGCCACCTCTACAAATATCATGTATTGTGAAGTAGGACAGATTTCTTTAGAGAAACATCTGTTTCCGACAACAGAACATATTAGCTCAGAGTGCCCAAGCACAACTTCTGTGGTGACTATCTACGAACTTGGCAAACGATTGGGGAAGCATCACTTCATCGGTTATCTATACATCCCAATTAGAAAAGAATGACGTTGAAGGAATTGATCTAATAGATATAGAATAACTTAATACTGTTCTGATATCCCTAAAGAATAGAAAAACACCAGGGTTAGACAATATAAATATGGAGTTGTTCAAATATGGTGGGATCATTCTTAAATTTAGATTGTTACATTCAACTAATCTTTGTTGGAAAAGAAGAAATATACCCGAAGAATGGAGGAAAGATAAAATAATATCACTTTTCAAGAAAGCAAATAGAAGTTCTTGTAGAAACTATCGAGGAATACGTTTATTAAATGTTGGCTATAAAACATATGCAAAAAACAATAAACAAAATCAAAAAGCAAAGCAAAGAAAAATCATCTCTGTACAGGCCATGAAAGCCCTTGGAGCAGTGCAAGGTAAAGGCTTCCACCATCCGTATCCTCGGCACATGATGGGGTAGACTGTTTAGCTCTACGCCTGGCCACCTTCGCCCCTGGGAATTAACCTGTACTCATTTTTGATGTAGGCTGAGCTAACCTAAGGGTCATGTGCACCTCGGAAAGTAGAAATCTCGTTTCTTAAATTTTACGACTTCCTGACGGGGATACGAACCCACGTCTTTCCCGGCAAACCGAGCACGCGGCCAGGCAGCCCCTCAATAAACAACAGACTTCAGATTACTCCGGCACAATCTCTTACTGGAAGAACAATGCGGATTTAGAAAAGACAGATCCTGTACAAATAATATATTTAGCCTCAAACAGATACTGGAGGAGAGAAGAGAAGAGAATTGAACTTTAATACTTAAGCCACTTTTATCGACAACGAAAAGGATTTTGATAGAGTAGATAGAGAACAGTTATAGAATATAATGGCAAAAAAAGGACACCCTGAACATCTTATTCAAATTATCCAAAGTATTTACAAAAGGACGAGAATTATCTTCGATCTAGGATACAAACTAAGGGAAGAAATATTAATTAACCAAGGTGTACGTCAGGGATTCAGCCTTTCTCCAACACTATTCACTATACCGGTATATATATGAAGTAATCAGAAACGGGAAACGAACTGTGCACACTAGAATGCAACTGAACACAGACACATACATAAATACTATACCATACTGTACTAAATACTGTACCATTTGTAAAAGTTATAATCTTCGGCTATCCAGAACGAAAACCAAAGTTATTATGGCATGGCAAGGGAAGAATTCTATCAGAGCGAAGATAGTAATTGAAAATGAACAAGTAGAACAAGTCTCAAATTTTAAGTACCTTAGTTGTGAAATATATTTTAATTATGATGACGGGGTGAAGAGGAACATCATCGATTTCAGTATATGTGTGGAGTAATTCGCCAAACACTGAAAGGAAAAGTAAGAGAAGATACTCAACTTAAATTCTATAAGACTATGGCTGTACCAACTTTGTTATATGGAAGTGAGACATTGAACCCTTGAGAAATTACCGTTCCATCGTTGGTCATCTGCTTCAGTGGAGCAATATCGTACTCTTGGATCTTGGGGTCGTTGCGAGTTTTTTTTCTGTCACCTCATCGACCAAACGATAGGGTTCAGAGAGCATAAATACTTCAAATCAGGAGCAAAAATGTGCTTACTAAAATATTTATTCAATCTAAATCACGATAACTTTTATTTTTAAATAGACAAGAAAGGTCAATTAAATTTTTCACACAATGCATAACGTGAGTGGTGGATATATTTTGCAATTGTTTATTATTGTCTTCCAAAGAAGGAACACGCAATGTAAAATTCGTGAACAGAAAAAACCAGAAAAAGAATAGAAAACCTGAAAATCGAGCAACATTGGTCCAAATGATAACGGAGAGTTAACCCACACGATCCGTAGAAAATATGACTTTCAACAAGTAGAATTCCAGATTTAAATTTAATTAAGGTTATCCACTAGTCGACTATCCTCTCGCATATTGGAAAATCCCCCGAATGGATCCTTACTCGAAACAGCTTGACTATCAGATGCTTTCGATAGGTTGCGAAATATTACTTCAAAAGCATGATGTTCATTACAAGTTAACAGCAATTGTCACAATCAAACATAACATTCCACCATCATTGTCATCTCGTGACACCCTTAAGTTACAGAGGAATCCAGTTGCTGAGATATGTATCACCCCAAACAGATGTTCAGAGGAAACCAACAACAGTTGATCCGGTGGTATCTTACGTTACATCGTTCTGAAGGAACAAAACTGCGAAATGCAGAACATTAATTCATTATGCATTTAGAAGAAATGCCAAACACTGAATTAAAGAAGAATGATAATTCACATGAAAATATTCTTACTAAACCAACTTTCAGGTTATGGAAACAGTTACTTCGTTAAATTCGTTAAAACAATATAAAAGAAACAACAGGAAATCTCTCCAGTTCTCTATAACTACGACTACACTTTTATTACAAATCTGTCTACCTACACTTGTCCCATTAAACCAAACTACAAGTGATCGGTGGATCAATGTCTCACATAAATAATGTGAATAACGAAATATGAAAATAATATATCGTCGTTGCCGGGACAAAACCTCCTATGTGATAATATTTTTGGAGGTATACTGACCCGCAGCACATACAGTATGAAGAGCGAGAATGCCTTGACAGTATTCATACAATATTGCACCTTAGATGTTAGAACCTTACCGGCCAAAGTTCTAAGCTAAAATAGTTCACATAGGAGGTTTTGTCCCGGCAGCGACGATATATTAACACCTGGCGAATCGAAACCGCATTCATAGTGTAAATCCTACATAAATCAACTAAGTGTCAACACACGGCACTATGATAATATACCGGACACCCGAACAATTAATCTTAAAGTAAAAAGGAAAAATAACAAATATTAACGAAAGTTAATCGAACTTGAACATACGCAGCTAAATAGTAGGTACCAGTCTCCATTAGCCAGGTTTCCATGTGGGACAACCCTTTCATTCATTCTGCTACTGATGCAACGCTATTATCGGAGCACCTTCCGGCTAGTAAGAATTATGCCGAAACATGTCCTAAATAGTCCCTGCTAATATTTTCCACACTCGTATCCACAACTGCAAACACTAACATCGTTCAAGTAGATTCGCAAACATGCCTAACCTATGACTTGGCTATGTACAAACGACGTCCTGATCCTGTCGTTGAGCCAATTTTGCAGTGTCTACTCATCCTTAAGGTATATAATACACGCGGCATACTAAATCTCTCTTTGAGCCAACGTTATGGTACCTACAAATCATTCATACTGCCGGGCGAAATCGAAACTTTAACACACCACCCGGATATTTAAATATGATCCTCACTGACACTCTAACACCTGAAGTGAAATTTCGCTGCAAAAAAATGAGCTCGAGTCTGGAAATATTTCTGTTTCTATTCATCCTGCGATAAAGCGTGAAATCGAATTTAAACATGTTCGCATAGTTTAATACATTCCTCATTACAATTTAAACACATGAGGTCAAGTTCGCTAAATAAATTAAATTCAAATCTCGTTTGACATTATGTAATATCACTGAAAACGAGAATCATTACCATCACGATATTCACGGCGTAACTCGAGTGTGAGGCTCCAACTAACCTTCCATGTCACCACTCCAAACATTAATTACTGTGAATTGTCCAGTGAAGTCTCACATCAATCCACGCAAGCTAAACTCTCATTCTAATAAAATTCATTTTTGTACCCGCAATGTTTCCAGTCAGCGATATTTTCGTCTCGTAAAGATACTGAATAAAATTCAATTTACAATAATTACTATCTTGACCGTGTGTCAGAATGTATTTTGTTCGTGAGGTCGGTTATCACAAAAAGAACTTCGCTGGTATCAAATAGAACCGTCACCTAGATTTAACTGCCGTTACCTACGGTCTTACATAAAATAGTTATCATGGGAGAACATCAACTTGTACTTAAAATAGGCGTTACAACGCACTTACTTGGATTTGACAACCCTTACATTCTTCAATCGATTGCTACAGGATATCGTCCCTCTTAGACAGCCGGTCTCAGAAATATTACACCTCCACCTATAAACCATGTCACAAAAATTCCTCTCCGTCGAACTACAGGGCCTTTTATCTTCGGCGTCCTGCTTATTCTACATCACTCATAAAATACATGCTTACTTTGCCTTTAACATCTTCCTAATTATTCTCATGATAATTCATTTCCATTACAATCCATTTCCTTCTTGCTTGAAGCTTTTTAAATATAAGCGCTCCCATGACCAAACAACTTTATAATGATCTCACAATTAACTTCCCGAAATTAATCCGGACCTCAGGAGCAAAATAGCATACCGCGATTTTCTGAATGACAAATATACGGTCACAAAATTTAAATTTCCCAAAAATGCCAAATGTTTCATACTTCACTGGATTTCGATATAAACCGCAAACCTCGCTTACCTAACTACTGAATGCATGATTTATTATCTCAATTTTATCCTGTCATGAATATTACTAATCTTACTATTTGATTATTATTATTAATATTGGATACGTCCATATTTGACTTTATCACACTCATAACGGTTATTTTATCGTTATCATTATTGTATGTTTTACAGTCCCGAACATTATTTCATTGATTTTCATTGCAATATTACCTTCACCTTTATTTTTTAAAGACATTCAAGCATAGTTTAAAGTCTCGCGCGCTGACATAAATTACAGATTATTGCCTCCACACTGGAATGACGACAAGATATATAATCGTCGTCGCATCATTTAAATTTACACACGCCACACATACAACGCGATGTTATGATTAATTAATTAATTAATTTAAAGGGACAAGCATTTACATTTTAAACTACAAATCATGATATTTAAATTGGACAGACCTGTTATTGCGCCGTTTAGAGTGGCGTTATCTCGGCTTCATCTTACGCCAACCACCTCGGGACTTAGCCCCTCATAATTGCAGGACACATTCTTCGCTTAAATACTACCTTATAAATGCACTGATTCTGCACTCGTCTTGAAGAAATGCACATTTATTTTGTGAAACTTAACCATAAATTTTATTCTGTACACACATACAACAGTTAAACCACTCCGCTTCGTTTCCAGAATTCAACTACTGCAGTTTGCGGAAATCTCCAACTCCAGGTGTTCCACAGATGTGGCTGACCGTGATACAGAAGCTTATCTCTGCCAGACTACACCAGTCCTCCCTTACCGATTACCAAAATAACATCATCCGCAGTAATTCACAAGAGCTATCTACGAATCAGATATCCCCCTACGCAGAAGTTCAGGAATCCTACAATTATTTAAATTATTTTCTTCCCCGACTGGGATTGATATCGTGAATACAATGTTTCAATATCTAATTTGTTTTCGTTCACCATTTACCGCTTGGTAAAATATTCATCCCTCAATCCAACTGGCTTTAGAGATTCTACAAATCTATTTCGCACTCTTTACGTCCTCTTCTTATTGTTTCACAACGTAGGTTCACCCGCGCAGACAATTAAATGATGACTGACTCTCTTGGTTGAGGAGGGGGATTTATGCCTTCTGTAGGGACGCTCTGCTTGGCGTTATGTACTGTAGTGCAATCATTCCATTTGATAATCACTAGACCGATTTCTTCGAGACTTGTCCCAGAGATTCCACCTAATTTTCAGTCACGATGGTGTCATTTGCTCTTTTTCCTTAATTTCGTGCACGAGGCTTTCCTTGCATTTTGACTGTATGTCCTTGACATGTGTACACTACTCTGCCAGTATGGATGCCACTTTCTCTCCGAGCCTAATTAAATACACTTCCACCCTGTGGACTTCAGCTTCATCAAATATTTCCCAAATTCTTAATTACTTATTTCTTTGTTAATAACAGTGCCAAATCTCTCGCTATGATGGTTATTATCCAGAAGTGCATTATTAATTACCCGAGGTCTTCCGAAATGTTCCGACCACGTTCGATGTTTGTTGGTTCGCCTGCCACTGTGAGTTGTCATGCCACGAACGCGAGATGAGCTTGCAATAAAAATATGGATGCACTCCATCTTGTAGTTGAAACTTTAGCAAGGTAGAATTATGGGCTCAACACAGGGGGATGAAACAAGCTATAGGAACAAAATACAATCACTTGAAATGAGATCAGTGAAAGGATACTTCCTAGAAAAAAATACGAAATGAAGAGATAAGACAACAATTAAATATATTCTCAGTGAATTAAGGAATATTCCAAAACAGGATAAATTGGAAAAAGCACTTTCTGAGGATGGATAACAGCAGAATGCCAAAACGTGCCCTGGAATACCATCCTACGGGAAGAAGAGATATTGGTCGTCCTATGAAGAGATGGAAATGAAATCTGAGGTCGGAACAGGCTATTAGCCTAATCCATGAAGAGTAAGTAAGTAAGTAAGTAAGCAAGCAAGCAAGCAAGCAAGCAAGCAAGCAACAAGCAAGCAAGCAAGCAAGCAAGCAAGTAAGTAAGTAAGTAAGTAAGTAAGTAAGTAAGTAAGTAAGTAAGTAAGTAAGTAAGTAAGTAGGTAAGTAAGTAAGTAAGCAAGCAAGCAAGCAAGCAAGCAAGCAAGCAAGTAAGTAGAATGCTGGCATGATCTATACATTCACAACCACCTACTTCTCAATCCAAGACCGGTATATATAAATTACACTCACTGGTGTTAACCCTCCGGTCTAGAAAGCCAAGAATAACGGCCGAGAGGATCAGTCGTGCTGACCACACGACCCCTCGTAATCTGCAGGCCTTAGGGCTGAGCAGCGGTAGCTTGGTAGGCCAAGGCCTTTCAAGGGCTGTAATGCCATGGGGTTTGGTTTGGTTTGGTTTGGTGTTAACCCTCATAAACAACCCCTCTGCGTGATGGATAGAATACATCCACGATATTACCTGCATTTCATAGGCTCCTAACAGGAAAATAAAATGGATGAATCTTGTCGACAGTTCACATTTGATTTCAGAAGTAACTTTAAAAGTCTCTCTTTTCCCTGCTACCAAAACTCGCATTATTGCACATACCACTATGTAGGACTGAACATCATAAACAATCACCTTTACTGAAGTATTTTAAATTATATAATTACAGTTGTGTTTTATAATGACATATTTTCCTGCGCAAAAATATTTTGAATTATCTTGCAAGCTTGTAAATTAAATTATGGGTTCAATAATATTGTTTACATTGCTGTAAATATTGTATGTTCTGTGAGTTATCATTTTTCTTTTATTCCTTTATAGAACTGACATGCACAAGTTAATATTGCTCCGTGTATTGGTATATACTCGTACAATTTAATGTCACTACCTCAAATGTAAATTATCGATATAGATGTACTGTAAGTATGATAAATATAATTATGGAGCATAATTATTCAGTTAACATATTAATTAATGTGTGTACATCATATATACAGTATGTGTTTACAATAATTGGATTTGTATATGACCAAAGCCCCATAAATAAATAAATAAATAAATAAATAAATAAATAAATAAATAAATAAATAAATAAATAAATAAATAAATAAATAAATAAATAAATAAATACATTTTTGTGGTGATAAAATATCTTGTTTGGGTTTTTCGATTTGTAATTCTCCTTAATCCGCTCACATGCTAAAACTTTACTGATATTTCTAGGTGATTTTATCAGCACTTTTAATAGCATAAGAATCCTGTGGCACAAACATTTCCCATCTTCACATCAGGCAAATGCCGGGGGATGTACCTTAATTAAGGCTATGGCCGCTACCTTCCCAATCGTCGCTCTACCATCTTTCCATCACCGAAAAGATTAGATTTGTCAGTGAGACGTTAAACCCAACAAACAAACAAACAAACAAACAAACAAACAAACAAACAAACAAACAAACAAACAAACAAACAAACAAACAAACAAACAAACAAACAAACAAACAAACAAACAAACAAACAAACAAACAAACAAACAAACAAACAAACAAACAAACAAACAAACAAACAAACAAACAAACAAACAAACAAACAAACAAACAAACAAACAAACAAACAAACAAACAAACAAACACACAAACAAACAAACAAACAAACAAGTAAGCAAGCAAACAAACAAACAAACAAACCAACAAGCAAACAAACAAACAAACAAACAAACAATAAATAAATAAATAAATAAAATAAATAAATAAATAAATAAATAAATAAATAAATAATAGATAAAAACTAAATCAGACATACATTCCATTTTTGAGTATTGTCACTACGACTAAATGACCTATAGATATTGAAGTTTCTTGTGCTCAGAATGATCACATCCTCGGCCCTATTAATTGGCTTTAGTGATCGTTTTATTAGCATTAATCTGTCATAAGAATTAACAATTAGATTGTAAGTTCCATGTTTTATTCCACCTCTGTTTGTAGAGCATAGTACAAATTCTCGGTAAATCTTGCCAGTGGTAAAACGGTGACTAAATGAGGAGACTTTCTAGTAGCCTCCATCTCATGAGCGCGTGGGTAGGCGACAACGGGAGCCCCTATCTGAGACTGGCATTGCTTCTGCTACCTTGTATGAAGCTTCTCATGTTAGTTTTTTCTGTCTGACGTCTCTTGTTTGTTCCCTTCACACTCCAATAATATTAGGTCTGGCCGTGTGAATCTGTCACTGCCGTTTGGATTTTTTGATATCTTCACTCTTCAAAGCTCCTTGGCTAAATGTTCAATGTAGTGACCCTCAGTTCAAAGGGCCCTGTGTTCGATTCGTGGGGATTTTAACTTTGTCTGGTTAAACCTTGCTGGGTGCTTGTGTTCGTCTCCCCGACCGACCGAACAGCAGTATCGACGTCAGCGTCTACTTTCACGGGCGCATTCGACGCTCTAACACTCGAAGCCACCCGTTGGCGTTTGAGCTGACGATATTCGTTTGATCACTTCGCACTTGATTGTGACCATGCAGAGGTAAATGTGGTCTCAATTGGTTCGGAATTTAGTTCGCTTATCAATGATGGAGCAATAGGACTTTTTCACTTGCTTTCTTGTGTTTTAATGTTGGAAATTTTGAACATTTGCGGCCATCAAGCAAAATAATGGATAGGAAGATCGTTGTGAGATATGGGATTTGGTTTCTTCACCGACGATATAATGTTTAGAAATGTAGTTTTTACGGGGTAATGCTGAAGGTGAGATGGGTAGATTGGATGGCAAGATAAAGAAATACCGTATCGAGTTCTTGAGAGGAAGACTATTTGGGGATATTTGACCAGAAGAAGAGATAGAATGATAAGACATGAGACAACCAGAACTTGTCAGTTTTTTAAGAGATGTCTAAGAGGTGAGGAGATTTGAGGTGGCCCAAGGGATAGGATATGAAAAATATATGACAAAGAGATTAGAATATATTGGCTGAATATTTCACAAAATATTGTCTCAAAGTGACGTCCGTCGCTAACGGCTCCACCAACTGAAATTATTTTAAGTTGTTTTCTAGACTTTAAAACGACAATTGATATTTTGAAATCTAACTGACGTTTCCGAAGTTATAACGATTGCCCTCGAGTGTGGCACCGCCCAAATAGGGTTTTGTTTGGCGGCCATCATAGTTTGACGGGTGACGTCATATAACATTTTTTTGGTGTCAATTTGCAGTTTAAGATTTATTCTTAGTAACGATGTAAGTACAATGGCGATATAAATGGCAAATACGGAGATATCAGTGTTGCAATATAGCATCGAGTTTTGTGACAGGCGTTTCAGCGTTAGTAACACGTCCAGTGCTGGACCGAAAAGAAATGCGTTTTCACGAAAAAAGTAAAAGAAGACTGTATCTTCCCTCGTTTTAAGAAGAAACAATATCTTCATTGTTTTCACGGAGAAGAAAGACTATCTTCCCTCGTTTTCACGAAGAAAAAAATAAGAATTACTAAAAAATAAACATAAAATCAAAATCAAAATCAAAATAAAAATAAAATCAAAATAAAAATAAAAATAAATAAAAATAAAAATAAAAATAAAAATAAAAATAAAAATAAAAATAAAAATAAAAATAAAAATAAAAATAAAAAATAAAAATAAGACTGTATCCTCCCTCGTTTTCACGGAGAAAAAAGAAAAAGAAGACTGAATCTTCCTTCGTTTCCACGAAGAAAAAAACCCTGCATCTTCTCTTATAATACGGGAACATTCCTAGGTGAGCCATTTTTCTTGAAAACGGTTTCATTCACAGCATGTCCTATATGTAGGCACATGGGAGCTTGAGGGAGTGGGGAGAGTACGGGAAAGTAAGCCATCTCCAAAGTGTTGTCGGAGATGAGCAAGTGACCTCCTTTTAGTGTGGGCTGTAGCTCTTGCATGTTTCTGCTGACATTCAGTACTGTTTGTTGTTCGGACCAAATTCGTGATTTCGGTACTGTTTGTTTTACAGCCTACTGTAAATAGATCCAAAATATACGTAATGGAATGCAGTCGAATGAAGCCAGATGAGGCATGAAATATTAGATACGGAAATGAAGTCTTAAAGGAAGCAGGAAGAACGTTACATGGGTAGCAGAATAACTAACATAGTTGCAGAAAGCAGGAGATAAAATGCAGGATAACACAAGCAATGAAGACCTTTCTTAACGAAATAATTGTTCTCATTTCACGCATGGGTATTAGAAGGAAGCCTTTATACCATAGAGCGTGGCAATGTAAGGAAATAAGGAACATAGCATTCGCGGAAAGAAAGAGAATATCGTCGTTTGAGAAACCAAACCTTGTGTGTCACAATGTTCTTCCTATCCACTATTTTCCCAGCCAGCTATGGCTATGCAGTCCATCAGGCATTGGACCTCCCAGGTAAGCCTGGTCCGACAGGAAAGGTTAGGAAATAGGATAAATATACTTTAAAGTATAGCGTTGCATTACCAAGTAAATTTAATTTCAATGAACTCTCTTTTGATTTTATGTTTACAACACCGAGTACGTGTCCCCTCCACAATTTAGCCTTCCTTTTCGAACACCAACTTAATTTATTAGCAGCAGTCATTGCGTCCTGTGATGCATAAGCAGTAAGCAAGTTAGAACCAATAATTTGATCATCAATATCAGACAAGTGCTCAATTGTAGAAAGACCATATATATAAATATACATATAAATATTCATACAAGCTTCTCCTTTGTCACGTAAGTTGTAAACACGCAAGTTCATCCTCCAACCTAATAATACACCAGACTCATCTGGCTTGTATTACTCAAAAGCATGATAGCCATCACCATTAGCATAACTATCAATATGAATTATACTTTTCTTCACTATATGTTCATTTTTCTATGCAGATGTGTACAGGAAAACGTACGTTTGTGCGACGAATTTATTCACTTCTAGAGTATACTGTACTACTTCTTCTTATTCTTCTATATTTGTTTACCCTCCAGGGTCGGTTCTTCCCTCTGACTCAGCGAGGGATCCCACCTCTACCGCCTCAAGGGCAGAGTCCTGGAGCTTCAGTCTCTGGGTCGGGGGATGGAGGATGACCAGTTCCTCGCCCAGGTGGCCTCACCTGCAATGCCGAACAGGGGCCTTCGTGGGGGATGGGAAGATTGGAAGGGATAGATAAGTAAGAGGAAGGAAGCGGTCGTGGCCTTAAGTTAGGTACCATCCCGGCATTTTCCTGGAGGAGAACTGAGAAACCACGGAAAACCACTTCTAGGATGGCTGAGGTTGGAATCAAACCCACCTCTTCTCAGTTGACCTCTCGAGGCTGAGTGAACCCCGTTCCAGCCCTCGTACCACTTTTCAAATTTCGTGGCAGAGCCGGGAATCGATCCCGGGCCTCCGGGGGTGGCAGCTAATCACACTAACCACTACACCACAGAGGCGGAAGTATACTGTATTTGAGATTCATTTTTCTTTACACTACCGCATAGGCAAATGAACACATATAAATTTGTTCTGATTGACTGCATATCCATATGTGGCTGGGAGGCTTGACAAGTCTCAAGCAACGTTATGGATAGGAAGAGCATTGTGAGATTTGGTTCCTTTACCGACGATATGATGTTTAGAAATGTGGTTTTACGGGGTAATGCTGAAGGTAGGGTAGATCGGATGACAAGACGAAGAAATGCTGTATTGAGTTGTTGAGAGGGAAGTGATTTGGGGGAAATTTGACCAGAAGAAGAGGTAGAATGATAAGACACGATGTGAGACACCCAGGACTTGTCAGTTTTTTAAGAGATGTGTATGAGTTGAGGAGATTTGAGGTGGTCCAAGGCAAGGATATGAAAAATGTATGACAGACAGATTAGAGTATATAGGATGTCCGACTCATTGGCTGAATGGTCAGCGTTGAGGCCTGCGGTTCAGGGGGTGCGGGGTTCGATTCCCGGCCGGGTCGGGGATTTTAATGGCCTCTGATTAATTCTTCTGGCCCGGGGACAAGGTGTTTGTGTTTGTCCCAACACTTTCCTCTTCATATTCACACATCACACTACACTGCCAAGCACGAGAGAAACACGCAATAATGATTACATCCCTTCATATAGGGTTGGCGTCAGAAAGGGCATTCTGCCGTAAAACACGGCCAAATCCACGCAGTTCGCACCCGTGATCCCATAGGTCTGGGAAAAGTGGTAGAAAAAGAAGAAGAAGGATATTAGAGTATATAGGATGTAGTAGTTACGTAGAAATGGATTATTTTAAGCACAGACTAGGGCAGGGATGGCGAACATGAGTTCTGTGGCGCATCACACAACATACTAACATACATTTTAATGTTATTAACATGACGTAATAAATATGTCGTTAATCTAGCAACATTTTAATATTATGCTTTAATAAAACAGTATGTCCCAATTAATTTAATGTCCATGTTTCTTTTACAATTTTATTAGATCCGAGCAAAAATATACCTTCTTTAAATTTACCTTTTTTTAAAAATGTAATTTTCAGTGATGTTTGCAAAATAAAATCATAAATCCCTCAGTCGAATAGATTCATATGTAATGAAATCTAATACCTAAATGAAGTCAAATGAGGACTTCCGTGATGATGTTAAAGAAAATTAACTGATGGCACACTAGACAGTAAACAGTAACAAACAAGACCTCAACTGACAAGCTAGTCGGTAAAGGTTTGCCATCCCTGGTCTGGAATGACACGGAGAGTTCATCAAACCATTCCATGTACTGATTACCCAAACAGCAACAATATAACATTACTGAAAAGTGCACTAAGATTGCTTTATCTAAAACGCGGGTTTCTCGCTGTGGGTCAGTGGCGAGTATTTAACACAATGTTCGTGAACAGATTTAACAACAAGTGTGTCGAATTTAGTGAAAATCAACAAAATCGTTTCTCAGAAAATCCAAGAGTAATTAAAACTTAAATTAAATCTCACTTCCTAGTGCCATAATGTATTTCATGAAAGTCTTTGGTTTCTACTAGCAGCTTTATTCACTTTCAGACCCCTGGGCTGTGAGAGAGACGGACTACATCTTTAGGAAGCTGTTGATTAGTGATCAAATTAACATGCATGGTGATTGAGTTTTTACAGCTCCACTACGTTTTATTGGTGAGCAGTTTTTCCTCTTCCAGCTATGGCCGTTAAGCGACGGGGTTGGCTGCCCCATATTGGTGGGCGCGGACCTGAGAAGGCTGGTTAATTGAATGGCCCTCTACGAAATGAAGTGAGGCCTTAAAAGGAGCCGCGCTAAGTGCTCTGCATTCAGGAAGTTTCAGGTTAACACTGTGCAATTCTAGTTGGATTAGTTAGAACAAAGTCCGAGCTGTGATAGTCGATCTGCAAAGTTATTTCCTACCGATACATCCTTGGCACTGGTCTTACATGTAACGCGTTTGATTTGACGTAATATTTGGTGAACGAGAATCTGTGAGAAACTTTCTGTTATTTCTCTCTTAGTTTTGGATTTCCTGTTTACGGTAAAAAATTCTTAAGAACTGTCGATTGTGAATTACCATGGCATGTGTAAAGAAATAACATAGTATCCCTCACCGGGGATAATTATTGCTCAATATGGGGGCAGCAAATACAAAAAGTAAATGGACAGTTTCCAGTGTATAAACTTTAACTCTATTACTTCAATATTTACACTGACTGACAGAGCAAATGCAACACCAAGAAGGAGTGGTCAGAACTTTATGCCAATTGCAGGGTAGACTGACGTCACTGAGGTATGCTCATGATGTGAAATGCGCCGCTGTGCTGCGCACGTAGCGAACGATAAATGGGACACGGCGTTGGCGAATGGCCCACTTCGTACCGTGATTTCTCAGCCGACAGTCATTGTAGAACGTGTTGTCGTGTGCCACAGGACACGTGTATAGCTAAGAATGCCAGGCCGCCGTCAACGGAGGCATTTCCAGCAGACAGACGACTTTACGAGGGGTATGGTGATCGGGCTGAGAAGGGCAGGTTGGTCGCTTCGTCAAATCGCAGCCGATACCCATAGGGATGTGTCCACGGTGCAGCGCCTGTGGCGAAGATGGTTGGCGCAGGGACATGTGACACGTGGGAGGGGTCCAGGCGCAGCCCGAGTGACGTCAGCACGCGAGGATCGGCGCATCCGCCGCCAAGCGGTGGCAGCCCCGCACGCCACGTCAACCGCCATTCTTCAGCATGTGCAAGACACCCTGGCTGTTCCAATATCGACCAGAACAATTTCCCGTCGATTGGTTGAAGGAGGCCTGCACTCCCGGCGTCCGCTCAGAAGACTACCATTGACTCCACAGCATAGACGTGCACGCCTGGCATGGTGCCGGGCTAGAGCGACTTGGATGAGGGAATGGCGGAACGTCGTGTTCTCCGATGAGTCACGCTTCTGTTCTGTCAGTGATAGTCACCGCAGACGAGTGTGGCGTCGGCGTGGAGAAAGGTCAAATCCGGCAGTAACTGTGGAGCGCCCTACCGCTAGACAACGCGGCATCATGGTTTGGGGCGCTATTGCGTATGATTCCACGTCACCTCTAGTGCGTATTCAAGGCACGTTAAATGCCCACCGCTATGTGCATCATGTGCTGCGGCCGGTGGCACTCCCGTACCTTCAGGGGCTGCCCAATGCTCTGTTTCAGCAGGATAATGCCCGCCCACACACTGCTCGCATCTCCCAACAGGCTCTACGAGGTGTACAGATGCTTCCGTGGCCAGCGTACTCTCCGGATCTCTCACCAATCGAACACGTGTGGGATCTCATTGGACGCCGTTTGCAAACTCTGCCCCAGCCTCGTACGGACGACCAACTGTGGCAAATGGTTGACAGAGAATGGAGAACCATCCCTCAGGACACCATCCGCACTCTTATTGACTCTGTACCTCGACGTGTTTCTGCGTGCATCGCCGCTCGCGGTGGTCCTACATCCTACTGAGTCGATGCCGTGCGCATTGTGTAACCTGCATATCGGTTTGAAATAAACATCAATTATTCGTCCGTGCCGTCTCTGTTTTTTCCCCAACTTTCATCCCTTTCGAACCACTCCTTCTTGGTGTTGCATTTGCTCTGTCAGTCAGTGTACTTATTCGAAAAATATATTTCGATTATGGTGCACCAGATAATAAAAATAATAATGATAATAATAATAATAATGAAAACCAGACCCTGTTTCCAGCCATTAAATGAAATCATACTGAAGAGTGTTTGCTGGAATGAAAGATGACAGGGAAAACGGAAGTACCCGGAAAAAACTTGTCTCACCTCCGCTTCGTCCAGCACTAATCTCACGTGGAGTGACCGATATTTGAACCACGGAACGCAGGGGTGACAGCCCGGCTCGCTGCCGCCTGAGCCATGGAGGCTTCAATAATAATAATAATAATAATAATAATAATAATAATAATAATAATAATAATAATAATAATAATAATAATAATAATAATAATAATAATAAGTAAAGTCATCTTCATACAGGCCATGAAGGCCTTTGAAGTGGTGGAAGGTAAAGACTTCCACTATCCGTAACCTGTGTACTTGATGGGGTAGAGTGGTAAGCTCTATACTCGGTAGCCTTTGCCCCCAGGAATTAACCTGGTACTCATTTTTGGTTTAGGCTGAGTTAACCGAAGGGTTATGTGCATCTCCGGAACTTGAAATATAGTTTCTTAAATTTTTCGACTTGCTGACCCAGAATCGAACCCAAGTTCTTCCGCATCAGCCAGGCATCCCCTTAATAATAATAATAATTATAATAATAATAATAATAATAATAATAATAATAATAATAATAATAATAATAATAATAATAATAATAATAATATATTATATTAATATTATATTAATATATTATAATATATTATTATTATTATTATTATTATTATTATTATTATTATTATTATTATTATAATTATTATTATTATTATTATTATTATTATTATTATTATTATTATTATTATTATTATTATTATGATAATTATTATTATATTTCCTTTATAATATGTCATGCAATCTAAACGTGCAAATCATGAAAAGTCGGAAATGATACTTAGCACAACTTTTATTAGGTGTAAGTTTTGAGTACCACTGATATTAGGCTAAAGGAGGTATGTATTGAGCCACCCTCCAATATTGCTAATCCACTGTATGTTAAATAATATATAGCGGAGTTCACAACGTGCCTACCCTTCGGCTTAATTTCTGAGTTCCTTAGACATCTTCCATACAATAAACCACCAGCCAAGTAAGGGTGAGGGGGGAAGAAGGAAATAAAACTGAAGAGACAAAGAAAAATCAGACGGGGCCGTGTTGGGATCATGGCCCCAAGTTTGATTTTACATATGCACCGCGTTGTAGGTTTTGCCGAAATAATTAATTTAACCAATATGGTTCAGAAACGTTATTGTTGATATTCATTTTAAACAAATTTACACAACTCAAGACCAGGAGTTAGTTTTTCACCACTGGGGCAGTAGATATGCACGGCCAGAGCTCCAACAGCTCAGAATTCACCTCAAGATGCTCTGCATAGGCGAGCTTCGAGTTTTCGGAATTTTGATATGCCTATCTATTCTCTCGATTGCATTGTCTCTAATTTAGTTCCCTCAGCTTTAATTATTCTGTTGATGGGTTGAAAGTACCTCAATAAATAATATTCTGGGTTTTACGTCCCACTATTTACTCTTACGGTATTCGGAGACGCGGAGGTGCCGGAATTTTGTCCCACAGTACTCCTTTAACGAGTCAGTAAATCTACCGACACTAGGCTGACACTTTCAAATATCACCGGACAGAGCCGGGAACAAACCTGAGCTCTGAAGACCTGCGCTCTACTCTCTGAACAACTCAGCCCGGCAAAGTACTTAAAGAACTTATCGTGATGATCAGGTGATATCAAGTCGACATCGACTCCTGGTGACTGCATAGATGGACTGCCTCCAGAAGTTTCGGTCTTCAATTCAGATGCTTCAGTCACATGTTCATTTTGGGTTTGATGGAGTCTATCCATCTCAATGCTAGACGCCCTAGTCTCCGCGACCCCTCCACCTTCCCACGCATAATAGTCTTTCCAGTGAATAAGAGCGTCTCATAACGTATCCAAAATATTAGAGCTGTAATACTGTAATTAATACCTCAAGAGACATATCTGATTCGATCTTTTGAATGCAATTGTCTTCTCGGCTGTCAAAGGGATAAGCAATATCCTTCCCCAATACCAGAGCTCAAATGCATCAGTATAATCCTTATCTCGCTTCCTTATGGTCCAGCATTCATAACCATATGTAGCTATGGGAAAGAATAATTCATTCTGACTTTAGTATGAAAAGATACATCTGAAAACTTAAAGATCTTATTCAGGCCTTTGAATGCTGGTCATCCAAAAGAAACTTTCGGCAAATTTAACGCATTAACGAGGTTATAAATGTAGGTTATGGAAGTATTTAGGGGTTGCTGTAAGGATGAACATGAGAGGGCACATACGCTTCTGGTAAGATCGTAATTAGAGTATGGTTTCAGTGTATTGGACCCTCACCAGGATTACTTAATTAGAAAGCTGGAATACACCCAGAGGAAAATAGCACGATTTATTCTGAGCAAATGTCATGGGATAGCGGAGCACTGATGCGCAGGTGTGTTGTCTGCGGACAACACGCCCCCTGTGCTAGCGGCAGTTGTATAGGAGACCTTGTGAGCAGTGGCTGTGCATGTGACAAGTGTAACATGGAACGTCGTCATGAGCTGACACCGTTCGAACGGGGTATGGTGGTCGGTGCCCGATGGATGGGAAGTGCAATTTAGGAAGTGGTGCGGGAATTTGGCTTCACACGATCAACCATGTCAAGGGTGTATCGTGAATGGTTGAATGCGGGTGTCACTGTCCACAACAGACGAACGACTGGCCGTCCAGCCACCCTCGATGACCGTGACCGGCGACATCTGAGACGGATTGTCAATAGTGACAGACGGGCAACATATCACGGCTCAATTCAACACAGGCCGTGCTAGACACGTCTCCCAGTGGACAATCCGTAGGAACATGGGTTCTATGGGGTATGGGAGCCGGCGCCGCACACGGTGCCACTGTTAACCCAACGTCATCGGGCACAAGGACGCACATTTGTCGCCAGTCACCAGGGATGGACACTGGAAGAATGGCGTAACGTGATATGGTCGGACGAATCACGATTTCAACTGTACCATGCCGATGGGAAGCACCGTGTATGGCGCAGACCACATGAAGCGATGGATCCCGCCTGCCTCGAAGGTGTGGTTCAGCACGCTGGTGTCTCTGTTATGGTCTCGGGTGCATTTTCCTGGTATGGCATGGGCCCCCTAGTTGTTCTAGAAGAGACTTTGAATGGTTCGCGGTATGTTGAGCTGCTCGGAAACCATCTCCACCCATTTTTGGCCTTCCAGCGCCCAGACGGTTCTGCGGTGTTTCAAGGTGACAACGCGCCGCCACATCGCTCCCACGTCACCCGGGAATGGTTCCAGGAACATGCAGCAGAGGTCCAACGACTGCCATGGCCACCCAGGAGCCCCAATATGAACCCTAACGAGCATATCTGGGATATCCTGGAACGCAGGCTCTGTGCCATGGAACCTGCACCCACGAACAGACCAGCATTGGCGGCCGCTCTGCAAACGATTTGTGTCAGCTGCGTACAGAGGACTACCAGGGTCTTGTCGACTCACTTCCACGGCGTCTCACTGCAGTCCGCAGTGCCAGAGGAGGCCCCACACGCTATTAGGTGACTATCCCATGACATTTACTAAGTCAGTTTAGTGTTTGGAAAATGTTGCAAACTTTGGGCTGGGAAAACTTGGAAGTAAGCAGACGAACAGCTCGACTAAGCTGTATGTTCCGAGCTGTCAGTGGAGAAAAAGCATAGAATGATATTGGTAGACGAATAAGCGTGAGTTAAGCTTTTAAAGGTATGAAAGAACATAATCTCTATTAACATAAAGTGTGTATCAGAACTACAGTACCGGTCAAAAGTTTAGGACGACATTAAAAAATCATGAAGTTCCATCTACAACCTAAAATTTTGCTACTGGACCTCTGTATTTTTTTCCTGAGCTCTCGCATCTAATATGATATACGTCGCCTGATTTCAGTGATTTATGCCAAGTAGTGTATAAGTTATACATTTTTAACTGTTGGAAGGTCACGCCAGAAAGTCAACATATTTGGAAATATTATATACTATATACTCTAATCGGCTTCAAGTATCACCAACAAGATTCTTTATAGACTTAGCAATAGTTGGGGGTCATTTTAGTGTAAATAGAAAAATTCCGAAAAAATGCGGCACCGAATTTTGTGCTTTTTTTTTCGAATCTGCTCTAAAATGGTCAGTTTTCCCTTGTTCTTGTCATAGGTCTCAGTGTGAGCTATCGTTATCAGAAATGTGTTCTTGGTTGCCACCCACAAGGTGCAAATGGAACTATCAGGGCAGATAAGTTTCATGCCGATAGCTCGTCCTGAGACCTTGGGCCATACATGACAAAGGCAAAGAAAAATCAACCATTTTGGACCTGGTTCGAAAAAATTAAAAATGCCAAAAAAAAAAAAAAAGGTGCCGCATATTTTCGGAAGTTTTATGTTTATACTAAAATGGCCTCCACCTATCTCTAAGTCTACAAAAAAATCTTGGTGGTGATACTTGCAACCAATTAGATTGTACAGTACATTATATAACCAAAATTTTTGATCTTTTGTTGTGACTGTCCAAGAGTTAAAAATTCATAACTTCCACATTGTTTGGACTAACTCAATGAAATCCGGCGACATTATATCCTATCAGATGTGAGAGCTCAGAAAGAAAATTACAGATATTTCGTGGCACAATTTTAGGTTCTAGATGACATTTCGTGATTTCTTTACGTGGTCCTAAACTTCTAACTGGTACTGTATAAACCCCATGGCACTACAGCCCATGAAGGGCCTTGGCCTACCAAGCGACCGCTGCTCAGCCCGAAGGCCTGACGATTACTAGGTGTCGTGTGGTCAGAACGACGAATCCTCTCGGCCGTTATTCTTGGCTTTCTAGACCGAGGCCGCTATATCACCGTCAGATAGCTCCTCAGTTCTAATCACGTAGGCTGAGTGGACCTCGATCCAGCCCTCAGGTCGAGGTAAAAATCTCTGACCTGGCCGGGAATCGAACCCGGGGCCTCCGGGTAAGACGCAGGCACACTAACCCTACACCACGGGGCCGGCGTATCAGAACTATACCAACAAAAATAATTCAGAAATACTCTTGGTGCTATGTTAAGAACGATGGTGCAATCGGATTCGCGTGAAAAATGTTCTTTTTATGAAAATGAGTTTAAAAAAGCTATTTTTCGGGGCGCCGTCCCATGTGGATCTTTTGCCCCTACTGACACCATATTGTATGAACCTGCGTGTAATTTCAATGGCTGTAGTGTGGAATGCTGTGTGTGAGGAAATAAAAATTAAGGACGTCTCACTCACTCAGTTCCCAGGCCAGGGATATTAATCATTACAATTAAAAAACCCCGACCCTGACGGGAATCGAACACGGGGCCGCCGTGTAACAGGCGAACTCGTTGCCCTCTACACCGCGGGGCCGGACAAATGGGGTTGTTTTGTTACTTCCGGGTGCGCAATTCAAATTGACGAACTCGCCGTATTTGCTATGCTAGAGCATAATCCGCTGCCGTGCTTCAGGGGTGGGGGGGGCGGGGAGGGAGGTGGGGTGTATGATGGAGACAGAGATAATGCTCCGCACGTACGCACAAGTATTCTTGTTCGACTCGCACAGGATCGTCCTTGTCTCGTACAGGCAATATCAACAGTTCACTTATTGAAATGGCGTATGGCTTTTAGTGGCGGGAGTGTCCGAGGACATGTTCGGCTCGCCAGGTGCAGGTCTTTCGATTTGACTCCCGTAGGCAACCTGCGCGTCACGATGAGGATGAATTGATGATAATAATTTCGTGTGGCTATTTTTAGCCGAGTGCAGCCCTTGTAAGGCAGACCCTCCGATGAGGGTGGGTGGCATCTACCATGTGTAGGTAACTGCGTGTTAATGGCGTGGAGGATAGTGTTATGTGTGGTGTGTGAGTTGCAGGGATGTTGGGGACGGCACAAACACCCAGCCCCCGGGCCATTGGAATTAACCAATGAAGGTTAAAATCCCCTACCCGGCCGGGAATCGAACCCGGGACCCTCTGAACCGAAGGCTAGTACGCTGACAATTCAGCCAACGAGTCGGAAGAATTGATGATGAAGACGACACATGCACCCAGTCACAGTGCCAGAGAAATTAACCACTGATGGTTAAAATTCCCGTCCCTGCCGGGAATCGAACCCGGGACCCCTGTGACCAAAGGCCAGCACGCTAACTATTTAGCTATGGAGCCGGACAGTCAAGGAATGCACCAGATCGTTTCTCCTTGCATATGTTGGTCGTAGTAACGTTCTTTATTATTTAATAATATGATTGAAGATGCAACGCTGCCGCTCCACGATTCACTCACAGCAATGTAAATTGAATGAAAAACTGAACGAAGTGAACAATACGCCAAATGGTTTGATTACAGTAGATGTTCAATATGCCTTCCACCTACTGTACTTCCATATACAGTTAACAACTGTGTAGTAGTGACCTTTGGACTCTATTTAGAGTGCGTGGTGTGTCGCGAACGACATGGAAAGCTGCCTGTATTCGGGGCGCCGACCCAAGTGGATGTTTTGCCCCCACTGGCACCATATTGTATGAACCTGCGTGTAATTTCAATGGCGGTAGTGTGAAATGCTGTGTGTGAGGAAAGGTTCTTGGTACATCTTCTCTTTCTACGGTGTTCGCATAGTAGTCAATTTGTGCAGAATAAATGGTACACTGCCTTCTGGGGCTGGAAAGCGGCTATTAGAAACGAAGGAGAAACTTGTGCATTTGCTTCGAACATTATCGCTGTCTCCAACTTCCCCCTTCGTCCCCCCTCCCTTCCCTTCCCTTCCCTCCCCTGACGCACAGCAACAGGCAGAGGCTGGTTCTCCGGCGTAGCATACACGGAAAGTTCGTCAATTTGAATCGCGCATCCGGAAGTAACTATGTAACCCCATTTTCTCAAAAAGAAAAAAAAATATCCGTCATCCGATTGCACCATCGTTCTTAACACGAAGAGTAACCCTTACTTCTTTGTTGGTATAGCTCTGATACAACCTGTATAAAGGGAGACTGTTAGATTGTTTGTATGTAACAGGAAATCTCAGAAGGTACTGGACCGATTTTGAAAATCCTATCACCATTTGAAATATTCTATTATTCCGGGTAACATAGGCTATGTATCATTCTGGAATATCAAAGGGTTCAAGCGAGAACCGTAACCGAAGGTAAAACTGGTACTAATAATCAATCTGAAAGTTGGTTTGTTTGTCTGTTTGTGTTTTTCACATACAAACTACTTGACCGATACAGCTCAAATTTGGTAAGATTATAGCTGTTACCTTTGGTTAACGCATAGGCTACTTATTATCGCATTATCTTTTACACTGAGTGGCGAAATGTCACGGGAAGGAGTGTCCCATTAGAAAATGTGCCGTGTATGAACCTGAGCGTTGCGGCTATCTGCGACCCAGCTGAGTGGTATGTCACAGACACTAGTGTCGTGAGGATGGCTACACGTCATGAATTAACCGACTTTTCATGTGGGATGTCGTTGGCGCATGGCGGAGACAACACGCGAATTCGGGTGTCCGAGGTCAACAATGTCGGGGGTGGATCTTCAATATCGCAGAGAGAATGTTACCACCTGCGTAAACCTCCACACGGGAAGACCACAGGTGGTTAACGTACGGACATCACGTCACCTCCGCAGAACCGTACTGCGCGCTCGAAGGGCTACTGTGAGTCAGATCACCACCCAGTTGAATGTTGGGAGCCACTAACCCATTTCTACGAGGATTGTAAGGAGGCAACTGCACCGCATAAGCTTCACCAGCCGACGACCGACTTGTGTCCCTTTGCTGTCACCTGGACACAGAGTTCAACGACGTGTGGTATGATCCGATGAATCCCGGTTCCAGATGTATCTAGCTCATGGACGCGCTTATGCTTCACGAAGCTATGGATCCTGCGTGTCAACGAGGTTATGTCCAGACGGGAGGTGGCTCAGTTCTAGTGTGGACGGCGATCTCATTGTCGCAATTAGGCCCCATTGTCGGGTTGTAGGGAGCACTGACAGGTGCAAGTTTGGACATTCTCTCAGACTATCTGCATCGCTTTCCGGCCCTAGAGTACCCTGATGTATAGTTCAGTTATTATGAGTTTCGACTTGATGTTTGAGCGCTGCCTTTTGGCGGAGGGTAAGTGAATTAATCAACAGCCAATCATAGACAGCCGATCGCTCCGATAGAGCGCGTTAGACTCCATTTGCGGTTAACAGTGTTGTCGATTTGTTGTTTACTGTAACCACGTGCTATCAGCTGTGTGTTGTATTGTGCTCAGTTCTTTTCGCGGTCTTTGTGTGTCTTTGTGCTAGGTTGTTGTTCGTTTATATTTCGCAGTGTAGAGTTTATAAATGTATTGTTTAGTATTTTTAATAGTATAGCGCGTTATATTGTAGTAAATAGTGTGTAACAGGTGATCTATTTTATATAGTAGCTTGGTTTAACATTTCGTTCGGTAGTTATATAGTAGGTTAATTTTAGGCCCGTGTGTGAATTTGATGTTTTGTCATGTCGACGCCTACGTTTAAGGATGAAGCTCCCAAGAGAAGAAAGCCCTTCGGACGAGGTACTCCACTAAGGATCCGGGCCCTGGAAATTGTTTGTAATGTTATCGAGTCATTCTTGACAAAGCACCAACAATGGTGGCTAGAAAGAATGAGTTGGTTAAGTGGTTGAAGGAGCACAATATTTCGGTTCGCGATGACATGAGGAAGGGGGATCTTAGCATCTCTTGAAACAAAACAAGCCCCAGTACCCAGTTTATGTGGTGGATAGCCAGAAGGAACGGGCATAAAGTAGTTCAGACGATTATGTTGAAGACTTTATTATCTCTTTAGGGTCAAGCGAGAGTGAAACCTCAACAGACGATGACAATGCCGATAGTGACTGAGAAATGAGTGGTATATTCGCTTTGTAGGATTATTTCCTTCGTTACGGGAAACTGAATCTAACAGCAACGCGAGATCTACTACGTGGTGAGTAGAAATTTAATTTAATTTTCTAACGGTTTATCTGTTCGAGCATTGACATATTTTTATCTTGTAGCCTTATCCTACATGTGTTGTGCATTATTGAACTTACGCGAATCATGTATGTTGCTACAAAGAATAACCGATTATGGACTTATATTCCAGTATTTACATTTCTGTTCGTGTTGTGTATCGTAAATCAGCTGTTTGTATTCGTGGCAATTTGGCACCACCGGCTGACTTCCGGCTAACTGTCAAGTCGAAACTCATAAAAACGGAACTATAGATGCCATGTTTCGACAGGACAATGCGCCATGTCAGCACACAGGTGATTGCAGGAACACTCCAGTGAAGTTACGACCACGGATTGGCCCTTCAGATCCCCTTATCTTAATCTACTGGAGCATTTATCGAATGCAGTCGATGCACGAACGCCGCACCAACAACAAAAGACCAATTGTGGGTAGCAGTGCAAGATGGACTCCCTCCAGAATGATTCCAACACCTTGCCGAATCGATGCCTCGCGGTACTGCTGCCGTTCTGAGGGCTCGCGGAGGAGCAACTCGTTATAAACATCACATTCAGAGTCTTCCCATGACTTTTGGCCACTCAGTGTAAGTGGGCTGTGTAGCGCAAGAAAACGGGAAGCAAGTAAGAGGAAAATATTCGCTTGACACCCTTAAAACAGAATACGTTCCTAAACGGTTAGTCCTGTTGAACGATGGAGCGCACATCGTATACTTAAAATTCTACTTCCCAGAAAAGTTATATATGAATTTTCTTCGTATCTCTAATAGTTTTCGAGAAAAAATATTTTGTTGTGTTTTGGGACGTGTTTCATCCTCGGATTCTTTACTTGGCTTCTTTAAGGTACAAGCTACTTGACGGACAGTGCTCAAATTTGGCAAACACACAATTAGAAGCTTCGGTTAACATATAGGCTACTTACACGTGATAAAGTTAATCGTCGAGCCCGTATTGTCAAAAAGGATCAACTTGTGAAAATATTAACAAAAAATGTTCCACCTTTACAATACCATAATCGTCTTTATTAATAAGACTACATTAAACACAATTGGTGATACATGTTTCGTCCTTCTTATGAGAGATCTTCAGTCACTCGTGAAAACATACATTAAAATTAGTGAATAACAGGTCCATGTATCTTGTGACGCGGTGTGTTAGCGTCTTGTCAGTCTTGAATCTTAAAATAACATAAACGTGAACATGATGTGAACCATGAAGTCCAGCTATTGCACAGGTTAAAATGTCATTACATGCGTGGAATTGCACAAACATGGTACAACATGAGTGACTGTGCAAATTAAATTAATCATATAGTTATTCTGACATTGTGAACATATTGTACAAGTTCTAGAATGTGTACACAAATAGCGCAAACGTTAAAATAGCGTCTTGTGATGAGTTGAAGAAAGGTGGACTTACGTTGAATGATGCAAGTTGAATTTGGCAGTGTTGTTGACAATGTGGGCCTAAAAAAAGGAAAGAAATATGAATGATATAATGAAAATAATTTCAATGTGAAATTTACATTATGTGCCCATCTCGTCACTCACCTTCTTGTCCGTCCCGTGCCGTTCAATTCACATCAAGTGTTAAGCGCGGTCCTCGAAGGTCATTGAGAACTGACTTGGAGGGGAGGTTGTGAGGAGTTTGATGTGAGGAGAGAGGTGTAGGGTAATGCATTACTTACGTGTAAAGAATTTAATGATTATCTCGTCAAAAAGTATATTGATTTCTTCCAATATTTCATTCAGATTTTAAGTCAGGTTACATTTTTGTTTACAAAAATATTTCAAAAATATTCAATGGATTCCCTTTCTTACTTAATTGGAGAATTTGAAGGTATTTCTTTATGTCTGTGATTGTATGATTGGTATCAACTATATGAGAACCCATTGCTGAGAATCTGCCGTATTTGGACGCATAAGCACGTTCCTTATACCTGATGGTAAAATTGCGGCCTGACTGTCCAATGTAACTTGCGGGACATTGATGGCACTTTAACTTGTAAACTCCTGATTTATGAAGTTTAGTACTGACCTTATTAATAGTGTGCTGATTTAAAAAAAAGATGAGCGTTGTCGTTTGTTGTCTTGAAATAAACTTCCATATTAAGTTCCTTGAAAACATTCGTAATCTCATAGATTTTGCTATGATCGTACGTGGAAAAAGGCGTACCTGTCTTCTTTCTTTTTAGCATCTTTAGTTAATGTCGAAAAGGTTTCTTCTCGACTTTGCTAATAATTTTGTCCACAAACCACCTGTTGAACCCGTTACTTTTAGCTATTAAATAAATAGTATCTAATTCATTTTTACGATCTACTTCTGACAAGGGTATACTATAAGCACTATGAATCATACTATAAAAGTAGGCGCTCTTATGTGCTACCGGATGCATTAAATCTTGTCTGATTACGTTCACTGTTTGAGTGGGTTTTATCAATATTTTATGTCTAAGTTTATTGGAGTCATTAATGACTGTGATATCAAGAAAATGTAACGCTTTATTATTCTCACTTTCAAAAGAAAATTTAATCTGTGAATCCATATTATTTAATTGTTCCAATACCTCCTCTCCATTAGTAATGCTGTGATCAGTTACTGTAAACGTGTCATCCACGCATCTCAACCAAAATATTATTCCTTTAATGTTGTTGATTTCATTATTTCGCAGAAAATCCATGCAAATTTCCGCCATAATCCCCGAAGCTGGGGGCACCCATGGGAAGACCTTTCTGTTTATAAATCTGACCATTAAAGGTGAAATAATCCTTAGCGGTGACGAACTCTAAGATATTAGTAAAATCCGCTACCTCTTGCCTACTTAAATTGCTATATTTGAGTAGATTGTTCTTTACAAGATTTATTGTTTTTGATACCGGAATATTCGGGAATATGTTTTGACATCAAATGAATACATCTTCTGGTTCGATTACATGCTTAAATCCTTGGTACGATCACAAAATTCTTTGGAATTCTTAATAGACTATTACTCTGAAATCTATAACATTTAAAAAAAATGTATATAAATTGAGACGTCTTGTACACAGGGCTATTTTTGAAATTGGTGATAGGTCTTATAGGTATATTCTCTGTATGCACCTTCGGTAGTGCCCTAGCCGTGGGGATACCCGGGTTAATATTAATAAGTTTTTGAAGCTCCCTTTCATTGGGAGTGAAAGAAGATCGTTTAAGAAGTTGCTTTAGGTTCCTCTGGACAATACTAGCGCGGTCTTTTTTATAATTTTGAATGAATTCTCTGTAAAACAGGTTTCGATTTTCTGTATGTATGATTCTTTACTCATAATGACCGTAACATTCTCGTCCGCTTTAGTCAAAATAAGATCTTTTTTTTGCTAGTTGTTTTACGTCGCACCGACACAGATAGGTCTTATGACGACAATGGAACAGGGAACGGCTAGGACTGGGAAGTAAGCGGCCGTGGCCTTAATTAAGGTACAGCCCCAGCATTTGCCTGGTGTGAAAATGGGAAACCACGGAAAACCATTTTCAGGGCTGCCGACAGTGGGGTTCGAACCTACTATCTCCCGAATACTGGACACTGGCCGCACTTAAGCGACTGCAGCTATCGAGCTCGGTAAAAATAAGATCATTCTCCTTAATTTTCTGTTTCAATGAACCTATTATTTGGTTGTGACGTGAAGGAATTCCAACTTTGTTGTTACTTATTAAATTCGAAAGTTTTTCTAAATGTTAAATTTAGTCTCAGTTTGGTTTTAGATCGGTAACTTCTGTACTGCATTTTAAGCTTCCGCCCTGATCGTGATTGCGTCCTTGAGTTTGAACTGAACGGGACGATTTA